>NC_041391.1:182986062-183101359 GCF_002162155.2 Triticum dicoccoides | reverse complement strand
CCCCCGCAACGCTCACTGTTCATCCAATCGATCGGCTTCAGTTAGCAGCAGTAGCGAAGGAATCGCTCCATCGGGTTTAGTTAATAGCCATCGATCGATCCCTCGGGTTCAGTAACGCGTAGCCTGTAGTGCAATCGCTCGGGTTCAGTTAGAGCCCAACGCCTTGCTCGGCTTCAGTTAGAGCCAACGCCTCGCACACACGGGCGTACATACGAGAGAAACGCACATCGCTCCGCCCCCGACTTCCCACCGTAACCGGCAACTCCCAAAAGTTTCCTCCCCCTCGCTTCTACCACGGTTTTTTCCGTCATGGATGGCGCAAAGAATGTCATGCAGCTGCATCTCCGGCCTGCCCAGGACGAAAAGCCCATTTTCTGTCAAGATTTTTGTCATAGAAGTAGGAGCCCACCACATCTATGATGATACCGGGTTTTGTCACAATTATCGTCATAGAAGTGTCATATGTATGACAGAAAAAAATTTCGTTCGGCCCAAAATGTCATGGATGTGTCTTTTTTTTGTAGTGCCAGCAGTCAGGGGGGCGAATCATTTTGTTTTTTCTTGCCCGGACACACTTCCTTGCGCGCGAAGGTGTAGCTGGTGGGTCCCAGCAGTCAGGGGGGAAACGTTTTTTTTGTGAAATATGGTGGCCCGTCCGGTGGGTCCAACTGTCAGGTGGAGGAATAATTATTTTGCGCGTAATAAGGAGGCACTTCCTTGCTGCGACCTTGGACGCAGCTGTCAGCCTCTCCGCGTATAGTCCACGTCCGATGGAAGTCGTTCCTTGACCACGTTGACCACGCCGCGCCAAAAGTACCAGGGCAGTGGACGATGCGGAGCCGGGGAAGACGCAGCAGTGGATGCCCACGCGTAGAGGAGTACGAGGGTTCACTGGTTCGCTGCGGTGTGAGGATGCCGTCGTCGTAGAATAACAGGGGGTGTGGGTGAGTAGAGGGATGGCCTGGCCAGCGGTGGGAGTAGTAGGGGGCGGTGAGGCCTCCGTTGCATCGTAGCTAGCCACGGGAGGCAGGAGCACGAGGCACGACACACGCTGGTTTGGGCGGCTGGAGCAAGAAGACCAGAGGTTGAAGAAGCACTACGATTGTTGGATGGACATCGTACGGTCACTGGAGCTAGAATCGTGCATATTGACTAAGTTGACAAAGCCATCCCTCCCCGACAACTTAGTAGGCCCACAAGTCAGCCTGCCACTATACTGGGTCCCAGCTAACACGGGGAGTATTCATTTTTTTTGTGTGTGATAAGGAGGCACTTCCTTGCATACGAAGATATAGCTGGTGGGTCCGAGCTGTCAGAGACGGCCGCGGGGAGGAGGGAGCAGGCAGTCCTGCTGGCGCTTGTTTGAGCGGCTAGAGCAAGAAGAGCAGAGATTGAAGAAGCACGACGGCCATTGGATGGCCATCCAACAGTCACTGCTTGTGCATCAACCTTTTTTTTAAGAAAGCCTCAAATCTGTGGAATACAACATACATCCCATCTGCCATTATTTTCAATAATTTACAGCGCATTTACTAATCCTTAAGGTTTTTTTGGAGCCCATATTCTTTTTGTTAGCATTACAGCCCATATTGTGGCCACGGTTAAAAACTTATACGAAATTTTGCATATTTCGGTGCGGTCCGAACTGTTTTTAATCCTGAAATTTTGACTCACATTCAAACTGATTTTAAAAATAAATGTATATCAATATAAAATCCAACAATTTCTCCACGCATAAAAATTAATGTAATTTAAAATCTCGAAATGAAAAAAAAGATATTTGAAACTAATTGCCGCTTTGATGTGTTTTAAAAATGTACAACCCATTTCTCATTACTGATGGGCCATTTTCTCGGCCAGCCGAATGAAAGCTCTCCTTGTCTTGAAAGATTCGCAGCCCAACAGGCCTGACAAAGTGACTTACTTGGCAAATCACAAAAAAATTGGGCTGTGGCCATGGACCCAGCTGTCAGCCTCTCCACGTACAGTATTCTTCCGATGGAGTGTCATTGACCACATTGACCACGCCGCGCCAAGAGCACCAAGGCGGTGGACGACGGCGAGGCCTAGGAAGGGGACGACGCGGAGCCGGGGAAGACGCGGTAGTGGATGCCCACGCGGAGAGGAGTACGAGGGTTCACTGGTTTGGCTGCGGTGTGAGGCTGCCGTCGCCGTAGGACGTGGCTAGCGGTGGGACTAGTAGGGGGCAATGAGGCCTCAACGGAAGCACAGCCGACCACTGGAGGCAGGAGCACGCGGTCTCCCTGGCGCTGGTTTGGGCGGCTGGTGCAAGAGAGCAGCGATTGAAGCAGCTGGACCGTTCGATTCAAATCCAATGGTTACTGTTGCTAGAATCGTTTGTTGACTAAGTTGACAAGCCCTGTGTACGCGTCAACATAGTAGGCCCACAGGTCAGCCTCCCAACCGGTGCGCCCCAGATGTCTGTGGGAGGAATCATTTTTTTGCGTAATAAGGAGGCAGTTCATTGCGTGCGGCCAGGCCAGCGGAGGGAGTAGGGTGGGCCGAGGAAGCCTGTGCGGCATCACAGCGGGCCACAAGAGGAGGGAGCAGGCAGTCCCGCCGGTGCTAGTTTAGGAGGCAGGAGCAGGAAGATCAGAGATTGAAGAAGCACGTCGGACGTTGGATGGACATCCAACAGTCACTGCTGCTAGAATCGTGTGTTCACTGACAAAGCCTTGCGTAAACAAGTCAGCCTCAAAATCTGTGGCGTGTACAGCCCATTTGCTATTATTTTTACAATTTTTACTCATTTTCTAATTCATATGCAATTTATTGCAGCCCGTTTTCCATTTTTAGAATTGCCGGCCATTTTCTCGTCAGTACCAGGGTCAAAAAATTAACTAAATATGTGGGAAATTTTGAAAATTCGCAAATTTTTGCTGAGGAACGAAATATTCTTAATCCAAAAATTAATAGCCATACTAAAACAAATTTAAAAATAAATTAGTACTATGTCATGTTAAATCCAATGAAATACATATAAGATATCAGTGAAGAACAAATATAAAAAAAACTAATATCCCATTTGCTATAAATGTTTTGGAATTTTCAACCCCTTTTGATATTACTTCTAACAGACATTGACCATACTCTTTGGCCAGGACGGAATGCATTCCTCCTCGTCTTGAAAGATTTGCAGCCCAGTTATTCAGAGAAAACAAATAGGCCTAGCTTGGGTATTCTTCAAAAAGAAATACTGGGCTACCTATTTTCCCAAAGAACTAGTGCATGAGCATTTAGCTTTATTTATTTATTTACTTGTTTATGTTTAGGGGACCATGAGCATGTACTTGGGCCGGATTCATGTGAGAGCCTCCCTTCCATTTAATTATGGGCTTCTCCATTGGGCCTTCATTAGTGGGCTGCATGTTATCAACAAGTGGAAAATGTGTTCCATACGACAAATAGTATGAGCTATGTACGGTACGGGGCACTAAAGGATCGAACCGTGCAACGACTTCCAAAACATTGTGTTTGTCATTCTAACAACACATTTATTCAACCAACAGACGAAATATACTACTGATTGTACATTGAAAACAGCAGGAGCAGCAACCAGGGCTGGGGGGTGTAACAAAAGCAGTAAGCAGGCCAGAAGAGTGATGACGCAGCTCTCTCTTCCAAACCAAACATCAGCCATCATTACAAAAGGGCTACCAAAAAAGAACAAGTGTATGCATCAAACTAAATAAAGATCCTATTACACTAAGTGTACACATCTAACTAACTAGCTCAGTTAGACGTTACTATTTATTAAGCTGTGGAGATTGGCTGACAGCTTGAACCAGATGGGTGCCTGACGGGGGAAACTCCAGCCAGCAGGTCAAAGTCTGATACTTGCGACCCTCTCTCCTACTTTGGGCTGCAGAGCATGGCGGCACATATCAGGGTATGGCGCATGCGGAGATGCATGGTACGCTGTGTACACACAGTTTTGCCTGATGAATGAAACTGCGCCGCCATCATGATCCTTGCCGTCGGTTATCTCCTGGTTAATCGGATAATTCAGTCCGACAAACAGAGAGCATGTACCAAGGCTACTTACCACCCTCCAGTCAAAAATTCCTAAAGGTCCAGAGAAGCTAGGATCCTGCTCAAAGACCTTGCACTGGCTGTGATTATATTCCGCGAAACAACACATCTGGTATGTGCGAATGATCATCAATCTTTCGCTGTTGTCTGATCGAGCCAGCAACCACCTGCAACTGCCATGCCACTTTTCTTTGAAAGGTTCTGGGATTAGGAAGGGTAGGGACACCAGGCGGCCTACAACATCATATCAAGTTGGAGTCAAATAAAAAAGGGCTCTTGATTTAGTCAATCTTAAGAACAGCATGTTATGAGCATGAATATTTTTTCAGTAAATGTTGACAGTAATATAAGCAAGCCATCATGATATCATAGGGAAGTAACATACTGCTATAACAGCCGTTTGTAGCGATGACTGGAGTAGGCCAGCAATACGTCCAACCATAGAAGGAGTCGACAGTGTAAATGAAGCCCTTGTGTTCAATGGCATCAGAGAACCATGGAGGATGTATGATCCTGCGATGGACGTGCAGATTTATCCACTTACCGCAGTGACCTGTCAGATAGGCGAGACTGCGGTTGAAGAACGCAATTAGCCTGAAATCTTTATAATTCGCAGATCTTGTGGGCACTTGGCAGATTACAACCTTGAGCAAATCAAACTTGGTATCATGTTGGCTACTGTAAGATTTCGAGTATTCTGGGCCGCGGTGCCAAAGCAGTGCAGTGTTAATCAGAGGGGGGATCAATTGCCGGGTGTAGACCTCCACGAGCATCCAGCTGCCGCAACCGTCGACGAGCACCATCCAAGACGTGTTCATGCCGACCCAGTACATACCGTTAATGTAGCTGAGGCTGACGGGGATCGGATCGCAGTGAAGGGGGTTGATGCTCGCCACCCTACGATCATTATGCTGCGTGACATGTCGTTTCTAAAGATCAGGCGGCATCAGCAAGCAGGGAGCTGGCTTAAAAAGCTCCAGCCTGAGGGCTTTGAGTAAATGGTACAGCCCCGACGAGCACGCGGCGAGCGGCATGGTACTGAGATTGTCCACACGTGAAACAATGAGCTTGATTACCTCTGTGGGGAGCGAATTCCAGCCACTCTTTCAGCGGACGCTGCTCGGTTCTGCCATTGTTAGTTCTTGGGTTTCGGACGAGGGGGGGAGGCGCCTTAGCGGGGATGGAATCTTGGACGAGATTATGTGCGGACAAAGATGGAGAAGCGAATATGTGTTGTGGGAAGTGGACAGGTGATGATGACTACAACACGCCGCTTGACTTACGAGACACATACCAGCAGCGTAGGGTCATATCGATGCCACCCAACTTGCTTGAGTGATCACAGTACTGGTACTCCCTACAGTACCTACTACAATACTATGCCCTAGCTTGCTAGAGTAGAGTAGTAGAGTAGGACTCTACTCTACTACTAGCACCGGAGGAGTAGTATATTCTAATCTAAAATAGTTACAAACTTCAATGCCCGAGCGTGGAACGACTACGAACCGTGCTCAAAGACCGTGTCTACATGGTTTTTGGACTTATATGCAAAAAAATAGCAAGATGCCCGTGCATTGTACGGCACACCATCATCACCAACTCGGTTTTTTCTCTACTCCTACTCCTATAAAAGACTCAGTTGGTGATGATGGAGGCGAGGAGGCGTGTTCAGCCGGGCGTGCAGCGGACGGCGCAACACTATTCGATTTGTTATAAAAAGAGTAGTAGAGATAGAGACATAGGGAGGAGCACGAGGTTGTGGGAGATAAGGATGAACGAGGCAAGGCCTTATCTGTAAATGTGGAGAGAGGTGCGGGTATCTTTTGCAAAATTGTCATAGTTGGCTTTCTATCCGTCAGATATAGATCGGACGGTCTATATTACAAGATGGCAGGCATACCATCATCACCAACTCGGTTTTCTATAAGAGTAGATATATAATCCCTCCTTTCTGGTTTATAGGGCTCAAATCTGAAATTTCATCAACCAAGGCATTTTATGAGTGGAGGAATGTATCTCGTACTTTACAAAACTACTCAAATTAAACACATGCATTAATTTGGATTAATTGCAGTGCATGCATGCTTGGACACTAGATGAGTAGGAATATTACATGCACTGGCGTGTTCCTTTTTAATTCTTGCATGAAAAGATTTAATGCGCCTTGAAAACTAAAAATGTGATGGAGATGAGCCCTTTAAATTGGAAAAACAAAAAAGTTGAAATAAGCCCTATAAACCGGAAAGGAGGGAGTATAGATATAGATAGATAGAGGCTAGGGAGTACTAGTAAGGACACCATCTACTACTTCGTGTGCTACTCCTGCGCTCCATTCGACGGCCGCAACGTCCCCTACAACCACTCCCTCCTGCGCTCTATTCGGCGGGCGCTGTTGAAATCTGGGGAGCGCACTCTCGCGACTGCTGGCAGCCACGACTTCACCGACGATGACTTCTTAGCCGACCTCGGCAACCTCTTCCTCAACAACATGGGTGACAACCTCAACGCCAACGGTGCTGCTCCCGTTGCATCGTATGTGTTTCTGTCCTTCCTGTTCAAAATCATGGTAGAATTCATGTTTCTACTCTGTATCCTACTACTATGCTAGTCCACATGATTAGTTTCATCTCTGTTATAGCTGTCATGATTTATTTTGTGCTTATTTGGATTAAATCTCGTAGTAACTTGCTCATATATTCAACTGGCGCAACGTTCCCTACAACCACTCCCATTTCATGGACGGCCTGGTCGATGCCTCCAAGGAGCCCTTCGTCCACTACTATGAGTGCCCGATGCCATTTTGTGGCTCGCCGGCGGACATGGTGCATCACCTCACGGATGCGTGCAGCGGTCACTGCTAGCCCTTGGCGGAGAACATCAAGTACGACACGTGCTACCGGTTCACCATGCCGGAGTGGCTGGAGGATCACCGCCGCCTGCTAGTCTCGGAGGAGGACGGCAGCATCTTCCTCTTGATCGTGGACACCGGCGAGGCCCGCGCAGGCCGCCGCCCCATCTCTGTAAAGTGTGTCAGGGGCGTCGCCGCTGACGCTGACACTGACACGAGGCAGATGTACGGGTGCGTGGTCAATGTTACTACCCCTCCGGGTCGCGTGGGCGGCGACACCAGCCTCATCGGACAGACTTGGACTCTGGGGAGCTGGGACTATCCCGACAATGTGGACTTGGAAAACCCATGGCATCTGTTCCATCCTTTACCCACCGACTGGTGCACAGGGACTCCATGGAGGTTCACGTGGACATATTAAAAGTGCAACTATCCCTAGGTGGTTTTGGTAATTCATAACAACATATAGCTCATTGAGCTAATGCTATTCCAAGACAATTATTTCAGGAAAGCTCAATGAATGGCATGGCATGGATGATGAAAGTGGATCCCTCAAAATACTAAGGACAAAGGATTGGCTCAAGCTCAAAAGCTCAAGACTCTTCATTTTACATTTTAGTGATCCAAGATCACATTGAGTCTATAGGAAAAGCCAATACTATCAAGGAGGGATGAGGTGTTGCTTAATGAGCCTCTTGCTTCAAGTGCTTAGTGATATGCTCCAAAACCCTCAACTACTTTCTCACATCCACATATGACCTAAACCCAAAGTCAAAATCGGTCCCACCGATTCCTTCTATCCGGCGCCACCGAGTTCAAATGTCATAGCCACTGCCACAAACCCTAGGCAAATCGGTCTTATCGATAGGGATCTCGGTCTCACCGAGATGGGATTGTAATCTCTCTGTTTACCTTCGTAATGTTTCGGTCTAATCGAAGTGAGCGATCGGTCCCACCGAGATTGCAATGTAAACTCCCTGTTTCCCTTTCGTAACATTTCGATCTCACCGAAATGAGCGATTCGGTCCCATCGAGTTTACCTGACCAACTCTCTGGAAAGCTTATTACCGAAATCAGTCTCATCGAGTTTGTGTAATCGGTCTTATCGAGATTACATAATGCCCTAACTCTAACCATATCGGTCTTACCGAGTTGCATCTCGATCCCACCAAAAATCCTAACGGTCACTAGGTTTACTAAATCGGTCTGACCGAGTTTGTTGATTCGGTCCCACCGAGTTTGGTAAATTGTGTGTAACGGTTAGATTTTGTGTGGAGGCTATATATACCCCTTCACCTCCTCTTCATTCGTGGAGAGAGCCATTAGAACAAACCTACACTTCCAACTTACCATTTTTGAGAGAGAGCCACCTACTCATGTGTTGAGGCCAAGATATTCCATTCCTACCATATGAATCTTGATCTCTAGCCTTCCCCAAGTTGCTTTCCACTCAAATCTTCTTTCCACCAGATCCAAATCCCATGAGAGAGAGTTAAGTGTTGGGGAGACTATCATTTGAAGCACAAGAGCAAGGAGTTCATCATCAACGCACCATTTGTTACTTCTTGGAGAGTGGTGTCTCCTAGATTGGCAAGGTGTCACTTGGGAGCCTCCGACAAGATTGTGGAGTTGAACCAAGGAGTTTGTAAGGGCAAGGAGATCGCCTACTTCATGAAGATCTACCGCTAGTGAGGCAAGTCCTTCGTGGGCGACAGCTATGGTGGGATAGACAAGGTTGCTTCTTCGTGGACCCTTCGTGGGTGGAGCCCTCTGTGGACTCGCGCAACCGTCACCCTTCGTGGGTTGAAGTCTCCATCAACGTGGATGTACGATAGCACCACCTATCGGAACCACGACAAAAACTTTCGTGTCTCCAATTGCGTTTGAATCCTCCAAACCCTTCCCTTTACATTCTTGCAAGTTGCATGCTTTAATTTCCGCTGCTCATATACTCTTTGCATGCTTGCTTGAATTGTGTGATGATTGCTTGATTTGTCCAAAGATAGCTAAAATCTGCAAAAGTCTAAAATTGGGAAAAGGTTAAGTTTTTAATTGGTTAAGTAGTCTAATCACCCGCCCTCTAGACATACTTCAAGGTCCTACAAGTGGTATCAGAGCCTTGGTCTCCATTTGCTTTGATTTCCGTAGCTTTTGGTGGTCATAGCCTTGGTTTCACAACCTAGGAGAGTATGGCGTCTAGTGAGGGAAATTATCACCATAGAGGTCCTTACTTTGGTGGTACTAATTTTGCTAGTTGGAAGCATAAGATGAAAATGCATATTCTTGGAAATAACCTCGCCGTTTCGGCTATTGTGTGTATTGGCTTGCAAGGTGAATTCTTTGATGGGAGAGAGCCGAACCGTGAAGCTAGTGCGGAAGAATTGAAGATGCTGCAATACAACGCTCAAGCTTGTGATATCCTCTTCAATGGCTTGTGCCCCGAAGAATTCAACAAAATCAGCCGTCTTGAGAATGCAATGGAAATTTGGGATACTTTGATTGATATGCATGAAGGTACCGACTCCGTCAAGGAATCCAAGTTAGACATGCTCCAAAGTCAACTCAAAATGAAGGATGGTGAAGGTGTCGCTGAAATGTACTCTGGGCTTGCTCTTATCACAAATGAGATTGCCGGCTTAGGGAGTGAAGCGATGACCGACTGATTCATCATCAAGAAGATCCTAAGAGCATTGGATGGAAAGTATGATACCGTGTGCACATTGATCCAAATGATGCCAAACTACAAAGATCTCAAGCCAACAGAAGTCATTGGAAGAATTGTTGCTCATGAGATGTCACTCAAGGATAAGGAGGAACTTCACAACAAGTCAAGTGGTGCTTACAAAGCCTCATGTGAAGCCCCCACATCATCAAGTGAGAGACAAACCTTCAATGAAGTATTGAGCTTAATGGTAAAGAACTTCAACAAATTCTACAAGAGTAGAAGCAAAGAAAGAAGCTCTAAGTCAAGGTCCTACAATGACAAAAGATCTTCTAGTCGAGAGCGCAATTGCTACAATTGTGGGAGACCCGGACACTACTCAAATGAGTGTACGACACCCTACAAAAGAAGAGAAGATTCTCCAAAAAGAAGAAGTAAAAGAGAAGAATCACCACCAAGAGAGAGGAGGAGTAGAGATGATCGTTATGAACGAAGACCCTCACGGATAAGCAAGGATTCGGAAAGGAAGGACAAGTCATCAAGGAGCTACACAAAACAAAGACATCAAGCTCATGTTGGTGAATGGGTATCCGGCTCGAACTTCGACAATCACTCCGAGAGAAGCTATCACTCCGACTTCGAATATACTCAAGATGAAGGTGTTGCCAGTCTAGCACTTGTGTCAACCAACTCCTACGACATATTTGACTCACCAAATGAAGGAATTGGAAGATGCTTCATGGCCAAAGGTCCTAAGGTAACACATCCCGAGTATGTTGATTTCAATAGTGATGAAGATGACTTGCTAGGTGATGATGATTTACTTGTTGACAACTCTAGTGATGAATACTATGATGAAACGTCAATTAATCATGCTAATCAAGATAAAACGAATGACAACATTAAGGAGAAGATTGAGCTTCTAACTAAAGAACTAAACACTCTTAAGTTAGATCATGAAACTATCTTCGAAGATCATCGAGAACTTTTAAGGGCTCATGATAAGTTACGCTTTGAAAAGCTCAATCTTGAGCAAGAGCATGAGTTCTTAAAGGCAATCAATGATGATCTCTGTAAGAAAAGTTCTTCTTACATTGCCAAGCATTTACTCTTATCTACTTACATGCCTCAAGTCAAGTCTAGTAACAAGTACAAGAAAGATCCTTCCTCTAGTAGTAAGAATAACAATGCCAAATCCAATATTGTTGCTTCTAGTAGTTCTATTGATTCCACTAATGATTCCCTTAGCCAAGTTACACTTGAGCAAGAAAATAGCTTATTGAAGGGAATTATAGAAAAAGGTGTATACAATAGCCTTGCCGGGAGTAAGCAATTCGAGGAAATTGTACGCAAGCAAGGAAGGCACCGGAAGAATCAAGGTGTTGGTTTTGAACGAAAGTTCAATGCCAATGGAGTTGAGAGGGAAGAAGATCAATACCCCAAGACAAAGTTTGTTCCTCAACAAGAGAAGTATGATCCTACTTCCTTCAAGGGAACACAAGCACAAGATGATCTTCCACCACAAGACCACAAGAACAAAGGCAAGGACAAGCTTCAAGAGGAGATTGATGCATTTGAAGAAGCACCTAAGGCCTTGGTCAAGTGGGTTCCCAAGACTACGTCAAGTTCTACTTCATCGAGTACAACTACAACTCCAAGGATTCCCATCAAGATGATGTGGATCCCGAAGAAGAAGAACTAGAGAGTTCTTGAGGGTGACTCCGCCAACATTCTTCACTCATATCATTATGGCAAGGACAAGTGCAATCAACTTCCACATATTGCACTAGTTCAAGGAGTCACAAACCCTCTTGTTGGTAAGGCAAGGGACAAGGTAACCTAATGATTTCATGGACATCATCTTGTGTGTGCATCACTCTATGTCTATGGATATTCTTGTTTGTTCCTTGTGGGACTAACCCATGTAGGTATGTTGAAAGTGCAACTCACTCCAAAGGATTGCTCCAAATGATCTACATAAACATTGAGCATCCACATCTTCAACTCCTACATGAAGTCATCATCGACAAAACCCAAGGTTAGTTCATCCCTCTAAAGGGGGATCTCACATCTAGGGGGAGCTTAACTCTAAGAATTGAGTCAAAGCAACTCTAATGGTGTGAACACATCAATGCATTATGTAAAAGTGGTAACTCCACTTGAGCTTAAACGATGAGTATGACCTATGATCAAATGTTCTCATTTGACTCCTAAGTCAATATACTCATATATAGATGACCTAGTCATCGCCAATGGTTTGATAGATGCTAGAATTGGTTGTGCATGCTTTGCCACATATTTCATTTGCCATTTTATTGTGTGAGCATGTTGGTTGCATATTTTACTCATTCGAGGACATCCACTTGTTGCTTTGATTGATTGGCTTCTTTTTCTTTTTGCCAAGTGGATGGACAAGAATGCCTAAGAACCTTCTCTAGCTATCTATGCTTTTCTCGTCTCAAACTCTATTCATGCTACATCACAAAATTTGATCAAGTCAGATTCGAACCACTCTGTGTGAGGAGCACTCGGAGTCCCCGATTCATCATAGACTTAAACTTCGAAAACTTCTTTGTGATTCTCGGTCTGACCGATTCCTCCATTTCGGTCCTACCGAAATCACTTAGTCGATCTAGGTTTTCAATCTCGGTGCAACCGATTTGAACTTTTCAGTCACACCGAGTTGCTATAACTGTATACAGTTATGCATCTCGGTGCTACCGAGTTGTTCCACTCGGTCACACCGACAGGGTCGGGCTATATATACTCACGGGCAAAATTTGGAAAACTTTCTCCGAATTCTTCGCCCGCGCATAGCTTGCTCTGCCTACTAGGTCTCTAGATTGTCTCCTTGTCGCCAGCCGCCTCCTGTCGCTGGTCTCCGCCGCCATCAACGGAATTCACCCCCGCCGTTGCTGCGTAGCGAGTTCATCGCCAAGCTAGGGTATGGACTCGATCACAGTGCTATCCCCGTCCGATTCCTAGCACATTTTGTTCATTATGATTCTTGCCACGATTGAAACACTCCTATCCAGTCAATACAATCCTTAGAATAGATGTGATTTGAAAATTTAGGGTTAGGTTTCCGCCGAAACCATCTCGGACCCACCGGGTTGAAAAACTCGGTCCCACCGATTTGGCTAACGCCATTGCACTAGTAACTCTCGGTCTGACCGAGAATTGCTAATTGGTGTGACCGATTTTAGAACTATGTGAAACCCTAGCAGTCTTGGTGCCACCGAACTGTGACTCGGTCTGACCGAGTTCACCAGTTTAGGTTCCAAAACTGCTTTGGTATCACCGAGTTTGAAAATCCGTTGATCCGAAATGCTTTCTGTGGAAAACTAAAACTGAGTTTTTGAATGATTCTTTTGCAAAAATCTCTGCATTTTGTGATGCTCATCCACTCTATCTCATCTATAACTATTCATAGGGTCAGCAGTCAATGTTTGCAGCATGTCAAACCAAAGTGATAGTCAGAACAAGTCAGAAGAGCACAATCACATTAGTGAGGGCACTAGTCCCTCTAGCACTTCAGATGATGGCAGCAGGAGCACCCCAAGCAATTTGCCTAAAGCTGCCACCAGGACAAGGAAGAAGAGAACCTCAGAATCTAAGGATGAGAATTATATGGCAGAGGAAGATGAGGCTACCTCCAAGAAGGTAGTGCTCAAAAAGGAGTATGCCTCAGCAAAGAACACAAAGCCTGGACTCAATAGGAAGATCCCTGCCAAGAGGACACCTATGCTGAAGGTCAGAGGATCAACTCAAGTACCTGAAAAGCCTGATCCAAAAGAGGCACCTGCTAGAAGAGTTACAACTTCCAAACCCAAGAAAGTTCCCACTGGAGAAACTATGAAGTTTACCATTGAGTCAGAAGATGAAGTTGCTAGTCAAGATAAGAAGAAGAAGAAGAAGAGAGTCAGAACCACTACTGCCAAGGTTCTTGGCAACCCCTCTATGAGGAGAGACTCTAAAGAAGAGGAAGAAGAGGTTGCTGCACCAGCACCCAAGGAACAAAAGGTGATGGGTGATGCTATAAAGTCAGGGGTTGCAACATCAAAGCCCAAGGAAGCACCGAAAGCTTCCCCCAAGCCCAAGATTGCACCAAAGAGAAATACCAGAAGTATTCCAGCTGCTGAGAAGAACAAGGCCCCAGTGCCTGAAGTTGCTGATGAAGAAGATGATGAAGGACAAGTCCTGAGGAAGCTAAAGCCCAAGATTCCAGACCACAATGATGCTCATCCCGTGGCTGAGAACATGAAGTTAAGAAAGGATGCAGGACTCAGACTATGGAGGCTGTCAGATCCATATGCTATCAAGAGAAGGACTGCTGTTGATTACAGGTTCCACACTAAGGAACAGCGGGATTTCTATGAGACAGTGTTGTTGGACAAGAAACCTATAGTATGTGATATGAGGTGGGTCGACTGGACCTACATGAAGGAAAATGAAGAACACTATCCTGGAGTGCAAGACAGTTTCATTGCTTGTGGAGTTGTAGACTTTGTTGGGCAGAAGCTCACAAAGTGGAATGATGAGCTCATTATGCAATTCTACTCCACAGCACACTTCTATCCATATGGCAGGATAGTTTGGATGTCTGAAGGTACAAGGTACCAGTCAACAATAGAGGAATGGGCCAATCTGATCAATGCCCCAAAGGAGAGTGAAGATGACTTGGATGTCTATGCCAAGAAGAAGATGGATCACAATACCATGGCTCACATGTACAAGGAAATCCCAGATGCTGCAGTTGAGACACATAAGTTTGGGTCAGTTCATTTCCTTCTATCAGGGCTGCCAACAATCAACTGGATCCTAAGGCACACTCTATTGCCCAAGTCAGGTGACCACAACATGATTAGAGGGCATGCTATCAACTTGCTACACTTGTTTGATGTGCCACAAAAATTCAAGGTCATGAGCCTTATTGTTGAGACCATTAAGAGGACAGCAGCAGACCAAAAGAGAAGTTGTGGGTATGCCCCACAGATTCAGGAGTTGATTAACTCAAAGATGGGCACAGGCACATACCTGCTTGATAAAGAACATTTTGCTATCTATCTAGACTTTGAGGACAATCAAGTTGTGATGAATGAGAATGAACCATCATCAGTGCAAGCTCAAGAGAAGAAGGAGAAAGCAAAGAAAGAGAAGGCTGCCAAGATGCCAACTCAAGAGGAGGCATCTGAGTACTTTTTGAAGAACAAGCAGGAGCAGCTTGGTTACTTGATAGCATCAACACTGAGGATTGAGAAGGGGTTGGCCACCCTAACTCAAAACCAGGAGAGCCTGGAGAGGATCATGGAACAAAAATTCTATGATCTAGATGTCAAAGTAACCGAGATTCAGTCAGTTGTGGAGCAGATCCAGGATGACATGAAGGAGAGGAAGGGCAAGATAACCACTGATGCATTTGCCAGAGTGCCTAGAGCTCAGAGGTCAGCTACAGTGCTTGTGACAGACACCAGAGCCACATCATCTGCACCAGCTACAGCTCCTACAGCTCCAGTGCAACCAGCTCCAGCACCAACTCCTCCAGCTCCATCCACATCAACTGAAGCCTTCGTCCAAGGAGCCATCTCTACACCACCACCTGAAGATCAAGCCTGAGAGTCGATCTAGCACTATGCATTTTTCTATGAACTTTTTGGTAACTTGTTGCCAAAGGGGGATAAAAATGTATAGATGATAGGCTTCGAGAGAGAGAGTGTTGCTTTTTGTTCTCTCTTGCTTTGGTGGTTAAACTTTGTTTGCCTTTGATTGCTTGAGATACTATGCAATTATCTGTGAGACATTGATGATCATGTGTTTGATCATAAGCTACACTTATGCTTGTTATATGATATTATCTTACCTATCCTTAAATGATCATTCACTTTGCTTGGTGATGAGTGCGTGTATTCAATCTTTATTATTTTGAGCGCTCCACCAAGATGTATGTGACATTGAAGAGTAACCCATGAGCCTAATTCCTTGTGCATTTGCAGTCCAAAGCAAATCTTAAACTATGCACAAATTTAGGGGGACCTCTTGCTTATCACATACTTCTCAAAACGACGATGTTTTTCAATCTTATTATCATTTGTCGAAGCTTTGATCTATATGTTGTCATCAATTACCAAAAAGGGGGAGATTGAAAGTGCAACTATCCCTAGGAGGTTTTGGTAATTCATAACAACATATAGCTCATTGAGCTAATGCTATTCCAAGACTATTATTTCAGGAAAGCTCAATGAATGGCATGGCATGGATGATGAAAGTGGATACCTCAAAATACTAAGGACAAAGGATTGGCTCAAGCTCAAAAGCTCAAGACTCTTCATTTTACATTTTAGTGATCCAAGATCACATTGAGCCTATAGGAAAAGCCAATACTATCAAGGAGGGATGAGGTGTTGCTTAATGAGCCTCTTGCTTCAAGTGCTTAGTGATATGCTCCAAAAACCCTCAACTACTTTCTCACATCCACATATGACCTAAACCCAAAGTCAAAATCGGTCCCACCGATTCTTTCTATCCGGCGCCACCGAGTTCAAATGTCATAGCCACTGCCACAAACCCTAGGCAAATCGGTCTTACCGATAGGGATCTCGGTCTAACCGAGATGGGATTGTAATCTCTCTATTTCCCTTTGTAATGTTTCAGTCTAACCGAAGTGAGTGATCGGTCCCACTGAGATTGCAATGTAAACTCCTTGTTTCCCTTTCGTAACATTTTGGTCTCACCGAAATGAGCGAATTGGTCCCACCGAGTTTACCTGACCAACTCTCTGGAAAGCTTATTACCAAAATTGGTCTCATCGAGTTTGTGTAATCGGTCTTACCGAGATTACGTTATGCCCTAACCCTAACCATATCGGTCTTACCGAGTTGCATGTCAGTCCCACCAAAAATCCTAACGGTCACTAGGTTTACTAAATCGGTCCGACCGAGTTTGTTGATTCGGTCCCACCGAGTTTGGTAAATTGTGTAAAGGTTAGATTTTGTGTGGAGGCTATATATACCCCTCCACCTCCTCTTCATTCATGGAGAGAGCCAGCAGAACAAACCTTCACTTCCAACTTAGCATTTCTGAGAGAGAGCCACCTACTCATGTGTTGAGGCCAAGATATTCTATTCCTACCATATGAATCTTGATCTCTAGCCTTCCCCAAGTTGCTTTCCACTCAAATCTTGTTTCCACCAGATCCAAATCCCGTGAGAGAGAGTTGAGTGTTGGGGAGACTATCATTTGAAGCACAAGAGCAAGGAGTTCATCATCAACGCACCATTTGTTACTTCTTGGAGAGTGGTGTCTCCTAGATTGGCTAGGTGTCACTTGGGAGCCTCCGACAAGATTGTGGAGTTGAACCAAGGAGTTTGTAAGGGAAAGGAGATCGCCTACTTTGTGAAGATCTACCGCTAGTGAGGCAAGTCCTTCGTGGGCGATGGCCATGGTGGAATAGACAAGGTTGCTTCTTCGTGGACCCTTCATGGGTGGAGCCCTCCGTGGACTCGCGCAACCGTTACCCTTCGTGGGTTGAAGTCTCCATCAACGTGGATGTACGATAGCACCACCTATCGGAACCACGACAAAAACATCCGTGTCTCCAATTGCGTTTGAATCCTCCAAACCCTTCCCTTTACATTCTTGCAAGTTGCATGCTTTAATATCCGCTGCTCATATACTCTTTGCATGCTTGCTTGAATTGTGTGATGATTGCTTGACCTGTCCAAAGATAGCTAAAATCTACCAAAGTCTAAAATTGGGAAAAGGTTAAGTTTTTAATTGGTCAAGTAGTCTAATCACCCCCCCTCTAGACATACTTCAAGGTCCTACACATACGCATTATCAAGTGCACTTAGAAAACATGTAGTGTGTGTGGGCACTTATGGCCCGTGTCTTTGCCGCTTTTGATTCTGTAAGCTTGTCGTTAAACTTGAGTGGCTTTCGCCGCAATCCTTCCTTTGAACTGCTCCTCTCAGTGAGCTGATGTAAGACACTTTGGGTTTCATTTGATAATGGAACCGGGGACGAGCCTCCCTGTTCTTCTAAAAAAATACGCATTATCAAGTTAAATGTTGATCATTAGTCTTCGCTCAATGTAATCTACTGTCTAAGCATGTGGAGACTTCCATGCATGATCTTGCTCTATTGGAGTATCGCGCATGGATAAAAGTGTATCCGTTTATGTTTTAGTCTAGAATCTTCCATGTATGAATTTTTACTACAGTACTGGTGAAAGACTTACGATGAACCATTTCTTACATCTCCTCTGCCCCCTTGCAAGTCATCCTGATTTAATCCCTCCATCTAGGTGTATAAGGGCATGGTCAATATTACTTAATAGTATAGCCAACTGTTGACTATAAGAAAGTGCCATGTCATCTGTAGACAACATGTATAGCAATCGATACTCAAAAACTAATTCTTAAAGATCATTTCTTGCAAAGCACAATAAGTGTTATTTCTTCACAAGTTTTGGATGCAGGTTGAACAGTTGAACGCTTTTGTTTGCAAAAGATACCTTTTTATCTATTTCACCCGCATGTTTGTGAGCTCTAGAGATGAGATAATATCTGAAGAACCTATCGATACCCGTTACACATGAGATGACCCCCACATCCTTTGTCAAAATAAACAACTCCCTGATCAATGCATTTCACTCTTCGGTGCAACGCACGGGCACCTTACTACTATAGATTAGTACGACCAAAAATTGAACTAACATTATATATAGTACGATAAATACTAATGCATGTCACCTAAAATTATATCATTCAAAACTATGTTCAACTATGAATCCAACGATATAGTTTTTGTTGACATGCACTAACATTTTGTCAGTTAAATCTTCAGTCAAATTCAATGGGGGACTAATAAACCACGACCGATGTAGTACAAGTGTAGAGGGCGGCGCTGCACGGGAGTCTCACCTCTCACCCCGCTCGTGGCGCGGCAGTAAAGCCGTCATATCACAAAACCCAACCACTCCTAGTAATAAATGGCCTGGTAAAATAAACGGACAAGCAACCATCACATCCCTCCATCTTTTTTGCATTTCATCTCTCTGCATTTACTTTCTCCGGTTCATCTCCCACACTTGAGCCCTAGCTACTACTCGTAGGGCCAGTTCTTTTGGTGGCTTCCCCAGCTTTTCCCACAAGACTAGTCATAGTGGAGAGTAACAATATGGCGCCTCACTCATTTATTTGGGCTTCTAAACTACTACTCCGTCCTGGTTTATTCCTCACCATTGTAATTTATGCTAAATTTTGACCAAAGATTTAACTGATAAAATGTTACTCAAAACACTTAGGCGCGGTGCATCTAGGTGTGTAATTCATCTTATGAAAACCAAATAATCCCAAAACACTTAGGCGTGGTGCATTAACTTCTACCTCCTTTCTTGTTTCTTGACATATCAACCAATAAGAGATAAATAGTGTGCATGCTTTTAATGACTTGAGATATCAAACACGAGATGCAGTGGTTAGTTCATTGTATACAATACTATTAATTAGAAAATAAACATTAACATTTCTCGTTTTCTTCTCCTCCTTGGTCACGGTGCACAACCTAAGATGACTTACTCACCTAGACGGATGGAGTAGTGCATGTGACATGCACTGACATTTCATTAGTTAAATTTATGATCAAAATTTGACACAGATTACAATAGGGACCAATAAATCAGGACGGAGGTAGTAGTTATGGGATTACTAATCTAGAAGCCTAAAAGAACTGGCCCCTCGTACTCCTACTAGTAGTAGTACTCAAGTTGGAATTCCAATTGCACGGCACAACATGTTAGGCAAAAAATTCGATACAGGGTGTAGGAAGCGGTTTGGGAATTTGCATGCCTTACCAACCAGTGAGATACTCCGTACAAAGTACGACAGAGAAATAACCACAGAGAAGGAGCTAAAAGTAAACAATCAAACAAGCATTTTTGCATTTGTTTTGCATTGAATCGTTTCACAAGCTTCACTAGTGTTGTTTTTCTACTTTTACAAAAACCGCATCGTAATGTTAAAACGTGCATTTGCACGTACATAAGTAATAGTAGTACTCCCTCCGTCTAGGTGTACAAGTCTTCCCTCCTTCTTGGTCACCATGCACAACCAAACATGACTTATTGACCTGGACGGAGGGAGTAGCACAGTCTGCAAGCATATATCGAGAGAGACGTGTAGTCCGATAGTATATAGTAAAGTTTGTGCTACATGCACGTACCTGCAAAATGCGTAATAATACACAACGTTTCCAAACTTTCCCTTTACATACTTAATTAAGGACGCCAAAAATTCCTGAACGTTCGGGATTTATCATTTGCGTCCCAAAACTAATGAGATCGCCTTACGAAACAAAAATTATACTCCTCCTAAAAGCCACGGCGCTCGCAGGAGCGCTTGCGGTGTGCCACGAGTGCCCTGGTGCACGGCCGTTTGCCAGCGCGCCGACACAATGCCTCTTCCTCAGCCTCGCAACTTGCAAGGTGCTGATTGGCGGCTTGCCGGCAGGCGAGCACGATCTCACCGATGTGGTGATCCGGCGCCAACAGGTACTCGTCCTGGCTAGAAGCATGCACCCGGTCCACGTACCGCCAAGCGTAGATGAGGCGCTTGGGCCCGACTACACTCAGGGCATCGGCACGGGCGTCCTCCGCCACCCTCACGGCCGTCGCACGAGCCTTCTGCCAAAGAACCAATTGCTTGACTCTCTCAGACGCGACATAGATCTCCTAGAAAGCTTGTTGCGCGGTGCGCTTCTCCTCCTCGGCCTTCTTCTCCACCTCTATTTTGGCGCGCTCTGCTGGAGGCAAAGCCTCCCACAAGGCGACATCCATTTCTTTCCAAAGCACCTCAAGGCTGGGGGGGCTCGGTGGGCAGCGCGGCGTTCTCCTCGTAGCGGGGAGCCGACGCGTCCTCCGACGCACGTGCTGGCGAGATTGGGAACACCGACGCGTCCACCTCGACGCGTCGCGGCGAGGAGTGGAACGCCGGCGCGTCCTCCTCGACTAGTGGCGGCGAGGAATGGAACGGCGACGCATCGCGTCGCGGCGAGGAGTGGAATGCCGACGCGTCCTCCTCGACTAGTGGCGGCGAGGAACGGAACGGCGACGCGTAGCGTAGCGACGAGGAGCGGAACACCGATGCGTCCTCCTCGACTAGTGGCGGCGAGGAACGGAACGGCGATGCGTGACCGTCCGCGCGGTGCAGCGAGGGGCTCCTAGGGCTTGGGAGGGGGGATGCCATGGTGGTCGACGTGAGAGGGAGGGGGAGGAGATAGCGATGAATGTGAACGTGAGGGGGAGGAGATAGCGATGTCGTGGGAGGCGCAGTATTTATAGCGAGCAATGGCACACCTACGTAAGATATGGACTGAGCTGCACTAACTTAACTGTAGGTCCAGTTGCGTCACTGACATGTGGGCCAGTACACTGCTGGGCCCGTATGTCAGTGACCCAATGCACCTGAAGTTATGTAAAACCTACGTGGGCATATTTGTTGGAGTAAATTACGGGGGAGCGAAGGGGTGGAAATATTGCTGGTCATAACGGATTGGACGAGCGTGGGGGGAGGAGAGTCATGCATGCAGATTTTTTCACACGGGGTGGAGTGGTGGGACCGCCGGAGGGAGAAGGAGAATTTGGTAGGCATATTGTTTCCACACATGGAAAGGAAAAGATTTGGAGACGAACGGGCTTCCTGCAGGTATGGGGAACAGTGCATAATAAGTCATCTTGCATGCCGGGCTAGGTATAGTCTCATGTCATTAAAAACATACACGCCCCACGCATGTTCATATTTCAAGGTGCACTAAATTATTGCATGCGATGATTAAGGCTGGCCATAATGGTGGTATCTTAGCTGGTATCATGCACACGGGAATATCAAACATGCTGATGTGGCAAAGAATTAAAGAAGAGAGGGGGGTTAGAGTAACTAGTGTTCATGCATGCATTGGTAAACACATTTTTTAAGAAGAACGACGGCATTAGTTGAGTACTTTTGCAGACTTCAAAAACTATTCCACCGCCTCTACTATCTTGCTAAGAGTAGGTGAAATTTTTGAGTCGAGCCCTTTAAACTAGAAGGGAGGTAGTGGTACTCTAATAGCTAGGTGTGTAAGTCATCTTACGAAAACCAAATAATCCCAAAACACGTAGGCGCGGTGCATTAACTTCTACCTCGTTTCTTGTTTCTTGACATATCAACCAATAAGAGATGAGGGTGTGCATGCTTTTAATGACCTGAGACTATCAAACATGACATGCAGTGGTTAGTTCATTGCATGCAATACTATTTAATTAGCAAATAAACATTAATGTCTCTCGTTTTCCCCTCCTCCTTGGGCACGATGCACAGCCTAAGATGACTTACTCACCTAGATGGAGGGAGTATCAACATTCGCAATGTCAAATCAATATTTTTACACTCATTATAAAACATAGTTCTTATACTCATTATAATCAGTATTGTAGATATTGATATTTTTAGTATAAATTTGGTCGTGGGATTTCATTGATGCCTGTCAAAGCATGGAGGAAGCGGAGCTTAGGGCTTGCATTGCCGGTCTCTACATAGGTATTTCTCTTCATAATCCTGTAACTTTAGAGACTGATTGCGCTTTTGTGGTAGTGTCTCTTGCATCGGGGGACTATGACAGGTCTGCTATACGTGACCTGAATATGAAAGCGTTGAGCATCTCGAAGTTGATCAACAATCTTCAATTGTCAAAGATTAGCCGTTCAGCCAATAAGGTGGCACACTTAATCGCTAAGTATAGCTTTGACAATAGATTAGATGGTATTCTTGTAAATAACGTACCGCCCTGTGTGGTGAATATTGTATCGAATGAGTGTACTGGTGTGGCTGGTTAATTAATATAAGGTGGTGTTCAAAAAAAGTATATATTTGGTCAAACACTTTGCAAACGGTTGACGGGAGTAAAAAGGACCAGAGGGAGTATCATGCATGCGGAGTAGGCAAAAAAAATTGCTCATTTATAGCCGGTCGAAGTCTCAAAGGGTGCGATCGCGCGAGGGAGGCGAAGGTCGTGGGAGGCGTGACGGTTGAAGGAATTAAGTGAAGTTACATCCACGTGCCAGCAAGGCGTGCGAACAGGCAGAACCTATACCGTCGGGCCTATGATATGGGTCTAGTAGACATGACATCCAGTGGGTCCTGCATAGTTCTCGAGAACTCTTTGGGGGCTTGCAGCCGTTTATCCACCGGGCAAGCCAGCAACCCCACGCCGTCCGCACGCCCTACTCGTCCCCGTCTTCTACCTCACAACAGTTCGCTCCCAGTCGTCCCGTCCTTTCACATTAGTTCGCTCCCAGTTTTTGTGGGGTACAACAGTTCAACTTCTCCTAACCCGCCTCCAAAATCCATGGCCTCGCAAATCTCCATGGTCGCCGCTGAGTACCAGGTTAGAGCCATCACCAGTGATCAGTTCATCATCATCTACACATGTGGATCCGCGACGATGAAAGCATGGCTTGCTCGCTTCCTACGCATGTTCAACAGTTCAACGGATGAGTGGGTCGCTGGGCTAGATGTTGAGTACACCACAGTCCTGGGACGAGAGAAGGATCTAAAGGAAGAAGAGAGGAAGAAGCCCGCCGTGATCCAGGTTTGCGTACATAACGTTTGCTTGGTCTACCACATATGCCATGCCGACGTTGAGTGCCAGGATTTTAAGAACTTCCTCAAGGACAAAAGAGTGAAATTCGTTACTATAGGCTTTAAGAACAACAGGGATGTCCTGCGTCGGATATGTCTCGTTGTAGGCCAGCCCTTCGATCTCCAGAAGGCAAGCCTGGTGTCCTCCTCTCAACCTTCAATGCTGACCCTGGCAGAAGCTATGATTGATCCTTCGTACACCAAACTAAAGAAACCTCATCACGAGTTTCATCATGCATGGGAGTCGAAGACATTAGATGAAGATCACATCGTGTATGCAGCAATGGATGCCTACCTTTGTTTAAATATCTACATGGGTTGGATGAAGAAGTAGAGCCTAGTGTCCGGTTCAAGCAAAGAAGCGTCGGCGAAGAGGAAGAGGAAGAGGGACGAGGACGAAGTCGAGGACATGGACTCGGACTCCGAGTAGGTGGCAATGTCGTCGCTCATGCCGGTTCTACTGCAGTGTCAAGCGAACTAGTTGCTTAGTTTATTTTCAAGGGTGTGTTGTGCTGAGGCCCCAGCAGGACTATGTTTATGTTCTTTCTCGTTATTTGAACTCTTTAGTACATAGAGTAGTACTATTACTATGTCTTACTACTGTTCTTCTTGCAGTTGGTACTACTGCTCGTATCTTCGTGTTCCTACTGTACTTAATACGTTCGTACTAGTAGTATAATTTGGGTCAGTCGATTTGTGAAAGAAGTTCGACGGAGCGAAGGAAGATGATGGCAGACGAGGTGGAACAAGCCCTTCTAGCCATCCATGTTGCATCAAACGGCCCACATGAGTCGACTAACCCAAATTGCTCCTTCAGATTGTAGGATCCACGTGGCATTCAAGGTCTCGAAGGTAGATTCCGCGTCCGCACCTGGTTTGCGGGCTCGACGCGCGCGCGACCGGCTTTCGCCGTGACAGCCACCATGCGCGCCTCCTCCGCGCGGGCGGAGACGACAATGACACGCTAGTTCCTCCTTGCCGGCGTGCTGGAGCACGTGCTCGTCCTCCTCTTCGTACGCTGCGTGCATAGACGCGGCTCCACCAGCTGCTCGCATGCTTGGCAGCGTGGCGGCATGGCGAGGACACACTGCAGACGACGTGAGCGGTCGAGCCTTCGGCTTCATGGCACAGGGATGGCGGCGACACGGCGGTGATGGGAGAGAAATTGTTGGCCGGAGCAGGCGGGCGCTGACATGCGCAACAGCGGCGGCGGCATATTGATGAGTGCGCGTATGGGAGCTTAGTTTACTTTTATATAAGGTTGGTCAAACTTAAAATAAAACCATACTAGTACACGTAAACATTAGACTTAGGTAGCGCTTTTATTAATTATTATTTTTGAAGTTAGTACCTAGCCACAATACGGAATCCTGTGCAAGCGCGTGAACCGCGGCCGCGCGGTCGATCGAACGGTGCGTCACCGTGTCGCGCTCGAAGGACATCCACCGAACCTTTTTGTGTGTATGAAAACAATCCTCGAATATTACTCAACTTTTTTTCCTGGGAAAGTTCTTGACGCTGCAATATTTCCATATATTTGAATTTAGCTCCAGTTTGTGTTTATTTGGATTTGGACGTTTTAGGTGCGCCCTAGTTTTTTTTAATACTTATTTTGTGTGTGTGACTAAGAGAGAACGTGTGTATGTGTCCATATGTGTGTTGTGGCTGAAGGGCAATGTGGAGACGGTGTGCGTGTGATACAGACATAGAGAGGTGTGAAAGTGCAAATGATCATGCATGAGTGAGACATAGACAGATGCCGATACATTGTGTATACATGAGAGAACGGTCTTCTAGTTTACTTGTGTGTGTGTGTGAGAGAGAGAGAGAGAGAGATAGACAGAGAGAGAGAGGAGCATCCATAACACAACAACCATCTCTCTCGATTCGTCTGTCCCTTGCACGATCGCATGCAACACATGCATCAACGCGCACATTTTGACACCCTCACTCGGCCCCTGCCCACCTCAAGGCCCGCACAATCTCTTCGTGAATACCCATTTCTCTCCTTAGGTTTGTTTTCGCTCAATATCTGACACACACACATGCACACGCGCGCGCCCACACACACACACACACACACATAGCACAACACACACACACACTCCCCCGAGCACACAATTCATCCCCATCCAAGGTTATATGGCGGACCACTCTCGCTTGTGCTTATTTGCACCCCAACATGCACAACACCTCAATCTTCAAAGAGGGCATCGAGCAGATCGAAGACGGCAACCACACCGCGCTAGAGAATGCGGGGTCATTTGGAAGCAGGGTCATGTGACGATGGCTGACTGACTCCTCCCCCCACCCTCTATCTCTCTTGCACAAAATTACCAATCCCTCTCTCCCCCGCACAAAATTGTCAATCCCTCAACCCATGAGATCCTTCCCCTCTCGGCCATGTTTTTCCAGCTCTCTCATCAAACATGTTGTCTCTTCTCCTTCCACGTATACAGAATCCAGATGCACACGCATCTCACGTATATTACATGTCTCCATATTTCTCACAGACCTAACTTCTTCCTCTCTCTTTCTCTTTCTTTCTCTCTCTCTCTCTCTCTCTATCTCTCTGTCTCGTTAGGTTTGTCTCCTACTCTCTCGTCCACATACATACAATCTTTCCTGCTCTATCCGCTCCATATTCAAAAGCTCTCTCTGCACGTTTCATTCACACAATGGGATATGTCAAAATGTTGCTTCTATAATGGCTGATGTAGAGTTTTGGTTGTTTTTGTTGCATCCTACAAAGTAATAACTATGAAATGCATTTAGATTCTCATTTGACTGGGATTATGTGAGTTTGAGCATGTTGTGAAGTACTATAGACCTTGTATACATCTTGGGATTCGACAATGATTGTAACTATTGAATTGTATAGACCATTACAGTCGAAGTCAATAGCCTAATATATTTATTTCACAATTTCAACAAATGATTAGTTCACTACAAACTAAGAAAACAAATGTGTACTCCCTCCGTTTTTATTTAAGTTCGCGTATTAGCATTGGTCAAAGTCAAGTTTTGTAAACTCTCAGAAAGCTTATAACAAAAAATATTAACATATACAATAACAAATAAATACCATTAGATTCATTATTGAATGTACTTCCACATCATACATATTTGTTATGGTAAATGTTTATATTTTTATATAAAATTGGTCAAACTTTAGGAAGTTTGACTTCGGTCAAACCTAATATGCAGAGTTTACTACTACTACTCGCTAGTTGCTTAGACGAATCACTCAACACGCCACACTGGGAGTCCAGTGTCACAAAATTTGGAGGTCGGCGGGAAAATCTCCCGCGACCCTGATTCGAGCAGTGGGAAGTTACCATCATAGCGTTCGGAACAGGCCTACGGACGACGCTTGGTAGGGGGCTGTTTTTGTAACTTCAGGTTCACCCTACCCAGCCAGCCCCACCCCGGCACCCAGAGTAGTACACCTGAATACTCCCCATTTTCTATCCCCACCGCAAAATAGACTTCTCCACGGCACCGCAGCCTTCGTGCTCCTCCCCTTTACATCAGCGCACTCATCCACTGCAGCGCATCTGCCTCATCGACGACCTCGTACGCCGCACTGGAGCAGGTCCATCGTCGTCGTCGTAGACGGAACCTCTTCCACGGTCTCGGATCTGCTTCCCAGAAGCCGACGCCAAGCGCTGAAGTACCACCGTCGTGGACAATGAACTGACTCCCGTTGCCGACCATGACTCACAGAGGCCGCCGTGACCATCGTTCTCCTCCTCGATTGGTAATGTGTGTATTGAATCACTTAGCAGTACATGTGCAGTTCCAATTTTGTTCATACCTACCCTTAAATTTTCCTGGGTGCTATTGTTCCCGTAAAAGTAATTGGTTATAGCCTCCATTGTCCAACAGAATATCAGCTTGTAATTGTGTGTCGCTCCTGTATCGCGTTGTGCTTGGGTTGGTTTTTCATCTGCAGCCAGTAGTGTGGCAAATGATGGAAAGGTTTTTAGGACTCCATCCCTCTACTCACCCACACCCCCTGTTATTCTGCGGCGACGACAGCCTCACACAACAGCCATGTTATTCTGCATGGGCATCCACTGATGCGTCTTCCCCAGCTCCGCGTCGTCCCCTTCCTAGGCCTCACCATCGTCCACCGCTATGGTGCTCTCGGCGCGGCGTGGTTAATGTGGTTAACGATCGACTTCCATCGGAAGAGTACTGTTCGTGGAGAGGCTGACAGCTAGGTCCACGGCGGCCGCAAGGAAGTGCCTCCTTATTACACGCAAAATAATTATTCCTCCACCTGACAGCATGGACCCACCGGACGGGCCACCTTATTTCACGAAAAAAACGTTTCCCCCCTGACTGCTGGGACCCACCAGCTATACCTTCGCACGCAAGGAAGTGCGTCCGGGCAAAGAAAAAAACCAAAACGATTCGCCCCCATGACTTCTGGGACCCACCAGCTACATCTTCACAGGCAAGGAAGTGCCTGACAGTCGGGACCCACCTGGTCGAAGCGTACGTAGCGTTGTCATTCTGGCCGCGAACGTGTACGTACAGATATACTGGTCAATGTAGAGGCGCGCACGTGTCGTAGTAGAGGCGCGTACATGTCGTAGTAGAGGCGCGCACGTAGCATGTACACATACATACAGCGGCCAGGGTGCAAGAAAGAAAATACGGCCACGTACATACATACAGGCAGGGTCTCGAACGCCTACTCGCGCATATGTACGGCCAGGGCTCGTGTACATGGCTGGGTCAGAATGGAGAAACAACGTCGTTGTCGTGTTCATGGGGAGCCAACCGGCTGGGTCAGAACGGAATGCATGATCGTGTTCATCGGGAGGGCTTGGACGGAATAGGCGATGGAAATGAGGCCTGGCGTACCGCAGAATGGAGGAAACGGCCTTGTGTTCGACCGGCCACGTTCGAAACGGGATCCTGTTCATCGGGAGGGGTGTGGCGTACCGCAAAACGGAGGAAACGGACCTCCTACGGTCAAAACGGGGGTCCTATTGATCAGGAGGGGTGTGGAGATCCACAAAACGGACGAAACGGACTTGTGTTGGAGCGCTAAGGTCGAAACGGGGGTCTTGTTCATCGGGAGGGGTGTGGTCTACCGCAAAATGGGACTCCACAGGATACTGTTCATCTCCACCATCGACCTCTTCTAGCATCCACGTGCTACCGTCGACCTCCTCCAGCCTCCACGGGCTCCTGTTCATCCAGCCTCCACCGTGCGCTACTCCACCGGCTACTGTTCAAGCACCCCTCCACGGGCAGCCCTCCACCATCTACTGTTCATCCAACCCTCCACACCACGGGGTCCTGTTCAACCACCCCTCCACGGGCACCCCTCCACCGTCTACTATTCATCCAGCCCTCCACACCAGGGGGCCTCTTCAACCACCCCTCCACGGGCACCCCTCCACCATCTACTATTCATCCAGCCCTCCACACCACGGGGTCCTGTTCAACCACCCCTCCACGGGCACCCCTCCACCATCTACTATTCAACCAGCCCTCCACACCACGAGGTCCTGTTCATCCAGAGGGAACGCCACCGCTCACTGTTCATTCAAACCCCCCCGCAACACTCACTGTTCATCCAATCGACCGACTTCAGTTAGCAGCAGTAGCGAAGGAATCACTCGATCGGGTTCAGTTAACAGCCATCGATCGATCGCTCGGGTTTAGTAACGCGTAGCCTGCAGTGCAATCACTCGGGTTCAGTTAGAGCCCAACGCCTCGCTCGGGTTCAGTTAGAGCCAACGCCTTGCACACACGCGCGTACGTGTAC
Organism: Triticum dicoccoides; assembly: GCF_002162155.2. NCBI lineage: Eukaryota > Viridiplantae > Streptophyta > Magnoliopsida > Poales > Poaceae > Triticum > Triticum dicoccoides. The sequence goes on along the minus strand of NC_041391.1, from coordinate 183,072,332 downwards.
GAGAGAAACATGCATCGCTCGGCCCCCGACCACCCACCATAACCGGGAACTCCCCGAAATTTTCCACGCCCTCGCTTCTACCACGGTTTTTTCCGTCATGGACGGCCCAAAGAATGTCATACAGCTGCGTCTCCGGCCCGCCCAGGACGAAAAGCCCATTTTCTGTTATGATTTTTTGTCATAGAAGTAGGAGCCCACCACATCTATGATGATACCAGGTTTTGTCACAATTATTATCATAGAAGTGTCATATGTATGACAGAATTTTTTTTCGTTCGGCCCAAAATGTCACGGATGTGTCTTTTTTTTGTAGTGTATATATATCTTCGTACCCCGAAAACATCCAGGAGCACCATGAAAAAATATTTCCACCACCGCAACCTTCTGTATCCGAGAGATCCCATCTTGGAGCCTTCGCCGGCGCTCCACCGGAGGTGGAATCGACCATGGAAGGCCTCTCCATCATAACCAAGGCCTCTCCAATGAGTTGTGAGTAGTTTACCACAGACCTTTAGGTCCATAGATATTAGCTAGATGGCTTCTTCTCTCTCTTTGATTCTCAATACAAAATTCTCCTTCCTCTTCTTGGAGATCTATTCGATGTAACTCTTTTTGCAGTGTGTTTGTTGAGATCCGATGAATTGTGGGTTTATGATCAAGTTTATCTATGAGAAATATTTGAATCTCCTCTGAATTCTTTTAAGTATGATTAGTTATCTTTGCAAGTCTCTTCAAATTATCAGTTTGGTTTGGCCTACTAGATTGATCTTTCTTGCCATGGGAGAGGTGCTTAGCTTTAGGTTCAATCTTGCGGTGTCCTTTCCCAGTGACAGTAGGGGCAGCAAGGCACGTATTGTATTGTTGCCATCAAGGATAAAAAGATGGGGTTTATATCATATTGCATGAGTTTATCCCTCTACATTATGTCATCTTGCTTAATGCGTTACTCTGTTCTTATGAACATAACACTCTAGATGCAGGCAGGAGTCGGTCGATGTGTGGAGTAATAGTAGTAGATGCAGGCAGGAGTCGGTCTACTTGTTGCGGACATGATGCCTATATACATGATCATGCCTAGATATTCCATAACTATGCACTTTTCTATCAATTGCTCGACAGTAATTTATTCACCCACCGTAATACTCATGCTAACTTGAGAGAAACCACTAGTGAAACCTACGGCCCCCAGGTCTATATTTTATCTTATAAGTTTGATATCTACTTTTATTTGCATCTTTTACTTTCGAATCTATATCATAAAAATACCAAAAATATTTATCTTATCATATTATCTCCATCAGATCTCACTTTCGCAAGTTACCGTGAAGGGATTGACAACCCCTTTATCGTGTTGGTTGCAAGGTTCTTGTTTGTTTCTGTAGGCGCTTGGGACTTGTGAGGAGCCTCCTACTGGATTGATACCTTGGTTCTCAAAACTGAGGGAAATACTTACGCTACTTTGCTGCATCACCCTTTCCTCTTCAAAGGAAAAACCAACGCATGCTCAAGAGGTAGCAAGAAGGATTTTTGGCGCCGTTGCCAGGGAGGTCTTCGCTCAAGTCAAGACATACCAAGTACCAATCACAAACTCATCTCCCTTGCATTACATTATTTTCCATTTGCCTCTCGTTTTCCTCTCCCCCACTTCACCCTTGCCGTTTTATTCGCCCTCTTTTCCGTTCTCCTCTCTTTTTTCGCTTGTCTCTTCTGTGCTTGTGTGTTGGGTTGCTTGTCACGATGGCACAAGATAATACTAAATTGTGTGACTTTTCCAATACCAATAATAATGATTTCCTTAGCACTCCGATTGCTCCTCTTAATGATGTTGAAACTTGTGAAATCAATGCTGCTTTGTTGAATCTTGTTATGAAAGATCAATTCTCCGGCCTTCCTAGTGAAGATGCCGCTACTCATCTAAACAATTTTGTTCATTTTCGTGATATGCAAAATAAGAAATATGTGGATAATGATATTGTTAAATTGAAGTTTTTTCCGTTTTCACTTAGAGATCATGCTAAAATTGGTTTTGGTCTTTGCCTAAAAATAGTATTGATTCTTGTAATAAGTGCAAAGATGCTTTTATCTCTAAATATTTTCCTCCCGCTAAGATCATCTCTCTTAGAAACGATATTATGGATTTTAAACAACTTGATCATGAGCATGTTGCCCAATCTTGGGAAAGAATGAAATTGATGATTCGCAATTGCCCTACTCATGGTTTGAATTTATGGATGATCATACAATTTTTTATGCCGGATTGAATTTTGCTTCTAGAAATCTTTTAGATTCGGCCGTGGGAGGCACTTTTATGGAAAACACTTTAGGAGAAGCTACTAAACTCCTATATAATATTATGGTTAATTATTCTCAATGGCACACCAAAAGATCTACTAGTAAAAAGGTTCATGCTATAGAAGAAATTAATGTTTTGAGTGGAAAGATGGATGAACTTATGAAAATTGTTTGCTACTAAAAGTACCACTATTGATCCTAATGACATGCCTTTGTGTACTTTGATTGAGAATAATAATGAATCTATGGATGTGAATTTTGTTGGTAGAAATAATTTTGGTAACAACGCGTATAGAGGAAACTTTAATCCTAGGCCATTCTCTAGTAATTACTCTAATAATTATGGTAATTCCTATGGAAATTTTAATAAGATGCCCTCTGATTTTGAGAATATTGTTAAAGAATTTATGAATTCTCAAAAGAATTTCAATGCTTTGCTTGAAGAAAAATTGCTTAAAGTTGATGAATTGGCTAGGAACATTGATATACTTTCTCTTGATGTTAATTCTTTGAAACTTAGATCTATTCCTCCTAAGCATGATATCAATGAGTCTCTCAAAGCTATGAGAATTTCCATTGATGAGTGCAAAGAAAGAACCGCTAGGTTGCGTGCTAAGAAATATTGCTTTGTTAGAGCGTGTTCTTCTAGTTTTCATGAAAATAATGATAAAGATCTAAAAGTTATTGATGTGTCCCCTATTTAATCTTTGTTTTGCAATATGAATCTTGATAATGATGGGACTGTAAGTGAATTAACTTTAAATAAAAAGCGTTCCGATGATTTGGAGTATTATGATCTTGATGCTAAAATTGGTAAAAGTGGGATTGGAGAAATTAAAACTTTGCATAGTAATGAACCCACCACTTTGGATTTCAAGGAATTTAATTATGATAATTGCTCTTTGATAGATTGTATTTCCTTGTTGCAATCCATGTTGAATTCTCCTCATGCTTATAGCCAAAATAAAGCTTTTACTGAACATATCGTTGATGCCTTGATCCAATATTATGAGGAAAAACTTAATTTGGAAGAATCTATCCCTAGAAAACTTTATGATGAGTGGGAACCCACAATAATAATTAAAATAAAATATCATGAATGCTATGCTTGGTGTGATTTGGGTGCTAGTGTTTCCACGATTCCGAAAACTTTATGTGATATGCTAGGTTTCCATGAATTTGATGATTGCTCTTTAAACTTGCACCTTGCAGATTCCCATTAAGAAATCTATGGGAAGGATTAATGATGTTCTTATTGTTGCAAATAGGAATTATGTGCCCGTAGATTTTATCATTCTTGATATTGATTGCAATCTTTTGTGTCCTATTATTCTTGGTAAGCCTTTCCTTAGAACGATTGGTGCAATTATTGATATGAAGCAAGGAAATATTATATTCCAATTTCTGTTAAGAAAAGGCATGGAACACTTTCCTAGAAATAAAAATAAATTACCATATGAATGTATTATGCGAGCCACTTATGAATTGAATGCCAAAGATGGCAATACTTAGATCTATTCTTGCTTATATGCCTAGCTAGGGGCGTTAAACGATAGCGCTTGTTGGGAGGCAACCCAATTTTATTTTTGTTCCTTGCTTTTTGTTCCTGTTTAGTAATAAATAATTAAGCTAGACTCTGTTTAGATGTGTTTTCATGTTTTAGTTAGTGTTTGTGCCAAGTAGAACCTATAGGATAACCTTGGGTGAAAGTTAATTTGATTCTGCTGAAAAACAGAAACTTTGCATGCACTAGAAAAAAATTCAATAAATCACGGAAATGTGACTTTGCATTGATTCTTTTTTCTGTAGATCAATAGACAAATTACATAGGAATTCCTATTTTGGTAGGATTTTGGAGGTTCCAGAAGTATTCTAAAGTTACAGATTGCTAGAGACTGTTCTGTTTTTGTCAGATTCTGTTTTTCGTGTGTTGTTTGCTTATTTTGATGAATCTATGGCTAGTATCGGGGGGTATGAACCATAGATAAGTTGGAATACAGTAGGTTTAACACCAATATAAATAAATAATGAGTTCATTACAGTACCTTATGTGGTGGTTTTTCTTTCTTGCACTAACGGAGCTCATGAGATTTCCTGTTGAGTTTTGTGTTGTGAAGTTTTCAAGTTTTGGGTAAAGATTTGATGGACTATGGAATAAGGAGTGGAAAAATCCTAAGCTTGGGGATGCCCATGGCACCCCAATATATTCAAGGACAACCAAAATCCTAAGCTTGGGGATGCCCCGGAAGGTATCCCCTCTTTCGTCTTCGTCTATCGGTAACTTTGCTTGGAGCTATATTTTTATTTATCACATGATATGTGTTTTGCTTGGAGCTTCTTGTATGATATGAGTCTTTGCTTTTTAGTTTACGACAATCATCCTTTCTGTACACACCTTTTGGGAGAGACTCACATGATTCGGAATTTATTAGAATACTCTATGTGCTTCACCTATATCTTTTGAGCTATGCAGTTTTGCTCTAGTGCTTCACTTATATCCTTTTAGAGCACGGTGGTGGTTTTATTTTGTAGAAATTATTGATCTCTCATGCTTCACTTATATTATTTTGAGAGTCTTTTAGAACAGCATGGTATTTTCTATGGTTATAAAATTGGTCCTAGAATGGTGGGCATCCAAGTTGGGTATAATAAAAACTATAATAGGAAGTGAATTGAATACTATGATCAACTTGATGCTTAATAATTGTTTTGAGATATGAAGGTGGTAATATTAGAGTCATGCGAGTTGATGTAATTGTGAATTTAAGAAATACTTGCGTTGAGGTTTGCAAGTCCCGTAGCATGCACGTATGGTAACTGTTGTGTGACAAATTTGAAGCATGAGGTGTTCTTTGATTGTCAACCTTATGAGTGGCAGTCGAGGACGAGCGATGGTCTTTTCCTACCAATCTATCCCCCTAGGAGCATGCACGTAGTGTTTGGTTTTTGATGACTTGTAGATTTTTGCAATAAGCATGTGAGTTCTTTATGTATAATGTTGAGTCCATGGATTATACGCACTCTTACCTTACCATCATTGCTACCCTCTACGGTACCGTGCATTGCCCTTTCTCACCTTGATAGTTGGTGCAAACTTCGCCGGTGCATCCAAACCCCGTGATACGATACGCTCTATCACACATAAACCATCTTATATCTTCCTCAAAACAGCCACCATACCTACCTATTATGGCATTTCCATAGCCATTCCGAGATATATAACCAAGCAACTTTCCATCGTTCCGTTTATTATGACACGCTTCATCATTGTCATATTGCCTTTTGCATGATCATGTAGTTGACATCGTATTTGTGGCAAAGCCACCATTCATAATTTTTATACATGTCGCTCTTGAGTCATCGCATATCCCGGTACACCGTCGGAGGCATTCATATAGAGTCATACTATGTTCTAGTATCGAGTTGTAATTCATGACTTGTAATTAAATAGAAGTGTGATGATCATCATTTTTTAGAGCATTGTCCCTAACAAAAAAAAAGCCAAAGGCCAAATAAAAAAAAGGCCAAAAAAGAAAAAGCCCCCCCCCAAAGGGGAGACAATGCTACTATGTTTTTCCACACTTGTGCTCAAAATAGCACCATGGTCTTTATGATAGAAAGTCTTCTATGTTGTCATTTTCATTTACTAAGTGAGAATTTTTCATTATAGAACTTGGCTTGTATATTCCAACGATGGGCTTCCTCAAAATGCCCTAGGTATTCATGAGCAAGCAAGTTGGATGAACACCCACTTAGTTTCTTTTGTTGAGCTTTCATACATTTATAGCTCTAGTGCATCCTTTGCATGGCAATCCCTACTCCTCGCATTGACATCAATTGATGGGCATCTCTCCTAGCCCATTGATTATCCGCGTCGATGTGAGACTTTCTCCTTTTTTGTCTTCTCCACATAACCCCTATCATTATATTCTATTCCACCCATAGTGCTATATCCATGGCTCACGCTCATGTATTGCGAGAAGGTTAAAAAAAGTTTGAGATTACTAAAGTATGAAACAATTGCTTGGATCATCATCGGGGTTGTGCATGATGAGAGCATTCTTGTGTAACAAAAATGAAGCATGACCAAACTATATGATTTTGTAGGGATGAACTTTCCTTTGCCATGTTATTTTGAGAAGACATGATTGCTTAGTTAGTATTCTTGAAGTATTATTATCCTTTTGTCAATATGAACTTTTATTTTGAATCATTTGATCTAAACATTCATGCCATAATAAACAGAAATACATTGAGAAATATGCTAGGTAGCATTCCACATCAAAAATTCTGTTTTTATCATTTACCTACTCGAGGACGAGCATGAATTAAGCATGGGGATGCTTGATACGTCTCCAACGTATCTATAATTTTTGATTGTTCCATGCTATTATATTACCTATTTTGGATGTTTACGGGCTTTACTTTACACTTTTATATCATTTTTGGGACTAACCTACTAACCGGAGGCCTAACCCGAATTGCTGTTTTTTTTGCCTATTTCAGTATATCGAAGGAAATGAATAACAAACGGAGTTCAAACGGAATGAAACCTTCGGGAGCGATCTTTTTGGAACGAACGCAATCCAGGAGACTTGGAGTGGACGTCAAGAAGAAGTCGAGGAGGCCACGAGGGTGGCCGATGTGCTCAGTAAGGGTGTGCGCGTCCCCTGCCTCGTGGGCCCCTCATGACACCCCTGACCGACTTCCTTCGCCTATATATATCTTCGTACCCCGAAAACATCCAGGGGCACCACGAAAAACTATTTCCACCACCGCAACCTTCTGTATCCGCGAGATCCCATCTTGGAGCCTTCGCCGGTGCTCCGCCGGAGGTGGAATCGACCACGGAGGGCCTCTCCATCATCACCAAGGCCTCTTCAATGAGTTGTGAGTAGTTTACCACAGACCTTCGGGTCCATAGTTATTAGCTAGATGGCTTCATCTCTCTCTCTCTTTGATTCTCAATACAAAGTTCTCCTTCCTCTTCTTGGAGATCTATTCGATGTAACTCTTTTTGCAGTGTGTTTGTCGAGATCCGATGAATTGTTGGTTTATGATCAAGTTTATCTATGAGAAATATTTGAATCTCCTCTAAATTCTTTTATGTATGATTGGTTATCTTTGCAAGTCTCTTCGAATTATCAGTTTGGTTTGGCCTACTAGATTGATCTTTCTTGCCATGGGAGAAGTGCTTAGCTTTGGGTTCAATCTTGCGGTGTCCTTTCCAAGTGATAGTAGGGGCAGCAACGCACATATTGTATTGTTGCCATCGAGGATAAAAAGATGGGGTTTATATCATATTGCATGAGTTTATCCCTCTACATCATGTCATCTTGCTTAATGCATTACTCTGTTCTTATGAACTAAATAATCTAGATGCAGGCAGGAGTCGGTCTATGTGTGTAGTAATAGTAGTAGATCAGGCAGGAGTCGGTCTACTTGTTGCAGAGGTGATGCCTATATACATGATCATGCCTAGATATTCTCATAACTATGCACTTTTCTATCAATTCCTCGACAGTAATTTGTTCACCCACCGTAATACTTATGCTATCTTGAGAGAAGCCATTAGTGAAACCTATGCCTCCCGGGTCTATCTTTTATCATATAAGTTTGTTATCTACTTGTATTTGCATCTTTTACTTTCCAATCTATATCATAAAAATACCAAAAATATTTATCTTATCATATTATCTCTATAATATCTCACTTTCACAAGTTACCGTGAAGGGATTGACAACCCCTTTATCGCGTTGGTTGCGAGGTTCTTGTTTGTTTGTGTAGGTGCTTGGGACTTGTGAGGAGCCTCCTACTGGATTGATACCTTGGTTCTCAAAACTGAGGGAAATACTTATGCTACTTTGCTGCATCACCCTTTCCTCTTCAAGGGAAAAACCAACACATGCTCAAGAGGTAGCAAGAAGGATTTCTGGCGCCGTTGCCAGGGAGGTCTTGGCTCAAGTCAAGACATACCAAGTACCCATCACAAACTCATCTCCCTCGCATTACATTATTTATCATTTGCCTCTCGTTCTCCTCTCCTCCACTTCACCGTTGCTATTTTATTCGCCCTCTATTTTATGTTCTCCTCTCTTTTTCGCTTGTCTCTTGTGTGCTTGTGTGTTGGATTGCTTGTCACGATGGCGCAAGATAATACTAAATTGTGTGACTTTTCCAATACCAATAATAATGATTTCCTTAGCACTCCGATTGCTCCTCTTAATGATGTTGAAACTTGTGAAATCAATGCTGCTTTGTTGAATCTTGTTATGAAAGATCATTTCTCCGGCCTTCCTAGTGAAGATGCCGCTACTCATCTAAACAATTTTGTTGATTTGTGTGATATGCAAAATAAGAAAGATACAGATAATGATATTGTTAAATTGAAGTTATTTCCGTTTTCACTTAGAGATCGTGCTAAAACTTGGTTTTCTTCTTTGCCTAAAAATAGTATTGATTCTTGGAATAAGTGCAAAGATGCTTTTATCTCTAAATATTTTCCTCCCGCTAAGATCATCTCTCTTAGAAACGATATTATGAATTTTAAACAACTTGATCATGAGCATGTTGCCCAATCTTGGGAAAGAATCAAATTGATGATTCACATATTCATCATGAGCAGTAGACTTGGGGGATGGCGTAATAAGAATGATTGAGGGGAAAGAGGAGATCATACCTCAAATTTTTGGTGCATCTGCTTCACCATGTCGATTTCAACGTTGTAGCTACTGTGCAATTGGCTGAGATAGCCAGATAAAACTTCTCCGGCACTCATGTGAGAGTAATCCGTAAGGTTAAATCTGACCTTACAACATTCCAGGAGTTCTTCTTTGGCAGTGCATTTGGCAAGCACAGTAGGCCTTCCCGGCGCAATGTAATTGGTCTTGGTAATTTCAACCTTAGCTTCTTGAGGGTCCTTTGTCTTGACTGGGCATGAGACTTCAGGATTTTCAGAGCCATCAAGATCTTGCTCGGCAGGCGGGTCAATGGCTAATATTGTCGGTTCATGCGGTGGCTCAGGCGGCGGCTCAGTAGCAGAGGTTTTTGGTATGGCCGTCCAAAGTGCCAATTCTTTGAGGGTTGGCTCATCAACTGGCTTGTCCTTCTTGGCCTTCTTGCTAACCTTTGCTTTGCCGCTACATAAAGATCAAAAGGTCAGTATAAGCATAAAAATTCAAAGTACAAGATAATTAAAGTCATCATTACCCTAGAGCGGTCTTGAAAGCCGACAACTTGGATTGAATAGAGTCGCTGAAAGAAGGAGAGGTTTCATGATAATTCGAGTCAGAAGGATTCAGTGGCTGATGAGTGAGACCGCCAAAGGACAATAGGAATCTAAGACGGAGATGACCTCATTACGACGTTTTCTTGGTGTATTGGGTAGACTAGAGGAGAGTTCCGCGTCTTTCGTGGTCTGGGTCTGCCTCCGGCTCTCATGAATCTGTTGCTTCAAAAGAAATTGAGGATCTTGATAAGCTAAGGGGTGTTAAAATCTTACTTTTCGGGTTACTTTTCTGAGTCGGAGAAAATAATAGTTACCTCTTCTTCCACCCCATGGCTCGTGCCCGTGTCATCCTGATCATAATCAGTATCAATAAGGTAATTAAAAAATGAGCCAAGGGAGTCAAGGGCTACCTCTGACTCAGAGAATCATCTAGCCGAAGCTGCTCAGAAGCACTGGGTTTCTTTCCGCGTCTCTTTGCGGCGGCTCTCCTGGCGGCTCTCTTGGCCTTCCTGTCTCTTTTTGCGGTCTCATGGTCGTATTTGACTTTCCAGAATTTGTCATCAGCCTACAAAGTCAGCAAAAATTGGAGTACAAACAAAACATTAATATTTGAAATGATTTGTTCAGCTTGGCGACTTACCGCTGGAGCCGGGTTGGTTGTGCAGAAAGGGCTTAAGCCCACCTTGCCGCAGTCTATTAAGCTTTCAAGGAGGAGACTTTTGGTCATGTCATCGATGACATGATCAGGCAGATTGTCAGAGCTATGTCGCTGAGGATCATCTTTCTTGCCTGAGTACTTGCACGTTAGACCGGGGCGACGGCTTAATGGAATGATCCGCCAGGCGTGCCAGACCCGGACCAAGTCAATGCCATTTAACCCGTTCCCTAGAAGAGCTTTGATTTTGGCCAAGGTGCGGGCGAGCGTTTTGCGTTCGGCGGGTGATATCTTGTCAGGCAGTGGGTGGTTGGAATCCAGACGCAAGGCACGAAAACCGGGCAGAGGATTCTCATCAGCCGGGGAAGTGTCTTGGCAATAAAACCACGTTTGATTCCAGTCTTTAGGATGGCTCGGCTGATTGGCATAAGGAAAAATGACGTCTCTCCGACGCTGGATTGAGAAGCCGCCAAGTTCCAAGCTCTGTCCGCTAGCGCATTCATTCTGGCGGTTCAAGTAAAATAACTCTCTGAAGAGTAGCAGGCTGGGTTCTTCTCCAAGATACACCTCGCTGAACATTTGAAAATTGCAGATATTGGACACAAAATTGGGTCCGATGTCTTGAGGACGGAGATTGAAGAAGTGCAGGACGTCTCTAAAGAATTTTGTGCCGGGTGGTGATAAACCCCAGTTCATATGATCCGTGAAAACAATCACCTCCCCTTCCTTGGGTTGAGGTCTCTCTTCTATCGGGTCAGGGGCACGGTACGACATGACATCCATTTTTGGCAGATAACCAACTTTCACAAAGTCTTCGAGAGTCTGCTCAGTGACAATGGATGAGACCTAGTTGCATGAGGTGCTTGTCTTAGGTGCCATGGCGATGAAAACCTAAGAAAGGATAAAAATTCCCAGTTCAAATTTAAGCCAGAGGAAATGTCAATGCATATTCAAGATGGCGGCTTATCTAGGGGCCTGATGGTATCAGGATAATTATGACAGATTATTTAAGCCACCATAAGCATCATTGATAGTTCAGTTATTTAAGCCGCCATGGGCGGTCAAGATTATCAACTAAAGCATTATATTTTAAGCCGGTGATAAGAGTCGCCATGGCTAGGGGGATCTAACAGATACAGTTTTTTGCCTAAGTGTGGCATAAACAAGTTTTACAAGTTGCAGCTACTATTTTGGATCATACGGTTGTTCAGAAAAGAAAATATTCTAGACCTAAAAACAGAGTACAGATGAGTTCATCGGTTCTAAGAAGGCCTCTTTGCAATATAAAGGGATATGCTAGTATAAAAATGAGTGTGAAACAACTATCACATAAGTTTTATACTATTCTTGGATGAGAGGAGGCTGCAGTGTTAGAACTATGAAGAACCGAGATGAATAGCAAAGAACACAGGAAGAACCTATGAACCCTAATGCAGATCTGGAGCAGGGGAAGAAGAAAGCTTACAGCTGCAGGGTTGCTACGGAGGTTCGCCGCCGTTCTCTGGGAAGATTCAGGTCGATGCAGCGACCAAGGTCGACGAAGACGAGGGGTGCAGCGGCGGTGGAGCTTGAGCAGCAGTAGGGTGCATGAGGAAGAAGATGCGGAAAGGGGAAGAATGAGGAAAGACCTGGTCGGTCTATTTATAAGGAAATATTGATGAGTGGGCGCAAAAAACAAGGAGGCCAAAGGCATAAGTTATCCAACTACAAGGACGCCTTGATTTTCGGGATGGTCTTTAAAATAAGAATCTGTTGAGATATATTGGACAAAGCATAAACTGATGACAGATGACGTCACAGTGGGTTATCCCAAATCCAGAGGATGACGTCACGGCGGGTTAAATTCTCGCATAAAGAGGAAGCAGAAGATTTTTTTCTTAAGTGTTGAAGATTGACATGAACCAGTTCAAATCAATCTGGGGCCTAATGTTGGGGATATAACTATTAGGCATGACCTGCCCAGGAGGGGTTGGGTCATACCTATGATGAAGCCCACTGAAGACACTTGAAGATGGCGGCTCACTTAAAGGCCCAAGGCCCAGAGGCGACTTTAGGCCTGTAGAGATATAGCGCCATGTATGTATAACTTGTATTGTAAGACAGAAATAGAGAGAAACTGAGCCAGACACAGTTTATGAACCGGCCGGGACTCTGTGAGCCGCTGGGCATCGACCTCTGTATATAAAGGGACGACCCGGCGGCGGTTCAGGGCAAGTAACATCAGATCGAGAGCTAGGTCAAGTGGATTCGCTCCCTGGTTATCGAGTCATAAGCAATCCCACCCAAAACTGGATCATAGGCTTTTACCTTTACCGCAAGGGGCCGAACCAGTATAAACCTCGTGTCCTTTGTCCCGTTTAACCCCTTTAAGCTTCCTAGTTGCGATGGCTCCACGACTAAGTCCTTACGCTAGGACATCTGACGTGACAATTCCATGACAGTATGGCAATTTGCTTCGGTTATGAATTTTGTCCTAATATGATGGGTATTCAAGAGGGATATAATAAACACTTTCATGAAGATTGATGTCTACTACACAACCTTCTTCTTGTAGACGTTGTTGGGCCTCCAAGTGCAGAGGTTTGTAGGATAGTAGCAAATTTCCCTCAAGTGGATAACCTAAGGTTTATCAATCCATGGGAGGCGTAGGATGAAGATGGTCTCTCTCAAACAACCATGCAACCAAATAACAAAGAGTCTCTTGTGTCCCCAACACACCCAATACAATGGTAAATTGCATAGGTGCACTAGTTTGGTGAAGAGATGGTGATGCAAGTGCAATATGGATGGTAGATATAGGTTTTTGTAATCTAAAAATATAAAAACAGCAAGGTAACTAATGATAAAAGTGAGCGTAAACGGTATTGCAATGCTAGGAAACAAGGCCTAGGGTTCATACTTTCACTAGTGCAAGTTTTCTCAACAATAATAACATAATTGGATCATAAAACTATCCCTGAACATGCAACAAAGAGTCACTCCAAAGTCACTAATACCAGAGAACTAACGAAGAGATTATAGTAGGGTACGAAACCACCTCAAAGTTATCCTTTTTGATCGATCTATTCAAGAGTCCATAGTAAAATAACACGAAGCTATTCTTTCCATTCTATCTATCATAGAGTTCATACTAGAATAACACGTTAAGACACAAATCAACCAAAACCCTAATGTCACCTAGATACTGCAATGTCACCTCAAGTATCCGTGGGCATGATTATACGATATGCATAACACAATCTCAGATTCATCTATTCAACCAACACAAAGTACTTCAAAGAGTGCCTCAAAGTTACTACCAAAGAGTCAAGACGAAAACGTGTGCCAACCCCTATGCATAAGTTCACAAGGTCACTGAACCCGCAAGTTGATCACCAAAACATACATCAAGTAGATCACGTGAATATCCCATTGTCACCACAGATAAGCACATGCAAGACATACATCAAGTGTTTCAAATCCTTAAAGACTCAATCCGATAAGATAACTTCAAATGGAAAACTCAATCCATTACAAGAGAGAAGAGGGGGAGAAACATCATAAGATCCAACTATAATAGCAAAGCTCGCGATACATCAAGATCGTGCCAAATCAAGAACACGAGAGAGGATCAAACACATAGCTACTGGTACATACCCTCAGCCTCGAGGGTGAACTACTCCCTCCTCGTCATGGAGAGCGCCGGGATGATGAAGATGGCCACCAGTGATGGTTCCCCACTTCGGCAAGGTGCCAGAACAGGGCCCCGATTGGTTTTTGGTGGCTATAGAGGCTTGCGGCGGCGGAACTCCCGATCTATTGTGCTCCTCGATGTTTTTGGGGTATATGAGTATATATAGGCGAAAGAAGTTGGTCAGGGGAGCCACGAGGGGCCCATGAGGGTGGGGGGTGAGAGAGTCCTAGATTAGGGGGTACTCGGACAGCCGGACTATATACTTTGACCGGACTGTTGGACTATGAAGATACAAGATTGAAGACTTCGTCCCGTGTCCGGATGGGACTCTCCTTTGCGTGGAAGGCAAGCTTGGTGATCCGGATGTGTAGATCTCCTTCTCTATAACCGACTCTGTGTAACCCTAGCCCCCTCCGGTGTCTATATAAACCGGAGTGTTTAGTCCGTAGGACAAGAACAATCATAATCATAAGCTAGCTTCTAAGGTTTAGCCTCTACAATCTCGTGGTAGATCAACTCTTGTAATACTAATATCATCAAGATCAATCAAGCAGGAAGTAGGGTATTACCTCCATCGAGAGGGCCTGAACCTGGGTAAACATCGTGTCCCCAGCCTCCTGTTACCATTAGCCTTAGACGCACAGTTCGGGACCCCCTACCAGAGATCCGCCGGTTTTGACACCAACATTGGTTCTTTCATTGAGAGTTCCACTGTGTCGTTGCTGTAAGGTTCGATGGCTCGCCTTGTTGTCAAGGACAACATCACCTATGGGGAAGCCATGGCCCTAGGCCAAACTCCCCGACTAGGCGGCTTCTTCATGATCGCCCGATCGGCTGTCGCATCGACGATGACTTCTCAGGTCATCAAAAATAGCATCCACATCAACTCGGAACTTGCCAAACAGATGGAACCAATGGAGCTCTCTTCCATGAATGAGCTCTTGGATCGTATCGCTGCTCTGGGTGTCGCTACGGACTATGATCGGATTGGGCTTAAACCCGACCAAAGGGAGATTGACTCTCGGCCGGCCACCCATCAGATAGCTGTAGTGGAAGAGCAACACATTGATTCTCCCTCTATTTTGAGGACGAACTATGTCCGGATATCCGAGCTCTCCAAGCCGGACAACTATTCATGGGAGGACATGACCCCAACCCCGAACTTAGAATCGGGCGGCGGGCCAGAAAAATTGGGCAACATCCCGGAGCCCGAGCTGCCAAGCTCGAAGGCTTCTCTGCCCCTGGGTCTCAGATCGAGTCAGGGTTTGGACTTAAATCTACCCACCCACCCACCCAGATTCAATCAATCTTTCCCACATCAGACAAGAGCCCCAAGAGACAGTACATCACTTCTGGGCCAGATTCCTACTTGTAATGAACAAGGTTAAGGACTGTTGCGAGGAAGATGCAGTCTCATTCTTTTGCAAAAATTGCACGGACAAGGGAATCCTCCAAGCGATAAGTCGCCGTGACATAGTACACTTTGCTGACTTGGCGGCCATCGTACAAAAGTACTATGTGATGGAAAGCGCCTAGAAAACCCAAACAAAATTCTGGGATCCTCCGTCTCTCGCTAAATCCTTCATCCGAACTAAAAGGGTAAACTCTCGCAAGTCACCCGATTCAATTACCAAAAAACCAAGGCCCGCTGCAGGGCATGGAACCGTATTGGAGGAATGGCTCACTGGGCCATGCAAAATTCATAGCACACCGGATACCATACCAACACATAGCCTTAGAGCATGTTGGATACTCCAGCAGGTAGCGAAGAGCAGCAAGGATCTCCCGATCAAATGTACTGTAGAGCAACATCGTGCCGAATATAACAATACGGTACTGACAGTCTTCAAGACTTTCGCCTCAAATAATAGGCGTAAGCAAGCACTCCGGAGCCTCGCTGAAGTCTGCCATGTTGCAGCAATAAATCCATGGAACAACACGACTATAAGTTTCAATGCCAGTGATGAACCTCAATTCCGAACAGTTCGGGCACCAGCCGCTTTGGTCCTTAGTCCAATCATGGACAGCTTCCGGCTTACTAAAGTGCTCATGGACGGCGGCAACGGATTAAAACTCATCTACGAGGAGACCCTCAACAAGATGGAAATAGACAAGAGCCGCATTGAGCGGAGCAGCACGACCTTCAGGGGAATCATCCCTAGTCGAGAGGCACGATGTGCGGGAAAAATCACAATAGATGTGGTATTCGGCACACCGGAGAATTACAGGTCCGAAGAAATCACATTCCAAGTGGCCCCGTTCAGCAGTGGATACCATGCCCTTTTAGGGTAGGATGCATTCACGAGATTTCAAGCTATACCCCATTACGGGTACATGAAGCTCAAACTGCCCGGGCCCAATGGAATCATCACTCTAGCTAGTGATCCGGACGTCGCACTCCGCGCCGAAAATAGAACCGCCGCGCTGGCCCTTGAGGCATTATCCGAAGCCCTCGCGCCCGAAGAACTAACCATGTTGTGTGCCACAATGGACAAGGACGACGTGATACTCGATAAGCGACCCAAGTCCACCTCTTTCAAACCAGCGGACGAGATAGTCAAATTCCAGGTCCACCCAATGGACCCTACAAAAACAGCTTCCATTAGGACACAGCTGAACCCCACAATAGACGTCGCACTGCGAGAGTTCTTGCGTGAGAATTGGAACATCTTTGCCTGGCATCCTTCAGACATGCCAGGCATCCCACGCAGGCTGGTCGAACTTAACCTAAACATACTAAAGGGATATAAGCCGGTCAAGCAGACTCTTCGGTGCTTCTCAGAACCTAAACGACAAGCCATGGGAGAAGAGCTAGCCAAGTTACTCGAAGCCGGATTCATCAGAGATATAAAACATCCGGACTGGCTAGCAGACCTGGTGATGGTACCAAAGAAGGACAAATCCTGGCACCTATGTGTCGATTTCAAGGACCTTAACAAGGCCTGCCCCAAGGATCCCTTCGCCCTCCCCTGCATTGATCAAATAATCGACGCTACCGTAGGACACGACTCATTGTGTTTCCCCGATGCATACTCCGAATACCATCAAATAAAGATGGCGGAGTCTAACCAAGCCGCAACAGCATTCATCACAACATATGGCCCCTTCTGTTTCAACAGCATGCCTTTCGGGCTCAAAAACACCGGCGCAACCTATCAACGCATGATTGAGACATGCCTGGAAAAACAAATCGGCAAAACAGTGGAGGCATACGTAGACGACGTGGTCATCAAAACAAGACACGTTGAATCTTTAATAGATGACTTGAGGCTCGCATTCGACAACCTCCGAACATAGGACATCAAGCACAACCCGGAAATATGTGTTTTCGGCGTACCCTCCGGAAAGTTGCTCGGCTTCATCGTTTCCAATAGAGGAACTGAAGCAAATCCGGCAAAAATCCGAGCTCTATCACAGTTGGCTACCCCAATAGACCTCAAGCAAATCCAGAAATTAACTGGATGTGTGGCTGCCTTAAGCCGCTTTATCTCTTGATTGGGAGAAAAGGCACTACCGCTTTATCGCCTTCTTCGACGCACCGAACACTTCGAGTGGACGGATGCGGCCACGGCCGGACTGGAAGAAATAAAGGCCCTCTTGGCCAGCAATCCAATCCTGACCGCGCCAAATACTGGCGAACCCATGCTATTATATATAGCCGCAACACACCAGGTTGTAAGCGCAGTGCTCGTCGTCGAATGTGAAATGGATGGACACAAGTTCCCGCTTCAAAAGCCGGTATACTACGTATCCACTGTCCTCACTCCATGCAAGTCCCGGTACCCACATTATCAAAAGATAGCATACGCGGTCTTCATGGCATCCCGGAAACTACGACACTACTTTCAAGAGCGCTCGATCACGGTGGCCTCCGAAGTACGACTCAATGACATAATAAATAGCCGCGATGCCACGGGCCGGATTGCTAAATGGGCTATCGAGCTTCTTCCATTCGACATAACATACAAACCACGACGAGCCATTAAGTCGCAAGTACTGGATGACTTCTTCGTCGAATGGACAGAGGCCGAACTCCCTAAATACTATGACGCATACTCCAATTGGATCATGCACTTTGGCGGGTCCAAAATGCTGGCCGGATTGGGAGCGGGTGTCGTCCTAACATCCCCCACCAGAGACACGGTCCAGTATGTACTTCAAATACTATTCATAGACTCGAACAATGCAGCCGAATAGGAGGCTTTGTTGCATGGTCTTCGGATGGCAGTCTCCATGGGCATCCAATGCCTAGAAGTGCGCGGGGATTCAGACATTGCAATACATTAGATAAATGGAGACTTTGATGCCAAGGATCTAAAAATGGCGGCTTACCGTAATGCCGTCCTCAAAATGTCAGCTCGGTTCGAGGGGCTTGAATTCCATCATGTGGTTCGAGAAAACAATCAAGCGGCAGATATCCTCGCCCACGTCGGTGCTAAGCATGACCCCGTCCCACCTAATATCTTCTTGGAAAGGCTATTCAAGCCACTCGTGGTATGGGAAGGGGAGACCAGCAATACCAGTCCGGAATCGAATATAACCCCAGATACTGAACCATCTGATGTAATCAGAGGCTGTGCCACCGAAATAACACCTTCTACCCACGTGATTATGGTTGTCATTGCCCCATGGACAGAACCCTTCTTAGCCTACCTAAATAGGCAAGAACTCTCTGAGGACCCAAATGAAGCACGTTGCATTGTGCGGCGTTCTAAAGCCTACAAAGTCCACGAGGGAGAGCTTTATAAGAAAAGTGTCATCGGAGTGCTCCAGAGATTCATCTCCGAAGAGGAAGGGCGACAACTCTTGGCTGAAATCCATGCCGGACTCGGCGGCCACCATGCCGCAGCTCGGGCACTTGTAAGCAAGGCCTTCCGTAAAGGTTTTTACTGGCCGACAGCCCGAGCAGATGCACAAGACCTTGTCCAACATTGCGTCGGTTGCCAACTTTTTGCCAGTCAGAGCCATATGCCCCCTACCACTCTCCAAACAATCCCCATAACTTGGCCCTTCACGGTC
The DNA here is from genome assembly GCF_002162155.2 of Triticum dicoccoides. Taxonomy (NCBI): domain Eukaryota; kingdom Viridiplantae; phylum Streptophyta; class Magnoliopsida; order Poales; family Poaceae; genus Triticum; species Triticum dicoccoides. Next base: position 183,053,465 of record NC_041391.1, on the reverse strand, counting down.
TGGGGTCCTTAAATGGTCGGACCCCTTAAAGGGGGAAGCCATAAGAAAATATACTTATTGGTCATGGTGGACAAGTTCACCAAATGGATAGAAGCCAAACCAGTTAAAACGGCTGAATCGGGACCAATGATAGACTTCATATCAGGGGTTGCGCACTGTTACGGTGTCCCCACAGCATCATCACTGACAATGGCTCAAATTTCACAGCCAATGAGGTGAAAACTTGGTGCGGCAATATGGGCATTAAGCTTGAATACGCCTCTGTCTATCACCCCCAAACAAACGGTCAAGTCGAACATGCAAATGGTCTCATCATGAGCGGCATCAAACCCAGACTAGTGCGATCCTTGAAGGAATTAGATACACACTGGGTCGAGGAGCTCGACTCCGTACTATGGGGGCTGCAGACCATGCCAAATCGCATTACCGGATACACACCATTCTTTATGGTGTACGGCGCAGAGGCGGTATTGCCCTGCGATATTATTCATGACTCACCTCGGGTGCGCATGTATGAAGAGAGAGAGAGGCCGAGCTCGATCAGCAGGACAATCAAGATGCCCTGGAGGAGGAGCGCGATGTAGCAAAAGCCCATTCTGCATTCTATCAGCAGCAGGCTCGAAGGTATCAAAGCAGAGAAGTACGGGCCAAAACTTACAACATTGGCGAACTCGTTCTACACTTACCGAAGAAGAAAAGGACAAGTTCAAGCCCAAGTGGGAGGGTTCCTTCATCATTGATAAAGTTCTCACCGGAGGAGCGTACCGCCTGCGTGATGCATCAGATAATCGATTAGAGCCGAACCCATGGAATGCGTCCAGACTCCAAAGATTCTACGCCTAAGCGCCAGACTCTGTGTTTGTCTCCTTACCTCCGCCCCTTTTATATTATATCCTCTCTCTTATTTCTCCTTTCTTTTTTTATATAACTCTAGAAGGCTTAAAGTGTGACATGTTTACACAATTTCGCCGCGCTATGCGCACTACTTATACTTGGGGGCTTCTTATACAGAAGGTTAATATAACTATTTTCCGGGCTTCATGCCCAGTGCATATGTGTAACTTCTCCATATGTGCCCCTTTTTTTCACCATTATATGCATTGATATGACTTAAGTTTTGGCCAAGCTGGGTTGCCTGGCTCTTGTGTTTATGCCCTATGTTCCCGTTAATTCGGCTAGGGCATAAGGGGAGCACCTCTACGATTGTTACTGCCGGGTCAGCTGGATGTGTACCTCAGACTGGGTGAAGCCGAAAGCTAGCATTCTTAAGGGAATATTCAGTCGGTGAACAAAAGATATTTTTTTATGTATTCCAACATAAATCCCCAGATGTTTTATATCCCGCGTCTCTGTTCACAGTTCAGACATGCACATTAATGCATGCGTACCCAGGGAAAGGAACTGTCGGTGTCAAAACCGGCGGATCTCGGGTAGGGGGTCCCGAACTGTGCGTCTAGGCGGATGGTAACAGGAGACAAGGGACACGATGTTTTACCCAGGTTCGGGCCCTCTTGATGGAGGTAAAACCCTACGTCCTGCTTGATTGATATTGATATTGTGGATGTTTACAAGAGTGGATCTACCACGAGATCAAGGAGGCTAAACCCTAGAAGCTAGCCTATGGTATGATTGTAAGGGTTGTTGTTGTGTCCTACGGACTAGAGCCATCCGGTTTATATAGACACCGGAGAGGGCTAGGGTTACATAGAGTCGATTACAATGGTAGGAGATCTACGTATCCGTATCGCCAAGCTTGCCTTCCACGCCAATGGAAGTCCCATCCGGACACAGGACGAAGTCTTCAATCTTGTATCTTCATAGTCTTGGAGTCCGGTCGATGATGATAGTCCGGCCTATGATAGTTCGGCTGATGATGGTAGTCTGGCTATCCGGACACCCCCTAATCCAGGACTCCCTTAGTAGCCCCTGAACTAGGCTTCAATGCCGATAAGTCCGGCGCGTATATTGCTTGGCATTGCAAGGCGGGTTCCTCCTCCGAATGATAGAAGATTGTGAACACCAGGATAGTGTCCAGCTCTACAAAATAAATTCCACATTCCACCGTAGAGAGAATAATATATACACAAGTTCAATCTGCTGACGTTTTTGCGGCATGACGTCACGCCACTACCAAGCCATTACTTGAATCATTTTTTACTCTACCACCTCAGCACATTTAGCGAAGCGGTTTCCTTGGCACGTCTTGTCGAAGCAGAGATCGTGTTCCCCCTTAATCCGGGATTCTCATCAATACGGACGTGGGTAACCCAACCGCGCCATTGATGGTGACGCTTGGGGGATAAGCGAGTTTTACCAGGCTAGTGGGGGACGCGTAGACTTCGCCCGCCCATATAAGGGATAAGGATTCACCTTTTCACCTACGCCTTCTTCCACCTTTGCTTATCCATCTCCGCGCACCAGAGCTCCAGCGCCCAAGCCTGCACATCTCGTCTCAACCTTCCCCAGTCATGTCCGGAGCGGGAGGCAAGTGGATGACCTCCTCCGTTATGGAGGAGCACATCGAAAGACTGTGAAGTGCCGGATACCTGTCCGGCGACATTGCGCACCGGCTGCCCGACGAGGGGCAGCTCATCCCCACCCCCAGGCCCCATGAGAGGGTTGTTTTTCTTCCCCACTTCCTCCGCGGACTGGGCTTTCCACTTCACCCCTTTGTCCGGGGGCTCATGTTCTACTACGGCCTGGATTTCCATGATCTGGTGCCGAACTTCATCCTCAACATCTCGGCGTTTATCGTCGTGTGCGAGGCCTTCCTCTGCATCCGGCCTCACTTCGGCTTGTGGCTCAAGACCTTCAATGTCAAGCCGAAGGTAGTGAAGGGCACTCAAGCGGAGTGTGGAGGCGCCATGTTGGGCAAGATGCCCAACGTCCTTTGGTTCGAAGGGGCCTTCGTGGAATCCGTCAAGGGGTGGCAATCGGGGTGGTTCTATATCACCTAGCCGCGCGACCCTACATGGGCGGCGGCCCCTGAGTTCAGATCTGGTATCCCCACGCAGCTCACCTCCTGGAAAGAGAAGGGCTTGCTGTGGGGTAGTTCGGAGGAGCTGACGGGACTCCAAGCCTGTATCCAGAAGCTGGTGAAGAAGCTCAGGCTGGTTAACATGGTCCAAGTCATGCTCGTCCGCCAGATTCTCCCATGCCAAGAGCGGGAATTCAATCTGTGGGAGTTCAATCCGGAACAGCACCAGGCACTGAGCGGGCTCTTCGACACGACGTACGAAGGCGCCTGGAGGGTGCTGTTCAAGGGCGCCGAAGCCCCCGCATCTGCGACTGAAGATCGCGGATTTCGCTCGCAGCGCCAAGCCGACGAGGTAAGTGATTCTACCCCTTTACGGGACACTTGCTTTTCATAGTTTGACTCTATGCGGGTTTTAATTTCCCCTTTTCCTTTGACAGGACTGGATGAGGAAGGCGGAGCAGATTATCTGCCTGGCTCCTATGCCAGAAAACCCAGTAGACGCCCATCTAGCGAGGCTGCTGGTTCCGGCACCGCCCGTGGTGCCGGAGAAGAAGGCCAAGAAGGAGGCCACGGGTGCTCGAAAGAGTTCCCATTTTCAGGTGTCCGATGACTCCGGGGCGGACTCCTCCCCCGAAAATGAGGAGGAGAAAGAGGACTCTCTCCCAGAGGAGGGAGAGAGGAAGAGGAAGGCTCCCCAACAGGGGACGCCGAAGGGTCCAAGAGGGGAAGGACTATTCCCCCGGACCGCTCCGCCAACATCAACGTTGGCGAGGAAGAATGGCCTTCAAGGGCCAGGCCTCCAGCAAGATCGTAAGTATCCGGATTCCTGAATGATTTATAATTTCTTTTTCTGCGTCACATAGTGTCATTCTGATGCCGCATGCTGCCTGTAGTCCGGCCAATGATGATCTCCCCGCTTCATCGAGCGGGTCGTTGGTCCATCGGATGTAGACTCCATCCCGACCGCCTCCACCCCTCGCGACACCGAGGACGCCGAGGTGGGATCCCAAGAAGGGACCCATCAGGGGGAGGCTCCGAAGGCGCCACAAGGCGTCCTCCCGGACATTGCGCCGGACTCCACATCAGAACCCGCAGTGGATCCGGAGTCCGGACGGAGGCCCCTTCGCACGAAGGGCAAGACCATGATGCCGGCGGCTTCCGTCCAACCGGAGGTGCCGGACAATTTTTTGGAGGCGCTCCAGAGCGCTTCCATCGAGGAAGAACACCGCACTATTATGAGTGCGGTGATTCGGAAGGTACAGCTTGCCAAGAGCGGGCTGACCGAAGCCTGCAGTAGCCTCCTATCAGGCTTTGAGGTAAGAAGTTAAAAATATGCAATGTAATACCGCATAGACAGTAGACCCTGATGCTCGGTTCGGTGTTCGGAAAGAAAAGCCGGACTGAGGATCTGAAAAAAAAGATATATGTAGGGTTGCTAAAAAATTATGTCAATATGGGTTGCAGGCTGCGCTGCTGACCTCTGCCGCACTGACTGCGGAGGACGGTGCTTTGAAGCAGGAGCTCGAGCGGTCCGAGTGAGAGCTCGGCCGCGCCAAGAAGCAGCTCCAGGACACCACTTTGAACTTGTACCTTACAGAAAAGGATTTAGGTTGCAACAAAAAATAACAAGGATAACATGGGTACTGCAGGGGCCACGAACGAGGTGGCGACCCTGAAGGAGGCCGTGTCCGCAGCTGAATGCAATGCGGCCGCAGAACGGGCAGAGCGAGAAAAGCAGGAGGCGCTCCAGGCTCTCATGGAAAAGCATGAGAGTTTGGAGCGTGACTCAAAGACTCGAGAGTCCGAGCTTGCCTCGGCTCTCGAAAGTGCCAAAACTGCCAAGGCCGATGCCCATAAGTCCCTTCAGGAGATTGAGTTGGTGAGGAAGATAGCGGCGGGTAAGGCATTTTTCATACAAAGCAAGCATGTGAATGTAAATTACGTGTTACTTACCCGAATTCGGAGCTCTCCAGGGGCGTTTGCAGATCTGCCTCGCAGCGTGTCTGATGCCACCGCATTCTACCGAGCCGAGGAGGGGAGCTCAACGGAGAAGGTCTTCTGGTCTCAATATGCTGAGGCCAGCCATCCGGTGCCCCCTAGCGACCAGCTGAAGCAGCTGGTCGAGCTCCACAAGGTGGCCGAGCAGGCCATGAAGGGCCTCATAGTCCGGCTGTGGCCTGGAGAGGCCATGCCTGGGAGCCATTCCGGCCTCGTGCGACGGTTGGTGGATGCGTGCCCCTGGGTGGAGATTATCAAGCGCTCTGCCTGTATTGAAGGTGCTCGTCGGGCCCTTGCCCGTGCAAAGGTGCATTGGGGCAAGGAATTTGTACGCCCGAGATGTACTATAAGACTGTCATGAAGGGTGCCCGCAAGATTGCGGATGAGTGCCCCAGGGATGGAATTATTGAGTAAATTCGCAATGTGTTATCTTGTGCGCTGAAAACTTTGTTCATATGCGCTAAGCAACGCTTGTTAATTTAAAATATTACCTTCTGTGCGGCCGTTTATTAAATCTGAGAGATGGCAAGTCATCGGCTTCAGCCCCCATGCCACGACTGCTGGGGTGTTCGGGATAAACTTGAGCACTCTTGTTCCCATTTTTGGGTCCATCTAGGGAGGCGCTCAACACAACGAACAAGGCAACCGGACTTATAGTGCTTGAACACTCTCACTTAGCCATAGAATTCTATAATTTTAAATTTCGGCGAAGCCCCTAGTATTCGGAAGACCGAATTCCGGGCGCTATCCACGCCTTCGTAGGACATTATCCGGTACTTCGCATGAAGCGGCGTAGGTCTTTAAGGACCCGAAAAGACCTCTCGAATAGCGACCAGTCTCTCGCCTTATCATGACAGTCAGTTTTAGCTTTCTCCACTGAGGCATTAACCCGGCTCAACTGGGGCGCAATCGCAGTGGTTCTCCCAGTGCTACCTTAGCCGATAGAACGGAACATAAGGTGCCAAAGTTGGGAGCCGGGCAAACCCAACTATTGACCCAAGACATGATTCGGAGCCGATTCATATAATGCTATAAGTTCGGGGTGCCGCACTTGTGAAAGTGTTCGGACTTTATCACACCATAATGCAGGGAACATAAGCCCCTGGTGTATTTGGCCGTACCAAGATGTATGGATGCAACATGTCGTAAATGAACATATATATATAAGGTAATGCAATTATGGGCAAAAAGTGCTGCATTTTATTCGAGAAGATCTGCTATGAGTGCGGAATGATACAAATAGTGCAGAAAGCAAGGGATTGGACGAATTAAAGGCGTCTCCCTCCAGGGGTAGGCCGCAGAATGGTGTATTTAACAAATTTAATGCTCGTAATGGAGACCACCTGAGTGTTCGTCGCAGCCTTTGTCCCTCCCTGGCTGTTGCATCATGAGTTCGGCAGGTTCGCCGCCGGACAGAGTTCTGTATAAAAAAGAGAGAAATAAAAGATAAAAAGAGCGACACACTTGGGAGCCCCTGGTGTGGTCGAATCGCACTCTGGGTCTGTTGTGGTTGTGCCTCTCCCCCTATGCCCATGGTATCTCCAGGGCGTAATTATGTACACGGAGAGTTTGTCTTACAATTGTGCGAGGGCTGGGGTTGAGGCCGCATTGCTACGCGTGCTCGGAACGTGCCAGGTGGTCTTGGTTGATGTTGCTCCGGGTGCGTTTGGCCGTGTACGGTCGTTTAACGGTCGGACTCGAAAATTGCCTTAAAAGGCTGCTCTGTACTTCTGCCGCGAGAGCCGCTGTATGTTCCTCCGTTCGGAGGGAGCGTTCCGTGTTTCCATTGACCATGATGACTCCACGAGGGCCTGGCATCTTGAGCTTGAGGTATGCATAATGCGGCACCACGTTGAATTTTGCGAACGCGGTTCGTCCGAGCAGAGCGTGATAGCCACTGTGGAATGGGACTATGTCGAAGATTAACTCCTCGCTTCGGAAATTATCCGGGGATCCGAAGACCACTTCCAGTGTAACTGAGCCTATACAACTGGCCTCGACACCTGGTATGACGCCTTTGAAGGTTGTCTTTGTAGGTTTAATCCTTGAAGGGTCTATGCCCATCTTGCGCACTTTATCCTGATAAAGCAGGTTCAGGCTACTGCCGCCGTCCATCAGGACTCTCGTGAGGTGAAATCCATCGACGATTGGGTCTAAAACCAATGGAGGATACTGGTCGAATGGTCTCTTTGATCGAAAGTGATCGGGCAAGAGGACCATGGGTTGAATTTTGGGGTGACTGGCTCCATCGCGTATACGTCCCTTTGTGCATGCTTCCGCTCCCTCTTGGGTATATGCGTTGCGTATATCATGTTTACCGTCCGAACTTGAGGGGGGAATCCCTTTTGTCCTCTGTTGTTCGGCGGCCGGGTCTCTTCCTCGTCATCGCTGTGTAGCCCCTTGTCATTGTTCTCGGCGATTAATTTGCCTGCCTGCTTGAATACCCAACAATCTCTGTTGGTGTGGTTAGCTGGCTTTTCGGGGGTTCCATGTATTTGACAGGAGCGGTCGAGTATTCGGTCCAAATTGGACGGGCCCGGAGTGGTTCTTTTGAATGGCTTCTTCCGTTGGCCGGGCTTGGAGCCTCGGAATCCTGCGTTGACTGCCGTATCCTCATTGTTGTCGCCGTTAATGCGGCGTTTGTTTTTGTTTTGACGCGACCTGCCATTGAGGTCCTTGGTATCCGGACTGCCAGCGTTTTTGCTGAGGTTGTTGCTGCGAGCTAGCCAGCTATCCTCTCCCGCGCAGAAGCGGGTCATGAGTGATGTGAGGGCTGCCATGGATTTTGGCTTTTCCTGTCCTAGGTGCCGGGCCAGCCACTCGTCACGGATGTTATGTTTGAAGGTAGCGAGGGCCTCTGCATCCGGACAGTCGACGATTTGATTTTTCTTTGTTAAGAACCGTGTCCAGAATTGCCTGGCCGATTCGTCTGGCTGCTGGATTATGTGGCTTAGGTCATCTCCGTCCGGTGGTCGCACATACGTGCCCTAGAAGTTGTCGAGGAATGCGGCTTCCAGGTCTTCCCAGCATCCAATTGACTCTGCGGGCAGGCTGTTAAGCCAATGCCGAGCTGGTCCTTTAAGCTTGAGCGGGAGATATTTGATGGCGTGAAGATCGTCGCCGCGGGCCATATGTATATGGAGGAGATAATCCTCAATCCAAACCGCGGGGTCTGTTGTGCCATCATAGGATTCGATATTAACGGGTTAAAACCCTTCAGGGATTTGGTGATCCATTACTTCGTCAGTGAATCATAGTGGGTGCGCGGCGCCTCTGTATTGAGCAATATCGCGACATAGCTCGAGAGAGCGTTGTCTGCTGTGTTCGGCCCGGCCGGAGTAGTTGTATCCGGCGCGACGGTATTCGTCGTGGGTCTTGGGGCGCCCACGTGATGCATAGATAGATCTGGATTGTCTTTCCTTGTCCTCCAATATATCCTGCAAGTCCAGCGCGTTCCCCCGTGGATTCATGCTTTTTGAGCGATGCCGGGGTACGGTTTTGGTGGAGGGCTTGCACGCCTCTTTGTCGCGGCCACGAGCTGGTCGGTCTGCCGTATTGTGCGCTGGTGATGCAGGTTTGTACGCTTCCTCCTCTAGTTGGGGGAGCAACTTGCGTTTTGGGTAACTTTTGGAGGGGCGTTCGAGTTCATACTCTTCGGCCGCGAGGACCTTGGTCCATCTGTCGGCCAGTAGGTCTTCATCAGCTTGGAGTTGTTGCTGCTTTTTCTTTAGGCTGTTTGCCGTGGCCATTAGCCTGCATCTGAAACGCTCTTGTTCAACGGGATCCTCAGGCACGACGAATTCATCGTCGTCGAGGCTTGCCTCGTCTCTGGAGGGAGGTAAGTAATTATCATCCTCGACCTCTTTGTCTGTCGCCCTCTCGTGAGGGCTTGCTTCTGCCTCCTCCTGCGCTGGATCGTGCTGGAGGGGGTTGTCTTCTGCACTTTCTGGGGTGTTATTATCTCCTGTGCCGGAATTTCCATTCTTGCTATGGCGGGATTTAGAGCGGCGCCGCTGACGTCGGCGCTTGGGCTGTTTCTTTAAGGAATCAGCCTCCGTTGCTTCTTCGCCGTCCCCATCTTTTGGGGTGTCCACCATGTATATGTCGTATGACGAGGTGGGCTTCCAGTGTCCTGTAGGCACTGGTTCTTGATAGTCTCCGGCATCGTCGTCCATACCGTTGATGTCTTCGAAGTCGTAGTCGAGTAAGTCGGTTAGATCGTCGATGGTGGCTACGAAGTGGGTGGTGGGTGGGCTCTGAATTTCTTCGTCGTACGCGTCCCAACCATCCTGGCCGTAGTTTGGCCAGGGCTCTCCGGATAGCGAGAGATGCTTCAGAGAATTTAAGATATCGCCGAAGGGTGAGTGCTGAAAGATGTCCGCAGCGGTGAATTCCATGATCGGCGCCCAATCGGATTCGACTGGCAGGGGCGCAGGAGGTTCGGAGTCCGGTAGAGAGTCCGGCACCTCGGAGTCATGAGCTTTATGCGGGACAAGGTAAGTGTTCGGCTCCATCGCCATAGAAGTTGCAGCTCCCGAGGTGGTGTCCAGCCATCCGTCCTCGATCTGAGCGATCGGCTCTAGACTATGGGTCGGAGCGGATTCGTGTGCGGCCTCCAAGGTGCTGTCCGGCGGCAGAGTTAGGTCGTGCCCATCGTGATAGCGCGGCACGCTCGGCTGTGGCTCAGATCCATCGAAGTTCAAGTTCCCGCGGATATCGGCCGTGAAGTTTAGGCTTCCAAACCTGACCTGACGGCCAGGGGCGTAGCTTTCGATCTGCTCCAGATGGCCTAGTGAGTTGGCCCGCAGTGCGAAGCCGCCGAATACGACGATCTGTCCGGGGAGAAAAGTCTCACCCAGGACTGCGTCGTTGTCGATTGAAGAGGCCATCAAGCCTATCGGTGACGACACAGGGGAACTCTCAATGAAAGCACCAATGTCGGTGTCAAAACCGGCGGATCTCGGGTAGGGGGTCCCGAACTGTGCGTCTAGGCGGATGGTAACAGGAGACAAGGGACACGATGTTTTACCCTTGTTCGGGCCCTCTTGATGGAGGTAAAACCCTACATCCTGCTTGATTGATATTGATATTGTGGATGTTTACAAGAGTGGATCTACCACGAGATCAAGGAGGCTAAACCCTAGAAGCTAGCCTGTGATATGATTGTAAGGGTTGTTGTTGTGTCCTACGGACTAGAGCCATCCGGTTTATATAGACACCGGAGAGGGCTAGGGTTACATAGAGTCGGTTACAATGGTATATGTATCCGTATCGCCAAGATTGCCTTCCACGCAAAGGAAAGTCCCATCCGGACACGGGACGAAGTCTTCAATCTTGTATCTTCATAGTCTTGGAGTCCAGTCGATGATGATAGTCTGGCCGATGATAGTTCGGCTGATGATGGTAGTCCGGCTATCCGGACACCCCCTAATCCAGGACTCCCTCAGGAACCCTTAACGGAACTATTCTCTCTGGAAGATGTTTCTTACTATCCATCTAATATAACATAACTAGTTGGGTACTTGTCTGTTCAAGCACTTATGACCCCTACGCCTGGTTTACATGCGTACCCTGGTTTTACATAACTGAGCGGGTATTCGTATGCATTTGGACTGTCGGGTCCGGAGGCTGAAGCAAAAAGGTCCGCCAAGAGAAATGATTTACAATCCGGCTAGGGACTACATACTACCACTGAAGTACATAGTCACTTGGACTGGTTAAATTCTTCTTCTATACCATCCAACAAGCTTTCTAGCCTACAATCCTGTTGGGAATACTTTGCGGCTAATTCTACTTGGTCATATACCAGACTTACGGGGATCTCTTTCCCATCTGGCCCTACAGGTCCGACCTCGGCTATATGGTTCGGGTCAGCCTTGGCATATCACGTCTTCAACATGGCCCAGCATTCCCTTGCACCTTGTCGGCAGGCTGATATCTTCCATAATCGGAAGCGCCGCCGTGCTCCCTTGAGCATCTCCACATGCTCCCCCATGCCTCCTGGAAAGGAAGCGGATGGCCACAAGGTCTGGGCAATACCCTGCATCACCTGCCAAACTCGTTCTTGCAGTTGCACAAGCTCTTGCAAAAGATCGCCTGCGGATCCGGGCATTTCCTCTTCAGGACGGCCTGTCAGCATACCTACAGACATAACTCTGTTAACTCGTTTCTTCGTCGAACTGTACAACGGTTCATTTAAGCACTTACCATAAATGCCGCGTTGAAGCCTCCTATTTTCCTTCACGGAGTCAGCAAGCTGGGCCCGAACATCTGCTAATTCGACGCCCAGCCGGATATTGGCATCTAGGAGATCGGTTTTATCCCGCCTAACCTGCATAAGCACACGCTCGCCAGCCTTTAGCTGTCTTTGAGCTTGTGGCTGATCCTCTCGTACGATCTCCGGATTCTCTCCGGGATGTTCTGCGAAATCTATTGTTAGATTTGTAAAGCATGCCGAATATTAACTAGTGTACATACTTACATTCTCTTTGATTGAGACAAGTATTACCAGATGAGGCCTTCTTGGATTCCTCTATTTTGGCAACTGCGGCCCTCGGCTAGGCCTTGCATTCCTCAAGCTCTTGACATAAATGGATATTCTTCTCTACAAGAACCTATGCATACAATGATCCTTAAATTAGTTGTCCCAACTGTTTCAAGTCTCAGGGGCTACTGATGTACAAACCTATCAAATTTTCTTACCCGTATATCCTTTACATATTGGTCTATGGCTCTAGCGAGTCCGTCTTGAGCAGCTCGGATGTACGCGTCTCCTGAGTTGAAGGCATTAAATGCCTCTTCGGAGAAACTAGCGTCGCAGAGTACGGCCCGTCGGCACCGGTGATTCATGGCGCTCTCCAATTCGGAATTCGTAGCGGAGATCCTATCCGCATCCTCTACAGGAGGACAATTCGGCGTTGTCCCCATGTTAGCCTCCGCCCTTGAGGACGGTTCTGGTATTCGGCTGGCAGAGGCATGGTGGGCAGGGTCTCCGGACATAGTCCAGCGACTACCCTTTCTGCCAGGACACAATAGACGCTATTACATTTCAAAGACGATAATCACGGAGCAAGTTTTAAATTATACCTCTGCGACGGCGTCTCAATCCTAGCCGCCTTCCTCTTAAGCCTGCCCGGCTTGGGTGCCCTTTGCTGATGAGCCCCCGTGGGCTCGGCACGGCGCTCCGGTAGCCAGTTTTACAAAGTACAATATATGTGCATGGGGTAAGGCATAAGGAAGGGATCCTATTCGGAAGTTAGGATTTCTGTTTTACTTACCTTCAACACAGGGAGCAGTCCAGGATAGTCGGTGATGATGGCCACTAAGGTGCGGTCACAGCTTGCCTGGTAAAATGCCCCGTCGACAAGCTCCATAGATATGTCCGGATCTTCTTCAAGTCCAGGGTCGAGGGCCCGGTCAGGGTCCTCTGGCTGTGGAGAGGGGCTGTGAATCGCCCTAACAGCCTTTTTCAATTCCTGCTGGGAATTGGCAGGGTAAGTATGTATGATAAAGAGTGCGGGAATGAATGGAGTTGAGTAAAGGATAGCAGCTCACCCAGATTGGGGGGTTGTACATAGAAAATCCATCTCGTGGCTTAATACGGAGGAACTCCTCTTCTTATCCCTTGTATAAGTCGGACATTATTTTTGCCAGAGCGGCGGTGGAGTCCGGACCTTTACGACCGCATCGGGTAGCATCGTCTTCTCCGTTGAAGTGCCACATGGGTTTCCCCCGATATTGAAGTGGCTGCACCCCCCGCATTATGCATATTGACATAACTTCGATTATTGTCAATCCTGATTTGGCCAGCGTCTTTATCCTGCCCATCAGGTAAAGGACTTCTCTATTATATTCCTCCTGGGGGTTCCGGGGGCGCCAGCTTTGGCATTTCTTCAGCGGAGCCTTACTGAACTCGGGAAGGCCCGTTCGAATTGGGTCCAGAACGGGAACGTCCTCTAAATAAACCCACTCCGAGGGCCAGTCTTTAGATGCCTTCTTTGGAGTGTCGGACAAGTATCCGGTCTCGGCGACAGGCCATATTTCGGCTCCACCCACTTGATATTTTTATCCCTCTTGATTACGAGGGACAGGGCAGAATAGCCTCTTCCATAGCTCGAAATGAGCCTCGTAGCCTAGACATAGCTCGCAAAGGGCAACATAACCTGCGATATGCAGTATAGAGGCAGGGGTAAAAATATGCAGCTGGAGGCTATAGAACTCCAGGAGCCCGCGAAGGAATGGGTGGATTGGAAACCCGAGTCCCCTCAGCAAATAAGGGACAAGGCATACCCGCTCCCGCTGGGATGGGTTAGGAAAGCTCTCTGCTGGCTCCCCACCATTATAGGTGGCCAGTCCGGCTCAGACGGGGACCATGTATGCAGGTGGGAGAAACCCCTGGGTATGCAACTCTACTAATCGGCTATGGGGAACAGAACACTTCTCCCAATCACCTGGCTTAGTGCTACAGGAGCAACAGGAGGAGCTGTGACGGCCGGCCATGATTGGATGGTTTCTTCTGGGCGCGCTCTGATGAGATGCTTGCTGAGGGGAGGATGGCGTGATTTGGATCTGAGGATTCCTATCTCTTTAAATAGACAATTTACTTACATGGTCAGGGTGGCAAATGTAAAAATGCCCTGACTTCTCGTATTCACTCGACACATGGAGATAACCATTATTGAAGCACAGAAGCCGAGGAGTACAACATTAATGGGAAGCCGGACACTACTCGGTACAACAGGTACTCTGGATTCGGAGAAGAACCCTCCTTGCAATGCCGACCACAATTTTTGCGTGCCAGACTCATTGTCATTGAAGCCTGGTTCGGGGGCTACTAAGGGAGTCCGGGATTAGGGGGTACTCGGAGAACTAGACTATATACTTTGGCCAGACAGTTGGACTATGAAGATAAAAGATTGAAGACTTCGTCCCGTGTCCGGATGGAACTCTCCTTTGCATGGAAGGCAAGCTTGGTGATTCGGATGTGTAGATCTCCTTCTTTGTAACCGACTCTATGTAACCCTAGCCCCCTCCGGTGTCTATATAAACCGAAGGGTTTAATCCGTAGGACAAGAACAATCATAATCATATGCTAGCTTCTAGGGTTTAGCCTCTATGATCTCGTGGTAGATCAACTCTTGTAATACTCATATCATCAAGATCTATCAAGCAGGAAGTAGGGTATTACCTCCATCGAGAGGGCCCGAACCTGGGTAAACATCATGTCCCCAGCCTCCTGTTACCATTAGCCTTAGACGCACAGTTCAGGACCCCCTACCCGAGATCCACCAGTTTTGACACAAACAGAGGGCGCGCCCAGGGGGGTAGGGCACGCCCTGGACCCTCGTGGCCACCTCATTGCTTACCTAACGTCCACTCCAAGCCTCCTGGATTGCGTTTGTTCCAAAAACGATTCTCCCAAAGGTTTCATTCCGTTTGGACTCCGCTTGATATTCCTTTTCTGCGTAACACTAAAATAGGCAAAAAACAAAAATTTGGACTGGGCCTTCGGTTAATAGATTAGTCCCAAAAGTAATATAAAAGTGCATAGTAAAGCCCATTAAACATCCAAAACAGGTAATATAATAGCATGGAACAATAAAAAATTATAGATACGTTGGAGACGTATCAAAGATCATTGAATATATGAGAAGTTTGATTCCTTGCATTTATTTTGAGATATAAAGATGGTGATATTAGAGTCATGCTAGTGAGTAATTGTGGATTAGTAAGAATATTTGTGTTAAGGTTTGTGATTCCCGAAGCATGAACATATGGTCTACCGTTATGCGATGAAGTTAGAGCATGATTTATTTTTGATTGTATTCCTTATGAGTGGCGGTCAGGGACGAGTAATGGTCTTTTCCGACCAATCTACCCCCCTAGGAGCATGCGTATAGTACTATCCTTCGATGGCTAATAAACTTTTGCAATAAGTATGGGAGTTCTTTATGGCTAATGTTGAGTCCATGGATTATACACACCCTCACCCTTCCACCATTGCTAGCCTCTCTAGTATCGTGCAACTTCCATCGATGCATTAAACCCACCATATACCATCCTCAAAACAGCCACCATACTTATCTATTATGGCATTTCCATAGTCATTCCGAGATATATTGCCATACAGCTTCCACCGTTACCTTTTATTATGACACATACCATCATTGCCATATTGCTTTGCATGATCATATAGTTGGCATAGTATTTGTGGCTTGGCCAATGTTCATATTTTTATACATGTCATGCTAGATCATTGCACATGCCGGTACACCACCGGAGGCATTCATATTGATTCATATATTTGTTCTAGTATCGAGTTGTAATTTGTCGGATTTCGGGTTCCGGCAGACCCTTGAGGTTCGAACTCTAGGGTGCGTGCGAAGATCGCTCCTCTACCAACTCGCGTCTCGTCGCCTCGCAAAGGATCTAGGCTAGCGAAGATGAACAACACAAGAGACACGAGGTTTATGCTAGTTCAGGCCACCATTGTGGTGTAATACCCTACTCCAGTGTGTGGTGTGGTGGATTGCCTCTGGGGCTGATGATGAACAATACAAGGGTAGAACAGCCTCACGAGGGATGTTCTTGTGGAGGTGTTGTCTCTTGGGAAGGATTGGATCCGGATCCCTTTCTACTGTGGTGGCTAGCCCTATTTGTAGAGCGAGGCCCTGGTCCTCTTCCCTAATATTGAGCGGGAAGGGCGCCAACAATTGGCCATTTTGAAGGGGAACATCTAGTACACTTATCCTGACTAAAGTTGGTCCTCGCCGGCCAAAGACTCTGACGATGACGCCGTCTTGAGCTCCATGGTGACCTCCATCCTGCCGTTCTGCTGGTCTTGGTCTTGTTGCACCGAAATGGTAGCCTTTGCCTAATGCCTTGGCCTGTGCTTGCTCCCTTTACACCAAAGGGGAAACAAGGACACTGCGCAGGCCGGCGCCTGCCTGGTGCCTGCCTGGCCTCGATTGTCATGGCTTGCGTCACGGGCACCTCACGAGGTACCACTGCCTTGATCTCTCCGCCTCCTCGCGAGCCAGCCTGACGAGGCTACTCCTGAGGAAGGTTCCTGTCGTCCACCCCGCGAGGCCTGGCCCCTCGCGAGGGTCTTGAACTTGAGTTGATGAAGATGGTTCGTACTGGGCAACTGCTCGAGCCACGCCGCAGGCCGCAGGCAGGCATGTCTGGGGACCCCCATTCCCAGAACGCCGACAGTAGCCCCCGGGCCCATGGCGCGCCCGGACTTCACTTAGCATTGAAGCGAAGGGGCAAGTGCAAAGTGCCGTTGGCCCTAACAGCCTGCGTCCTTGGGCGCCGCGTGGCATTTGATTGGACGTGGGCGCCTTCGTTTCCCCATGATGCCTCGGCAACCGTCCTACGTGATAAGTCCCTGCATGCAAAATGGGTCATGATTACCTGTGATCATGGAGGCCGACGGTTGGCCTCCTCCGGCTATAAGTACGGAACGGGGCATGTCCTTCTAGTTTGTATCTCCTTGCTCCGCCTCTTCTTCTTCACCTCCCCCCTTTGGTTCGTCGACAATGGCGCCGATCCAACGGTTCTCGGCCGAAGAGAAAGGGAAGACCCCCTGAGAGGGGCCCGTCCCGCTTCTATTTAAGAAGCGGCCGGTCCCCTGCCTCCGAGAGAAGCGCGCTCAGCAGGAGGTGTCGAGGCCTTGGTACGAGCGGCCTCCTCCTGGATACCCATTGCCCTTGTATGCCCAGGCCGAGGGCCCTGGGGAAGGGGGCGACGAGCGGCGCTACCCGTGTCGCAGGCGTCACCGACGGATCACGGCGGTGCGCATCGTCCCCCCTGGAGTCCATGCGGCGAACTCCTCCCGTGAGCTCGTGCTTCACGCCGCCATGCCTCCGAGCTCCCGGATCCGCCTACATGCTTCCTTCGCCTTCGATATACCGCTGAGGGGGCCTCGGGAGCTATGGCTGCAGCACGCCGACTGCCGCACCCCCGCGACCAAAGCGGAGGTCGAAGTTGTCGCGCCCGGCAGGGTCTTCATGACCCGAGGCTGGGGCGAGATTGCCAGGGTCCGCCGAATGGAGGGCACCCTCATTATCCATCTAGAGTACGATGGCGCCTCCTTGATGCTCTTCAAGGTCTTCGACGAGGAGGGACGCCGGCTGGAGTGCTGCCCCAGAGGCAGCGGTCGGAACTCCGGAGCGGCGAGGACCAGGCCTGCCGCCCGCTTTTCCAGCAGCTCCTCTGGTGGCAGCGGGCGTGTTGGAGGGCCCAGCGACTCCTCCGGACTCTTCCTGACCCCAGCGATGAGAGACGACAGCTATGAGCCCCCGAGCTCACGCCGTGCCTGAGGCAGGGCCGGTGCGCCCGGCGGTCGGCGTGGCTGATATGGTTGGGGTTGGCGCCGGCCTTGCACGGCCCACTGTTGATGATGGCGTCTGCCGCTGCGGTACCCGTAGTTTAGGACTCCTTAGGATTCGCGTCTTTTGTTCCTGCGAGGAACCAAGAACACACCCCGTGGGGGCTTGTAAAGTGTTTGTAGTCTCTTTTGTCAATATGATCCTCATCGTGAAGTAGTGTGAGATGCTCGCCCTGTCTTAGCTTGGTCCCTCCTTTCTAACCTCACAAGGGCTTGATGCTCTGTGCCGACAGGTCCCAGTCCCCACGCAAGCTTCAGCCGTCGCTGGTATGCCAGGTCGCGATGCCGTGGTCAAGGCCAGGAGGTGAGCGGCCCAAGGTCCAGTAAGAGCCCCCGAGGCGCAATGCTCGGGAGGTCCCTGAGGGAGTCCTGGATTAGGGGGTGGCTGGATGGCCGGACTAAGACCTTTGGCCGGACTCCCGGACTATGAAGATACAAGATTGAAGACTCCGTCCCGTGTCCGGATGGGACTTTCCTTGGCATGGAAGGCAAGCTTGGCGATACGATATGAAGATCTCCTCCCATTGTAACCGACTCTGTGTAACCCTAGCCCTCTCCGGTGTCTATATAAACCGGAGAGTTTTAATCCGTAGGACGAACAACAATCGTACCATAGGCTAGCTTCTAGGGTTTAGCCACTCCGATCTCGTGGTAGATCTACTCTTGTACTACCCATATCATCAATATTAATCAAGCAGGAGTAGGGTTTTACCTCCATCGAGAGGGCCCGAACCTGGGTAAAAACATCATGTCCCTTGTCTCATGTTACCATCTGCCTAGACGCACAGTTCGGGACCCCCTACCCGAGATCCGCCGGTTTTGACACCGACATTGGTGCTTTCATTGAGAGTTCCGCTGTGTCGTCACCATCAGGAAGGATGCCGCATCCTGTCTTTAAAGAAGGCGTCGTTGCTAAAGGAGCTTTGGCTGTCAGCCAAACTCTCCGGCTAGGCAGGTTTTTGATGACCGCCTGTCCGGCCGCCGTGCCGACGATGACCTCTCGGGCCATCAAAAGCAATCTTCACATCCGCTTGGAGCTTGCCGAGCAGTTAGATCCGATGGAGCTCCTCACCCTAAACGAGCTCTTGGATCGCATCGTGGCCCTGGGAGTCGCTACTGATTACGACCAGATTGGGCTTAAACCCGATCAGAGAGAGATTGACTCTCCCCAGATCACCCATCACGTCGAAGTGGTGGAAGAACAATGCGGCGAGTCTTCGCCCGCCCTAAGGACCAGATGTGTCCGGGTTCCCGATCCCTCCAAGCCGGACACCCATGGTGGGGAGGATGCCACCCAAACCCTGAACCTAAAGTCAGGCAGCAGGCCCGATTCATTGAATAATATCCAAGAAAGCAAGCTTCCGAATTCGGAAACCGCTTGGCCCCTGAATCTTACATCAAGCAGGATTCCGGATTTAATTCCACCCGCCCACCCAACTATACGGGATTTATCCCTAATACGGCAAGAGCCCGAAGAAACAGTACACCACTACTGGGCCAGATTCCTCCTGGTTATGAATAGGATAAAGGACTGACGTGAGAAAGAAGCAATTTCAATCTTTTGTCACAACTGCATGGACATCGAAATCCTCAACGCCATAAGTCGCCGCGAAATTACACGATTCGCCAACTTGACATACATAGTACAAAAGTACTATGCGACTAAAAGCGTTCGGAAACCCAAAGGTAAATTCTTGGACAATCCGGCCCCGAATATAACACGAGTCCGAAACAAAAGGGCGCATTATCGCCAGGCATATCAGCCAAACATCAAAAAACAAAAACCCTCTATAGGGTACGGGACCTTATTGGAAGGATGGCTCAATGGACCCTGTAAAATTCATAATTCAGGGAAGCCACACCAACGCATAGCCTTAGAGCATGTTGGATACTACGACAGGTGGCCCGAAGTGGCGAGGAGCTTTTAACTCAAGCACCCGAAGAATACCTCCCCATTATGGTTTCCAGGTCTTCCCAGCATCCAATTGACTCTACGGGCAGGCTGTTAAGCCAATGCCGAGCTGGTCCTTTAAGCTTGAGCGGGAGATATTTGATGGCGTGAAGATCGTCGCCGCGGGCCATATGTATATGGAGGAGATAATCCTCAATCCAAACCGCAGGGTCTGTTGTGCCATCGTAGGATTCGATATTAACGGGTTAAAACCCTTCAGGGATTTGATGATCCATTACTTCGTAAGTGAATCATAGTGGGTGCGCGACGCCTCTGTATGAGCAATATCGCGACATAGCTCGAGAGAGCGTTGTCTGCTGTGTTCGGCCCGGCCGGAGTAGTTGTATCCGGCGCGACGGTATTCGTCGTGGGTCTTGGGGCGCCCACGTGATGCATAGATAGATCTGGATTGTCTTGCCTTGTCCTCCAATATATCCTGCAAGTCCAGCGCGTTCCCCCATGGCTTCATGCTTTTTGAGCGATGCCGGGGTACGGTTTTGGTGGAGGGCTTGCACGCCTCTTTGTCACGGCCACGAGGTGGTCGGTCTGCCGTATTGTGCGCTGGTGATGCAGGTTTGTACGCTTCCTCCTCTAGTCGGGGGAGCAACTTGCGTTTTGGGTAACTTTTGGAGGGGCGTTCGAGTTCATACTCTTCGGCCGTGAGGACCTTGGTCCATCTGTCGGCCAGTAGGTCTTCATCAGCTTGGAGCTGTTGCTGCTTTTTCTTTAGGCTGTTTGCCGTGGCCATTAGCCTGCATCTGAAACGCTCTTGTTCGACGGGATCCTCAGGCACGACGAATTCGTCGTCGTCGAGGCTTGCCTCGTCTCCGGAGGGAGGTAAGTAATTATCATCCTCGACCTCTTTGTCTGCCGCCCTCTCGTGAGGGCTTGCTTCTGCCTCCTCCTGCGCTGGATCGTGCTGGAGGGGGTTGTCTTCTGCACTTTCTGGGGTGTTATTATCTCCTGTGCCGGAATCTCCATTATTGCTGTGGCGGGATTTAGAGCGGCGCCGCTGACATCGGCGCTTGGGCTGTTTCTTTAAGGAATCAGCCTCCGTTGCTTCTTCGCTGTCCCCATCTTTTGGGGTGTCCACCATCTATATGTCGTATGACGAGGTGGGCTTCCAGTGTCCTGTAGGCACTGGTTCTTGATAGTCTCCGGCATCGTCGTCCATACCGTCGATGTCTTCGGAGTCGTAGTCGAGTAAGTCGGTTAGATCGTCGACGATGGCTACGAAGTGGGTGGTGGGTGGGCTCTGAATTTCTTCGTCGTCCGCGTCCCAACCATCCTGGCCGTAGTTCGGCCAGGGCTCTCCGGATAGCGAGAGATGCTTCAGAGAATTTAAGATATCGCCAAAGGGTGAGTGCTGAAAAAACAGCGGTGAATTCCATGATCGGCGCCCAATCGGATTCGACTGGCAGGGGCGCAGGAGGTTCGGAGTCCGGTAGAGAGTCCGACATCTCAGAGTCATGAGCTTTATGCGGGACAAGGTAAGTGTTCGGCTCCTTCGCCATAGAAGTTGCAGCTCCCGAGGTGGTGTCTAGCCATCCGTCCTCGATCTGAGCGATCGGATCTGGACTATGGGTCAGAGCGGATTCGTGTGCGGCCTCGAAGGTGCTGTCCGGCGGCAGAGTTAGGTCGTGCCCATCGTGATAGCGCGGCACGCTCGGCTGTGGCTCAGATCCATCGAAGATCAAGTCCCCGCGGATATCGGCCGTGAAGTTTAGGCTTCCAAACCTGACCTGACGGCTAGGGGCGTAGCTTTCGATCTGCTCCAGATGGCCAAGTGAGTTGGCCCGCAGTGCGAAGCCGCCGAATACGACGATCTGTCCGGGGAGAAAAGTCTCACCCAGGACTGCATCGTTGTCGATTGAAGAGGCCATCAAGCCTATCGGTGACGACACAGGGGAACTCTCAATGAAAGCACCAATGTCGGTGTCAAAACCGGCGGATCTCGGGTAGGGGGTCCCGAACTGTGCGTCTAGGCGGATGGTAACAGGAGACAAGGGACACGATGTTTTACCCTGGTTCGGGCCCTCTTGATGGAGGTAAAACCCTACATCCTGCTTGATTGATATTGATATTGTGGATGTTTACAAGAGTGGATCTACCACGAGATCAAGGAGGCTAAACCCTAGAAGCTAGCCTGTGATATGATTGTAAGGGTTGTTGTTGTGTCCTATGGACTAGAGCCATCCGGTTTATATAGACACCGGAGAGGGCTAGGGTTACATAGAGTCGGTTACAATGGTAGGAGATCTACGTATCCGTATCGCCAAGCTTGCCTTCCACGCCAAGGAAAGTCCCATCCGGACACGGGACGAAGTCTTAAATCTTGTATCTTCATAGTCTTGGAGTCCGGTCGATGATGATAGTCCGGCCGATGATAGTTCGGCTGATGATGGTAGTCCGGCTATCTGGACACCCCCTAATCCAGGACTCCCTCAGGAACCCTTAACGGAACTATTCTCTCTAGAAGATATTTCTTACTATCCATCTAATATAACATAACTAGTTGGGTACTTGTCTGTTCAAGCACTTATGACCCCTACGCCTGGTTTCCACGCGTACCCTGGTTTTACATAACTGAGCGGGTATTCGTATGCATTTGGACTGTCGGGTCCGGAGGCTGAAGCAAAAAGGTCCACCAAGACAAATGATTTACAATCCGGCTAGGGACTACATACGTCCACTGAAGTACATAGTCACTTGGACTGGTTAAATTCTTCTTCTATACCATCCAACAAGCTGTCTAGCCTACAATCCTGTTGGGAATACTTTGCGGCTAATTCTACTTGGTCATATACCAGACTTACGGGGATCTCTTTCCCATCTGGCCCTACAGGTCCGACCTCGGCCATATGGTTCGGGTCAGCCTTGGCATATCACGTCTTCACCATGGCCCAGCATTCCCTTGCACCTTGTCGGCAGGCTGATATCTTCCATAATCGGAAGTGCCGCCGTGCTCCCTTGAGCATCTCCACAAGCTCCCCCATGCCTCCTGGAAGGGAACCGGATGGCCACAAGGCCTGGGCAATACCCTGCATCACCTGCCGAACTCGTTCATGCAGTTGCACAAGCTCTTGCAAAAGATCGCCTGCGGATCCGGGCATTTCCTCTTCAGGACGGCCTGTCAGCATACCTACAGACATAACTCTGTTAACTCATTTCTTCGTCGAACTGTACAACAGTTCATTTAAGCACTTACCATAAATGCCGCGTCGAAGCCTCCTATTTTCCTTCACGGAGTCAGCAAGCTGGGCCCGAACATCTGCTAATTCGACGCCCAGCCGGATATTGGCATCTAGGAGATCGGTTTTATCCCGCCTAACCTGCGTAAGCACACGCTCGCCAGCCTTTAGCTGTCTTCGAGCTTGTGGCTCATCCTCTCGTACGATCTCCGGATTCTCTCCGGGATGGTCTGCGAAATCTATTGTTAGATTTGTAAAGCATGCCGAATATTAACTAGTGTACATACTTACATTCTCTTTGATTGAGACAAGTATTACCAGATGAGGCCTTCTTGGATTCCTCTATTTTGGCAACTGCGGCCCTCAGTTGGGCCTTGCATTCCTCAAGCTCTTGACATAAATGGATATTCTTCTCTACAAGAACCTATGCATACAATGATCCTTAAATTAGTTGTCCCAACTGTTTCAAGTCTCAGGGGCTACTGATATACAAACCTATCAAATTTTCTTACCCGTATATCCTTTACATACTGGTCTATGGCTCTAGCGAGTCCGTCTTGAGCAGCTCGGATGTACGCGTCTCCTGAGTTGAAGGCATTAAATGCCTCTTCGGAGAAACTAGCGTCGCAGAGTACGACCCGTCGGCACCGGTGATTCATCGCACTCTCCAATTCGGAATTCATAGCGGAGATCCTATCTGCATCCTCTACAGGAGGACAGTTCGGCGTTGTCCCCATGTTAGCCTCCGCCCTTGAGGACGGTTCTGGTATTCGGCTGGCAGAGGCATGGTGGGCAGGGTCTCCGGACATAGTCCAGCGACTACCCTTTCTGCCAGGACACAATAGACGCTATTACATTTCAAAGACGATAATCACGGAGCAAGTTTTAAATTATACCTCTGTGACGGCATCTCAATCCTAGCCGCCTTCCTCTTAAGCCTGCCCGGCTTGGGTGCCCTTTGCTGATGAGCCCCCGTGGGCTCGGCACGGCGCTCCGGTAGCCAGTTTTACAAAGAACAATATATGTGCATGGGGTAAGGCATAAGGAAGGGATCCTATTCGGAAGTTAGGATTTCTGTTTTACTTACCTCCAACACAGGGAGCAGTCCAGGATAGTCGGTGATGATGGCCACCAAGGTGCCGTCACGGCTTGCCTGGTAAAATGCCCCGTCGACAAGCTCCATAGATATGTCCGGATCTTCTTCAAGTCCAGGGTCGAGGGCCCGGTCAGGGTCCTCTGGCTGTGGAGAGGGGCTGTGAATCTCCCTAACAGCCTTTTTCAGTTCCTGCTGGGAATTGGCAGGGTAAGTATTTATGATAAAGAGTGCGGGAATGAATGGAGTTGAGTAAAGGATAGCAGCTCACCCAGATTGGGGGGTTGTACATAGAAAATCCATCCCGTGGCTTAATACGGAGGAACTCCTCTTCTTATCCCTTGTATAAGTCGGACATTATTTTTGCCAGAGCGGCGGTGGAGTCCGGACCTTTACGACCGCATCGGGTAGCATCGTCTTCTCCGTTGAAGTGCCACATGGGTTTCCCCCGATATTGAAGTGGCTGCACCCCCCGCATTATGCATATTGACATAACTTCGATTATTGTCAATCCTGATTTGGCCAGCGTCTTTATCCTGCCCATCAAGTAAAGGACTTCTCTATTATCTTCCTCCTGGGGGTTCCGGGGGCGCCAGCTTTGGCATTTCTTCAGCGGAGCCTTACTGAACTCGGGAAGGCCCGTTCGAATTGGGTCCGGAACGGGAACGTCCTCTACATAAAACCACTCCGAGGGCCAGTCTTTAGATGCCTTCTTTGGAGCGTCGGACAAGTATCCGGTCTCGGCGACAGGCCATATTTCGGCTCCACCCACTTGATATTTTTATCCCTCTTGATTACGAGGGACGGGGCAGAATAGCCTCTTCCATAGCTCGAAATGAGCCTCGTAGCCTAGAAATAGCTCGCAAAGGGCAACATAACCTGCGATATGCAGTACAGAGGCAGGGGTAAAAATATGCAGCTGGAGGCTATAGAACTCTAGGAGCCCGCGGAGGAATGGGTGGATTGGAAACCCGAGTCCCCTCAGCAAATAACGGACAAGGCATACCCGCTCCCGCTGGGATGGGTTAGGAAAGCTCTCTGCTGGCTCCCCACCATTATAGGTGGCTAGTCCGGCTCGGACGGGGACCATGTATGCAGGCGGGAGAAACCCCTGGGTATGCAACTCTACTAATCGGCTATGGGGAACAGAACACTTCTCCCAATCACCTGGCTTTGTGCTACAGGAGCAACAGGAGGAGCAGTGACGGCCGGCCATGATTGGATGGTTTCTTCTGGGCGCACTCTGATGAGATGCTTGCTGAGGGGAGGATGGCGTGATTTGGATCTGAGGATTCCTATCTATTTAAATAGACAATTTACTTACATGGTCAGGGTGGCAAATGTAAAAATGCCCTGACTTCTCGTATTCACTCAACACGTGGAGATAACCATTATTGAAGCACAGAAGCCGAGGAGTACAACATTAATGGGAAGCCGGACACTACTCGGTACAACAGGTACTCTGGATTCGGAGAAGAATCCTCCTTGCAATGTCGACCACAATTTTTGTGTTCCTGGTGTTGGGGAACGTAGCAGAAATTCAAAAAATTTCCTACGTGTCACCAAGATCTATCTATGGAGAGACCAGCAACGAGTAGAAAGGAGAGTGCATCTACATACCCTTGTAGATCGCTAAGCGGAAGCATTCAAGTGAACGGGGTTGATGGAGTCGTACTCGTCGTGATTCAGATCACCGATGATCCTAGTGCCGAACGGACAGCACCTCCGCGTTCAACACACGTACAGCTCGACGATGTCTCCCACGCCTTGATCCAGCAAGGAGAGAGGGAGAGGTTGAGGAAGACTCCATCCAGCTGTAGCACAACGGCGTGGTGGTGATGGAGGAGCGTGGCAATCCTACAGGGCTTCGCCAAGCACCTACGGGAGAGGAGGAGGTGTCACGGGAGGGAGGGAGGCGCCAAGGGCTCAGGTATGGATGCCCTCCCTCCCCTCCACTATATATAGGGGCAGGGGAGAGGGGGGAGGCGCAGCCTTGCCCCCTCCTCCAAGGAAGGGGTGCGGCTAAGGAGGGGGAAGGAGTCCATCCTCCCCAAGGCACCTCGGAGGTGCCTTCCCCCTTTAGGACTCTCCCCTTTTTCCTATATCTTGGCGCATGGGCCTCTAGGGGCTGGTGCCCTTGGCCCATGTAGGCCAAGGCGCACCCCCTACAGCCCATGTGGCCCCCCGGGGCAGGTGGCCCCACCCGGTGGGCCCCCGGGACCCTTCCGGTGGTCCCGGTACAATACCGATGACCCCGAAACTTGTCCCGATGGCCGAAACAGGACTTCCTATATATAAATCTTTACCTACGGACCATTCCGGAACTCCTCATGACGTCCGGGATCTCATCCGGGACTCCGAACAACATTCGGTAACCACATACAAGCTTCCTTTATAACCCTAGCGTCATCGAACCTTAAGCGTGTAGACCCTACGGGTTCGGGAGACATGCAGACATGACCGAGACGTTCTCCGGTCAATAACCAACAGCGGGATCTGGATACCCATGTTGGCTCCCACATGTTCCACGATGATCTCATCGGATGAACCACGATGTCAAGGACTCAATCAATCCCGTATACAATTCCCTTTGTCTAGCGGTATGGTACTTGCCCGAGATTCGATCGTCGGTATACCGATACCTTGTTCAATCTCGTTACCGGCAAGTCTCTTTACTCGTTCCGTAACACATCATCCCGTGATCAACCCTTGGTCACATTGTGCACATTATGATGATGTCCTACCGAGTGGGCCCAGAGATACCTCTCCGTTTACACGGAGTGACAAAATCCCAATCTCGATTCGTGCCAACCCAACAGACACTTTCAGAGATACTCGTAGTGTACCTTTATAGCCACCCAGTTACGTTGTGACGTTTGGCACACCCAAAGCACTCCTACGGTATCCGGGAGTTGCACAATCTCATGGTCTAAGGAAATGATACTTGACATTAGAAAAGCTTTAGCATACGAACTACATGATCTTGTGCTAGGCTTAGGATTGGGTCTTGTCCATCACATCATTCTCCTAATGATGTGATCCCGTTATCAACGACATCCAATGTCCATGGTCAGGAAACCGTAACCATCTATTGATTAACGAGCTAGTCAACTAGAGGCTTACTAGGGACATGGTGTTGTCTATGTATCCACACATGTATCTGAGTTTCCTATCAATACAATTCTAGCATGGATAATAAACGATTATTATGAACAAGGAAATATAATAATAATCAATTTATTATTGCCTCTAGGGCATATTTCCAACAGTCTCCCACTTGCACTAGAGTCAATAATCTAGTTCACATCGATATGTGATTAACACTCAAGGTCACATCCCCATGTGACTAACACCCAAAGAGTTTACTAGAGTCAATAATCTAGTTCACATTTACCATGTGATTAACACTCGATGAGTTCTGGGTTTGATCATGTTATGCTTGTGAGAGAGGTTATAGTCAACGGGTCTGAACCTTTCAGATCCGTGTGTGCTTTACAAATCTCTATGTCATCTCCTAGATGCAGCTACCACGTTCTATTTGGAGCTATTCCAAATAACTGTTCTACTTGGAGCTATTCTAAATTGTTGCTCCATTATACGTATCCGGTATCTCTACTCAGAGCTATCCGGATAGGTGTTAAGCTTGCATCAACGTAACCCTTTACGACGAACTCTTTTACCACCTCCATAATTGAGAAAATTCCTTAGTCCACTAGTTACTAAGGATAACTTTGACCGCTGTCCTGTGATCCATTCTTGGATCACTCTTGTACCCCTTGACTGACTCATGGTAATGCACACTTCAGGTGCGGTACACAGCATAGCATACTGTAGAGCCTATGTCTTAAGCATAGAGGACGACCTTCGTTCCTTTCTCTCTATTCTGCCATGGTCGAGCTTTAAGTCTTAACTTCATACCTTACAACTCAGGCAAGAACTCCTTCTTTGACTGATCCATCTTGAACACCTTCAAGATCACGTCAAGGCATGTGCTCATTTGAAAGTACTATTAAGCGTTTTGATCTATCCTTATAGATCTTGATGCTCAATGTTCAAGTAGCTTAATCCAGGCTTTTCCATTGAAAACACTTTCCAAATAACCCTATATGCTTTCCAGAAATTCTACGTCATTTCTGATCATTAATATGTCAACAACATATACTCATCAGAAATTCTATAGTGCTCCCACTCACTTCTTTGGAAATACAAGTTTCTCATAAACTTTGTATACACCCAAAATCTTTGATCATCATCAAAGCACACATTCCAACTCCGAGATGCTCACTCCAGTCCTCAGAAGGATTGCTGGAGCTTTGCATACTTATTAGCATATTTCAGGATAGACAAAACCTTCCGGTTGTATCACATACAACCTTTCTTCAAGAATCGTCGAGGAAACAATGTTTTGACATCCTATCTGCAAGATTTCATAAATAATGCAGTAATTGCTAATATAATTCCAACAGACTCTTAGCATCGCTACGAGTGAGAAAGTCTCATCGTAGTCAACTCCTTGAACTTGTCGAAAAACATCTTAACGACAAGTCGAGCTTTCTTAATGGTGACATTTACCATCATTGTCCGTCTTCCTTTTAAAATCCATCTGCACTCAACAGCCTTACGACCATCGAGTCGTTCTGCCAAAGTCTACACTTTGTTTTCATACATGGATCCTCTCTCGGATTATATGGCCTCGAGCCATTTATCGGAATCCAGGCCCACCATCGCTTCTCCATAGCTCGTAGGTTCATCGTTGTCTAGCAACATGACTTCCAAGACAGGGTTACGTACCACTTTGAAGTAGTATGCATCCTTGTCCTCCCACGAGGTTTGGTAGTGACTTGATCTGAAGTTTCATGATCACTATCATAAGCTTCCACTTCAATTGGTGTAGGTGCCACAGGAACAACTCCCTGTGCCCTGTCACACACTAGTTGAAGAGACGGTTCAATAACCTCATCAAGTCTCCACCATCCTCCCACTCAATTCTTTCAAGAGAAACTTTTCCTCGTGAAAGGACCCGATTCTAGAAACAATCCCTTATTGCTTTCGGATCTAAGACAGGAGGTATACCCAACTGTTTTGGGTGTCCTATGAAGATGCATTTTATCCGCTTTGGGTTCGAGCTTATCAGCCTGAAACTTTTCCACATAAGCGTCGCAGCCCCAAACTTTTAAGAAATGACAGTTTAGGTTTCTCTAAACCATAGTTCATACGGTGTCATATCATCGGAATTACGTGGTGCCCTATTTAAAGTGAATGTGGTTGTCTCTAATGCCTAACCCATAAACTATCGTGGTAATTTGATAAGAGACATCATGGTATGCATCATATCCAATAGGGTGCAGTTATGATGTTCGGACACACCATCACACTATGGTGTTCCAGGCTGTATTAGTTGTGAAACAATTTCCACAATGCCTTAATTCTGTGCCAAACTCGTAATTCAGATATTCATCTCTATGATCATATCATAGATATTTTATCCTCTTGTCACGACGATCTTTCAACTTCACCCTGAAATTACTTGAACCTTTCAATAATTCAGACTCGTGATTCATCAAGTAAATATACTCAACATCTACTCGAATCATCTGTGAAGTAAGAACATAACGATATTCACTGCATGCCTCAGCACTCATTGGACTGCACACATCAAAATGTGTTACTTCCAACAAGTTGCTATCTTGTTCCATCTTACTGAAAACGAGGCTTTTCAGTCATCTTGCCCATGTGGTATGATTTGCATGTCCCAAGTGATTCAAAATCAAGTGAGTCAAAACGGTCCATTTGCATGGAGTTTCTTCATGCATATACACCAATAGACATGGTTCGCATGTCTCAAACTTTTCAAAAACGAGTGAGCCCAAAGATCCATCAATATGGAGCTTCTTCATGCGTTTTATACCGATATGACTTACGTGGCAGTGCCACAAGTAGGTGGTGCTATCATTACTATCTTTTGGCATGAACATGTGTATCACTACGATCGAGATTTAATAAACCATTCATTTTAGGTGTAAGACCATTGAAGGTATTATTCAAATAAACAGAGTAACCATTATTCTCCTTAAATGAATAACCGTATTGCGATAGACGTAATCCAATCATGTCTATGCTCAACGCAAACACCAAATAACAATTATTTAGGTTTAACACCAATCTCTTTGGTAGAGGGAGCGTGCGATGCTTGATCATATCAAGCTTGGAAAAAACTTCCAACACATATCGTCAGCTCACCTTTAGCTAGTCTCCGTTTATTCCGTAGCCTTTTGTTTCGAGTTACTAACACTTAGCAACCGAACCGGTATCTAATACCCTGGTGCTACTAGGAGTACTAGCAAAGTACACATTAACACAATGTATATCTAATATACTTCTATCGACCTTGCCAGCCTTCTTATCTACCAAGTATCTAGGGTAATTCTGCTCTAGTGGTTGTTCCCCTTATTACAGAAGCACTTAGTCCCGGGTTTGGGTTTTACCTTGGGTTTCTTCACTAGAGCAGCAGCTGATTTGCCGTTTCATGAAGTATCCCTTCTTGCCCTTGCCCTTCTTGAAACTAGTGGTTTCACCAACCATCAACAATTGATGCTCCTTCTTGAATTCTACTTTCGCGGTGTCAAACATCGCGAATACCTCAAGGATCATCATATCTATCCCTGATATGTTATAGTTCATCACGAAGCTCTAACAGCTTGGTGGCAATGACTTTGGAGAACCATCACTGTCTTATCTGGAAGATCAACTCCCACTCGATTCAAATGATTGTCGTACTCAGACAATCTGAGCACAAGCTCAACAATTGAGCTTTTCTCCTTAGTTTGCAGGTTAAGAAAGTCATCGGAGGTCTTATACCTCTTGACATGGGCACGAGCCTGAAATCCCAATTTCAGCCCTCAAAACATCTCATATGTTTCGCGATGTTTCAAAAACGTCTTTGGTGACTCAACTCTAAACCGTTTAACTGAACTATCACGTAGTTATCAAAACGTGTATGTCAGATGTTCGCAACAACCACAGACAACGTTCGAGGTTCAGCATACTGAGCGGTGCATTAAGGACATAAGCCTTCTATGAAGCAATGAGGACAATCCTCTGTTTACGGACCTAGTCCGCATAATTGCTACTATCAACTTTCAACTAATTTTTCTCTAGGAACATATCTAAACAGTAGAACTATAGCGTGAGCTACGACATAATTTGCAAAAACCTTTTGACTATGTTCAGGATAATTAAGTTCATCTTATGAACTCCCACTCAGATAGACATCCCTCTAGTCATCTAAGTGATTACATGATCCGAGTCAAACTAGGCCTTGTCCGATCATCACGTGAGACGGACTAGTCATCATCGGTGAACATCTTCATGTTGATCGTATCTTCTATACGACTCATGCTCGACCTTTCGGTCTCCGTGTTCCGAGGCCATGTCTGTACATGCTAGGCTCGTCAAGTTAACCCTAAGTGTTTCGCGTGTGTTCCGAGGCCATGTCTGTACATGCTAGGCTCGTCAACACCCGTTGTATTTGAACGTCTGAATAAAACACCCGATCATCACGTGATGTTTTGAAACAGCAAACTGTCGCAACAGTGCACAGTTAGGGGAGAACACTTCTTGAAATTGTTGTAAGGGATCATCTTATTTACTACCGTCGTTCTAAGCAAATAAGATGCAAAAACATGATAAACATCACATGCAATCAAATAGTGACATGATATGGCCAATATCATATTGCTCCTTTTGATCTCCATCTTCGGGGCTCCATGATCATCATCGTCACCGGCATGACACCATGATCTCCATCATCATGATCTCCATCATCGTGTCTTCATGAAGTTGCCTCGCCAACTATTACTTCTACTACTATGGCTAACGGTTAGCAATAAAGTAAAGTAATTACATGACGTTTAAGTTGACACGCAGGTCACAAATAA
This sequence comes from Triticum dicoccoides, assembly GCF_002162155.2. Lineage (NCBI taxonomy): Eukaryota > Viridiplantae > Streptophyta > Magnoliopsida > Poales > Poaceae > Triticum > Triticum dicoccoides. The sequence continues at coordinate 183,021,927 of NC_041391.1, read as the reverse complement.
ATAAAGACAACTCCTATGGCTCCTGCCGGTTGTCATACTCATCGACATGCAAGTCGTGATTCCTATTACAAGAATATGATCAATCTCATACATCACATATATCATTCATCACATCCTTTTTGGCCATATCACATCACATAGCATACCCTGCAAAAACAAGTTAGACGTCCTCTAATTGTTGTTTGCATGTTTTACGTGGCTGCTATGGGTTTCTAGCAAGAACGTTTCTTACCTACGCATGAACCACAATGTGATATGCCAATTGCTATTTACCCTTCATAAGGACCCTTTTCATCGAATCCGATCCGACTAAAGTGGGAGAGACAGACACCCGCCAGCCACCTTATGCAACTAGTGCATGTTTGTCGGTGGAACCGGTCTCACGTAAGCGTACGTGTAAGGTTGGTCCGGGCCGCTTCATCCCACGATGCCGCCGAATCAAGATAAGACTAGTAACGGCAAGCATATTGAACAATATCGACGCCCACAACTACTTTGTGTTCTACTCGTGCAAAGAATCTACGCAATAGACCTAGCTCATGATGCCACTGTTGGGGAACGTAGCAGAAATTCAAAAAATTTCTTACGAATCACCAAGATCTATCTATGGAGAGACCAGCAACGAGTAGAAAGGAGAGTGTATCTACATACCCTTGTAGATCGCTAAGCGGAAGCGTTCAAGTGAACGGGGTTGATGGAGTCGTACTCGTCGTGATTCAGATCACCGATGATCCTAGTGCCGAACGGACGGCACCTCCGCGTTCAACACACGTACAGCTCGACGATGTCTCCCATGCCTTGATCCAGCAAGGAGAGAGGGAGAGGTTGAGGAAGACTCCATCCAGCAGCAGCACAACGGCGTGGTGGTGATGGTGGAGCGTGGCAATCCTGCAGGGCTTCGCCAAGCACCTACGGGAGAGGAGGAGGTGTCACGGGAGGGAGGGAGGCGCCAAGGGCTCAGGTATGGATGCCCTCCCTCCCCTCCACTATATATAGGGGCAGGGGAGAGGGGGGAGGCGCAGCCTTGCCCCTTCCTCCAAGGAAGGGGTGCGGCTAAGAGGGGGGGAGAGTCCATCCTCCCCAAGGCACCTCGGAGGTGCCTTCCCCTTTTAGGACTCTCCCCTTTTTCCTATATCTTGGCGCATGGGCCTCTAGGGGCTGGTGCCCTTGGCCCATGTAGGACAAGGCGCACCCCCTACAGCCCATGTGGCCCCCCGGGGCAGGTGGCCCCACCCGGTGGGCCCCCGGGACCCTTCTGGTGGTCCCGGTACAATACCGATGATCCCGAAACTTGTCCCGATGGCCGAAACAGGACTTCCTATATATAAATCTTTACCTCCGGACCATTCCGGAACTCCTCGTGACGTCCGGGATCTCATCCGGGACTCCGAACAACATTCGGTAACCACATACAAACTTCCTTTATAACCCTAGCGTCATCGAACCTTAAGTGTGTAGACCCTACGGGTTCGGGAGACATGTAGTCATGACCGAGATGTTCTCCGGTCAATAACCAACAGCGGGATCTGGATACCCATGTTGGCTCCCACATGTTCCACGATGATCTCATCGGATGAACCACGATGTCAAGGACTCAATCAATCCCGTATACAATTCCCTTTGTCTAGCGGTATGGTACTTGCCCGAGATTCGATCGTCGGTATACCGATACCTTGTTCAATCTCGTTACCAGCAAGTCTCTTTACTCGTTCCGTAACACATCATCCCGTGATCAACCCCTTGGTCACATTGTGCACATTATGATGATGTCCTACCGAGTGGGCCCAGAGATACCTCTCCGTTTACACGGAGTGACAAATCCCAATCTCGATTCGTGCCAACCCAACAGACACTTTCAGAGATACCCGTAGTGTACCTTTATAGCCACCCAGTTACGTTGTGACGTTTGGCACACCCAAAGCACTCCTACGGTATCCGGGAGTTTCACAATCTCATGGTATAAGGAAATGATACTTGACATTAGAAAAGCTTTAGCATACGAACTACATGATCTTGTGCTAGGCTTAGGATTGGGTCTTGTCCATCACATCATTCTCCTAATGATGTGATCCCGTTATCAACGACATCCAATGTCCATGGTCAGGAAACCGTAACCATCTATTGATTAACGAGCTAGTCAACTAGAGGCTTACTAGGGACATGGTGTTGTCTATGTATCCACACATGTATCTGAGTTTCCTATCAATACAATTCTAGCATGGATAATAAACGATTATCATGAACAAGGAAATATAATAATAATCAATTTATTATTGCCTCTAGGGCATATTTCCAACAGTCTCCCACTTGCACTAGAGTCAATAATCTAGTTCACATCGATATGTGATTAACACTCAAGGTCACATCCCCGTGTGACTAACACCCAAAGAGTTTACTAGAGTCAATAATCTAGTTCACATTTACCATGTGATTAACACTCGATGAGTTCTGGGTTTGATCATGTTATGCTTGTGAGAGAGGTTATAGTCAACGGGTCTGAACCTTTCAGATCCGTGTGTGCTTTACAAATCTCTATGTCATCTCCTAGATGCAGCTACCACGTTCTATTTGGAGCTATTCCAAATAACTGTTCTACTTGGAGCTATTCTAAATTGTTGCTCCATTATACATATCCGGTATCTCTACTCAGAGCTATCCGGATAGGTGTTAAGCTTGCATCGACGTAACCCTTTACGACGAACTCTTTTACCACCTCCATAATCGAGAAAATTCCTTAGTCCACTAGTTACTAAGGATAACTTTGACCGCTGTCCTGTGATCCATTCTTGGATCACTCTTGTACCCCTTGACTGACTCATGGCAAGGCACACTTCAGGTGCGGTACACAGCATAGCATACTGTAGAGCCTATGTCTTAAGCATAGGGGACGACCTTCGTTCCTTTCTCTCTATTCTGCCATGGTCGAGCTTTAAGTCTTAACTTCATACCTTACAACTCAGGCAAGAACTCCTTCTTTGACTGATCCATCTTGAAGACCTTCAAGATCACGTCAAGGCATGTGCTCATTTGAAAGTACTATTAAGCGTTTTGATCTATCCTTATAGATCTTGATGCTCAATGTTCAAGTAGCTTAATCCAGGTTTTCCATTGAAAACACTTTCAAAATAACCCTATATGCTTTCCAGAAATTCTACATCATTTCTGATCATTGATATGTCAACAACATATACTCATCAGAAATTCTATAGTGCTCCCACTCACTTCTTTGGAAATACAAGTTTCTCATAAACTTTGTATACACCCAAAATCTTTGATCATCATCAAAGCATACATTCCAACTCCGAGATGCTCACTCTAGTCCTCAGAAGGATTGCTGGAGCTTTGCATACTTATTAGCATATTTCAGGATGGACAAAAACTTCCGGTTGTATCACATACAACCTTTCCTCAAAAATCGTCGAGGAAACAATGTTTTGACATCTTATCTGCAAGATTTCATAAATAATGCAGTAATTGCTAATATAATTCCAACAGACTCTTAGCATCGCTACGAATGAGAAAGTCTCATCGTAGTCAACTCCTTGAACTTGTCGAAAAAACATCTTAACGACAAGTCGAGCTTTCTCAATGGTGACACTTACCATCATTGTCTGTCTTCCTTTCAAAATCCATATGTACCTAACAGCCTTACGACCATCAAGTAGTTCTTCCAAAGTCTACACTTTGTTTTCATACATGGATCCTCTCTCGGGTTTTATGGCCTTGAGCCATTTATCGGAATCCGGGCCCACCATCGCTTCTCCATAGCTCGTAGGTTCATTGTTGTCTAGCAACATGACTTCCTAGACAGGATTACGTACCACTCTGAAGTAGTACGCATCCTTGTCATCCCACGAGGTTTGGTAGTGACTCGATCCGAAGTTTCATGATCACTATCATAAGCTTCCACTTCAATTGGTGTACGTGCCACAGGAACAACTTCCTGTGCCCTGCTACACACTTGTTGAAGTGACGGTTCAATAACCTCATCAAGTCTCCACCATCCTCCCACTCAACTTTTCGAGAGAAACTTTTCCTCGAGAAAGGACCCGATTCTAGAAACAATCCATATTGCTTTCGGATCTGAATTAGGAGGTATACCCAACTGTTTTGGGTTTCCTATGAAGATGCATTTTATCCGCTTTGGGTTCGAGCTTATCAACCTGAAACTTTTTCATATAAGCGTCGCAGCCCCAAACCTTTAAGAAACGACAACTTAGGTTTCTCTAAACCATAATTCATACGGTGTCATCTCATCGGAATTACGTGGTGCCCTATTTAAAGTGAATGTGGTTGTCTTTAATGCCTAACCCATAAACTATCGTGGCAGTTCGATAAGAGACATCATGGTATGCATCATATCCAATAGGGTGCAACTATGATGTTCGGACACACCATCACACTATGGTGTTCCAGGCTGTATTAGTTGTGAAACTATTTCCACAATGTCTTAATTCTGTGCCAAACTCGTAACTCAGATACTCATCTCTATGATCATATCATAGACATTTTATCCTCTTGTCACAATGATCTTTCAACTTCACACTGAAATTACTTGAACCTTTCAATAATTCAGACTCGTGATTCATCAAGTAAATGTATTCAACATCCACTCAAATTATCTGTGAAGTAAGAACATAACAATATCCACTACATGCCTCAGCACTCATTGGACTGTACACATCAAAAATGTATTACTTCCAACAAGTTGCTATCTTGTTCCATCTTACTGAAAACGAGGCTTTTCAGTCATCTTGCCCGTGTGGTATGATTTGCATGTCCCAAGTGATTCAAAATCAAGTGAGTCAAAATGGTCCATTTGCATGGAGTTTCTTCATGCATATACACGAATAGACATGGTTCGCATGTCTCAAACTTTTCAAAAACGAGTGAGCCCAAAGATCCATCAATATGGAGCTTCTTCATGCGTTTTATACCGATATGACTTACGTGGCAGTGCCACAAGTAGGTGGTACTATCATTACTATCTTTTGGCATGAACATGTGTATCACTACGATCGAGATTTAATAAACCATTCATTTTAGGTGTAAGACCATTGAAGGTATTATTCAAATAAACAGAGTAACCATTATTCTCCTTAAATGAATAACCGTATTGCGATAGACGTAATCCAATCATGTCTATGCTCAACGCAAACACCAAATAACAATTATTTAGGTTTAACACCAATCTCTTTGGTAGAGGGAGCGTGCGATGCTTGATCATATCAAGCTTGGAAAAACTTCCAACACATATCGTCACCTCACCTTTAGCTAGTCTCCGTTTATTCCGTAGCCTTTTGTTTCGAGTTATTAACACTTAGCAACCGAACCGGTATCTAATACCCTGGTGCTACTAGGAGTACTAGTAAAGTACACATTAACATAATGTATATCCAATATACTTCTATCGACCTTGCCAGCCTTCTTATCTACCAAGTATCTAGGGTAATTCTGCTCTAGTGGTTGTTCCCCTTATTACAGAAGCACTTAGTCTCGGGTTTGGGTTTTACCTTGGATTTCTTCACTAGAGCAGCAGCTGATTTGCCGTTTCATGAAGTATCCCTTCTTGCCCTTGCCCTTCTTGAAACTAGTGGTTTCACCAACCATCAACAATTGATGCTCCTTCTTGATTTCTACTTTCGCGGTGTCAAACATCGCGAATACCTCAAGGATCATCATATCTATCCCTGATATGTTATAGTTCATCACGAAGCTCTAACAGCTTGGTGGCAATGACTTTGGAGAACCATCACTGTCTTATCTGGAAGATCAACTCCCACTCGATTCAAATGATTGTTGTATTCAGACAATCTGAGCACAAGCTCAACAATTGAGCTTTTCTCCTTAGTTTGCAGGTTAAGAAAGTCATCGGAGGTCTTATACCTCTTGACATGGGCACGAGCCTGAAATCCCAATTTCAGCCCTCAAAACATCTCATATGTTTCGCGATGTTTCAAAAACGTCTTTGGTGCCTCAACTCTAAACCGTTTAACTGAACTATCACGTAGTTATCAAAACGTGTATGTCAGATGTTCGCAACAACCACAGACAACGTTCGAGGTTCAGCACACTGAGCGGTGCATTAAGGACATAAGCCTTCTATGAAGCAATGAGGACAATCCTCAGTTTATGGACCTAGTCCGCATAATTGCTACTATCAACTTTCAACTAATTTTTCTCTAGGATCATATCTAAACAGTAGAACTATAGCGTGAGCTACGACATAATTTGCAAAATCCTTTTGACTATGTTCAGGATAATTAAGTTCATCTTATGAACTCCCACTCAGATAGACATCCCTCTAGTCATCTAAGTGATTACATGATCCGAGTCAAACTAGGCCGTGTCCGATCATCATGTGAGACGGACTAGTCATCATCGGTGAACATCTTCATGTTGATCGTATCTTCTATACGACTCATGCTCGACCTTTCGGTCTCCGTGTTCCGAGGCCATGTCTGTACATGCTAGGCTCGTCAAGTTAACCCTAAGTGTTTTGCATGTGTTCCGAGGCCATGTCTGTACATGCTAGGCTCGTCAACACCCGTTGTATTTGAACGTCTGAATAAAACACCCGATCATCACGTGATGTTTTGAAACAGCGAACTGTCGCAACGGTGCACAGTTAGGGGAGAACACTTCTTGAAATTGTTGTAAGGGATCATCTTATTTACTATCGTCGTTCTAAGCAAATAAGATGCATAAACATGATAAACATCACATGCAATCAAATAGTGACATGATATGGCCATCATCACTTTGCTCCTTTTGATCTCCATCTTCGGGGCTCCATGATCATCATCGTCACCGGCATGACACCATGATCTCCATCATCATGATCTCCATCATCGTGTCTTCATGAAGTTGCCTCGCCAACTATTACTTCTACTACTATGGCTAACGGTTAGCAATAAAGTAAAGTAATTACATGACGTTTAAGTTGACACGCAGGTCACAAATAAATAAAGACAACTCCTATGGCTCCTGCCGGTTGTCATACTCATCGACATGCAAGTCGTGATTCCTATTACAAGAACATGATCAATCTCATACATCACATATATCATTCATCACATCCTTTTTGGCCATATCACATCACATAGCATACCCTGCAAAAACAAGTTAGACGTCCTCTAATTGTTGTTTGCATGTTTTACGTGGCTGCTATGGGTTTCTAGCAAGAACGTTTCTTACCTACGCATGAACCACAACGTGATATGCCAATTGCTATTTACCCTTCATAAGGACCATTTTCATCGAATCCGATCCGACTAAAGTGGGAGAGACAGACACCCGCCAGCCACCTTATGCAACTAGTGCATGTTTGTCGGTGGAACCGGTCTCACGTAAGCGTACGTGTAAGGTTGGTCCGGGCCGCTTCATCCCACGATGCCGCCGAATCAAGATAAGACTAGTAACGGCAAGCATATTGAACAATATCGACGCCCACAACTACTTTGTGTTCTACTCGTGCAAAGAATCTACGCAATAGACCTAGCTCATGATGCCACTGTTGGGGAACGTAGCAGAAATTCAAAAATTTTCCTACGTGTCACCAAGATCTATCTATGGAGAGACCAGCAACGAGTAGAAAGGAGAGTGCATCTACATACCCTTGTAGATCGCTAAGCGGAAGCGTTCAAGTGAACGGGGTTGATGGAGTCGTACTCGTCGTGATTCAGATCACCGATGATCCTAGTGCCGAACGGACAGCACCTCCGCGTTCAACACACGTACAGCTCGACGATGTCTCCCACGCCTTGATCCAGCAAGGAGAGAGGGAGAGGTTGAGGAAGACTCCATCCAGCTGCAGCACAACGGCGTGGTGGTGATGGAGGAGCGTGGCAATCCTACAGGGCTTCGCCAAGCACCTACGGGAGAGGAGGAGGTGTCACGGGAGGGAGGGAGGCGCCAAGGGCTCAGGTATGGATGCCCTCCCTCCCCTCCACTATATATAGGGGCAGGGGAGAGGGGGGAGGCGCAGCCTTGCCCCCTCCTCCAAGGAAGGGGTGCGGCTAAGGAGGGGGAAGGAGTCCATCCTCCCCAAGGCACCTCGGAGGTGCCTTCCCCCTTTAGGACTCTCCCCTTTTTCCTATATCTTGGCGCATGGGCCTCTAGGGGCTGGTGCCCTTGGCCCATGTAGGCCAAGGCGCACCCCCTACAGCCCATGTCGCCCCCCGGGGCAGGTGGCCCCACCCGGTGGGCCCCCGGGACCCTTCCGGTGGTCCCGGTACAATACCGATGACCCCGAAACTTGTCCCGATGGCCGAAACAGGACTTCCTATATATAAATCTTTACCTCCGGACCATTCCGGAACTCCTCGTGACATCCGGGATCTCATCCGGGACTCCGAACAACATTTGGTAACCACATACAAGCTTCCTTTATAACCCTAGCGTCATCGAACCTTAAGCGTGTAGACCCTACAGGTTCGGGAGACATGTAGACATGACCGAGACGTTCTCCGGTCAATAACCAACAGCGGGATCTGGATACCCATGTTGGCTCCCACATGTTCCACGATGATCTCATCGGATGAACCACGATGTCAAGGACTCAATCAATCCCGTATACAATTCCCTTTGTCTAGCGGTATGGTACTTGCCCGAGATTCGATCGTCGGTATACCGATACCTTGTTCAATCTTGTTACCGGCAAGTCTCTTTACTCGTTCCGTAACACATCATCCCGTGATCAACCCTTGGTCACATTGTGCACATTATGATGATGTCCTACCGAGTGGGCCCAGAGATACCTCTCCGTTTACACGGAGTGACAAAATCCCAATCTCGATTCGTGCCAACCCAACAGACACTTTCAGAGATACCCGTAGTGTACCTTTATAGCCACCCAGTTACGTTGTGACGTTTGGCACACCCAAAGCACTCCTACGGTATCCGGGAGTTGCACAATCTCATGGTCTAAGGAAATGATACTTGACATTAGAAAAGCTTTAGCATACGAACTACATGATCTTGTGCTAGGCTTAGGATTGGGTCTTGTCCATCACATCATTCTCCTAATGATGTGATCCCGTTATCAACGACATCCAATGTCCATGGTCAGGAAACCGTAACCATCTATTGATTAACCAGCTAGTCAACTAGAGGCTTACTAGGGACATGGTGTTGTCTATGTATCCACACATGTATCTGAGTTTCCTATCAATACAATTCTAGCATGGATAACAAACGATTATCATGAACAAGGAAATATAATAATAATCAATTTATTATTGCCTCTAGGGCATATTTCCAACACCTGGTTCGGGGGCTACTAAGGGAGTCCTGGATTAGGGGGTATTCAGAGAACTAGACTATATACTTTGGCCGGACAGTTGGACTATGAAGATAAAAGATTGAAGACTTCGTCCCGTGTCCGGATGAACTCTCCTTTGCATGGAAGGCAAGCTTGGTGATTCGGATGTGTAGATCTCCTTCTCTGTAACCGACTCTATGTAACACTAGCCCCCTTCGGTGTCTATATAAACCGAAGGGTTTAATCCGTAGGACAAGAACAATCATAATCATATGCTAGCTTCTAGGGTTTAGCCTCTATGATCTCGTGGTAGATCAACTCTTGTAATACTCATATCATCAAGATCTATCAAGCAGGAAGTAGGGTATTACCTCCATCGAGAGGGCCCGAACCTGGGTAAACATCGTGTCCCCAGCCTCCTGTTACCATTAGCCTTAGACGCACAGTTCGGGACCCCCTACCCGAGATCCACCAGTTTTGACACAAACAGGGGGCGCGCCAGGGGGGTAGGGCGCGCCCTGGACCCTCGTGGCCACCTCGTTGCTTACCTAACATCCACTCCAAGTCTCCTGGATTGCGTTTGTTCCAAAAACGATTCTCCCTAAGGTTTCATTCCGTTTGGACTCCGCTTGATATTCCTTTTCTGCGTAACACTAAAATAGGCAAAAAACAACAATTTGGACTGGGCCTTCGGTTAATAGATTAGTCTCAAAAGTAATATAAAAGTGCATAGTAAAGCCCATTAAACATCCAAAACAGGTAATATAATAGCATGGAACAATAAAAAATTATAGATACGTTGGAGACGTATCAAAGATCATTGAATATATGAGAAGTTTGATTCCTTGCATTTATTTTGAGATATAAAGATGGTGATATTAGAGTCATGCTAGTGAGTAATTGTGGATTAGTAAGAATATTTGTGTTAAGGTTTGTGATTCCCGAAGCATGCACATATGGTCTACCGTTATGCGATGAAGTTAGAGCATGATTTATTTTTGATTGTATTCCTTATGAGTGGCGGTCAGGGACGAGTAATGGTCTTTTCCGACCAATCTACCCCCCTAGGAGCATGCGTATAGTACTATCCTTCGATGGCTAATAAACTTTTGCAATAAGTATGGGAGTTCTTTATGGCTAATGTTGAGTCCATGGATTATACACACCCTCACCCTTCCACCATTGCTAGCCTCTCTAGTATCGTGCAACTTCCATCGATGCATTAAATCCACCATATACCATCCTCAAAACAGCCACCATACTTATCTATTATGGCATTTCCATAGTCATTCCGAGATATATTGCCATACAGCTTCCACCGTTACCTTTTATTATGACACATACCATCATTGCCATATTGCTTTGCATGATCATATAATTGCCATAGTATTTGTGGCTTGGCCAATGTTCATATTTTTATACATGTCACGCTAGATCATTGCACATGCCGGTACACCACCGGAGGCATTCATATTGATTCATATATTTGTTCTAGTATCGAGTTGTAATTTGTCGGATTTCGGGTTCCGGCAGACCCTTGAGGTTCGAACTCTAGGGTGCGTGCGAAGATCGCTCCTCTACCAACTCGCGTCTCGTCGCCTCGCAAAGGATCTAGGCTAGCGAAGATGAACAACACAAGAGACACGAGGTTTATACTGGTTCAGGCCACCATTGTGGTGTAATACACTACTCCAGTGTGTGGTGTGGTGGATTACCTCTGGGGCTGATGATGAACAATACAAGGGTAGAACAGCCTCGCGAGGGATGTTCTTGTGGAGGTGTTGTCTCTTGGGATGGATTGGATCTGGATCCCTTTCTACTGTGGTGGCTAGCCCTATTTATAGAGCGAGGCCCTGGTCCTCTTCCCTAATATTGAGCGGGAAGGGCGCCAACAATTGGCCATTTTGAAGGGGAACATCTAGTACACTTATCCTGACTAAAGTTGGTCCTCGCCGGCCAAAGACTCTGACGATGACGCCGTCTTGAGCTCCATGGTGACCTCCATCCTGCCGTTCTGCTGGTCTTGGTCTTGTTGCACCGAAATGGTAGCCTTTGCCTGATGCCTTGGCCTGTGCTTGCTCCCTTTACACCAAAGGGGAAACAAGGACACTGCGCAGGTCGGCGCCTGCCTGCCGCCTGCCTGGCCTCGATTGTCATGGCTTGCGTCACGGGCACCTCACGAGGTACCCCTGCCTTGATCTCTCCGCCTCCTCGCGAGCCAGCCTGACGAGGCTACTCCTGAGGAAGGTTCCTGTCGTCCGCCCCGCGAGGCTTGGCCCCTCGCGAGGGTCTTGAGCTTGAGTTGATGAAGATGGGTCGTACTGGGCCACTGCTCGAGCCACGCCGCAGGCCGCAGGCAGGCAAGTCTGGGGACCCCCGTTCCCAGAACACCGACAGTAGCCCCCGGGCCCATGGCGCGCCCGGACTTCACTTACCAGAGAAGCGAAGGCGCAAGTGCAAAGTGCCACGGGCCCTAACAGCCTGCGTCCTTGGGCGCCGCGTGGCATTTGATTGGACGTGGGCGCCTTCGTTTCCCCACGATGCCTCGGCAACCGTCCTACGTGATAAGTCCCTGCATGCAAAATGGGTCATGATTACCTGTGATCATGGAGGCCGACGGTTGGCCTCCTCCGGCTATAAGTACGGAACGGGGCGTGTCCTTCTAGTTTGTATCTCCTTGCTCCGCCTCTTCTTCTTCACCTCCCCCCTTTGGTTCGTCGACAATGGCGCCGATCCGACGGTTCTCGGCCGAAGAGAAAGGGAAGACCCCCCGAGAGGGGCCCGTCCCGCTTCTATTTAAGAAGCGGCCGGTCCCCTGCCTCCGAGACAAGCGCGCTCAGCAGGAGGTGTCGAGGCCTTGGTACGAGCGGCCTCCTCCTGGATACCCATTGCCCTTGTATGCCCAGGCCGAGGGCCCTGGGGAAGGGGGCGACGAGCGGCGCTACCAAAGTCGCAGGCGTCGCCGACGGATCACGGCGGTGTGCATCGTCCCCCCTGGAGTCCATGCGGCGAACTCCTCCCGCGAGCTCGTGCTTCACGCCGCCATGCCTCCGAGCTCCCGGATCCGCCTACCTGCTTCCTTCGCCTTCGATATACCGCCGAGGGGGCCTCGGGAGCTATGGCTGCAGCACGCCGACTGTCGCACCCCCGCGACCAAAGCGGAGGTCGAAGTTGTCGCGCCCGGCACGGTCTTCATGACCCGAGGCTGGGGCGAGATCGCCAGGGTCGGCCGAATGGAGGGCACCCTCATTATCCATCTAGAGTACGATGGCGCCTCCTTGATGCTCTTCAAGGTCTTCGACGAGGAGGGACGCCGGCTGGAGTGCTGCCCCAGAGGCAGCGGTCGGAACTCCGGAGCGGCGAGGACCAGGCCTGCCGCCCGCTTTTCCAGCAGCTCCTCTAGTGGCAGCGGGCGTGTTGGAGGGCCCAGCGACTCCTCCGGACTCTACCTGACCCCAGCGATGAGAGATGACAGCTATGAGCCCCCGAGCTCACGCCGTGCCTGAGGCAGGGCCGGTGCGCCCGGCGGTCGGCGTGGCTGATATGATTGGGGTTGGCGCCGGCCTTGCATGGCCCACTGTTGATGATGGCGTCTGCCGCTGCGGTACCCGTAGTTTAGGACTCCTTAGGATTCGCGTCTTTTGTTCCTGCGAGGAACCAAGAACACACCCCGTGGGGGCTTGTAAAGTGTTTGTAGTCTCTTTTGTCAATATGATCCTCATCGTGAAGTAGTGTGAGATGCTCGCCCTGTCTTAGCTTGGTCCCTCCTTTCTAACCTCACAAGGGCTTGATGCTCTGTGCCGACAGGTCCCAGTCCCAAGGCAAGCTTCAGCCGTCGCTGGTATGCCAGGTCACGATGCCGTGGTCAAGGCCAGGAGGTGAGCGGCCCAAGGTCCAGTAAGAGCCCCCGAGGCGCGATGCTCGGGAGGTCCCTGAGGGAGTCCTGGATTAGGGTGTGTCCGGATGGCCGGACTAAGACCTTTGGCCGGACTCCCGGACTATGAAGATACAAGATTGAAGACTCCGTCCCGTGTCCGGATGGGACTTTCCTTGGCATGGAAGGCAAGCTTGGCGATACGATATGAAGATCTCCTCCCATTGTAACCGACTCTGTGTAACCCTAGCCCTCTCCGGTGTCTATATAAACTGGAGAGTTTTAATCCGTAGGACGAAGAACAATCATACCATAGGCTAGCTTCTAGGGTTTAGCCACTCCGATCTCGTGGTAGATCTACTCTTGTACTACCCATATCATCAATATTAATCAAGCAGGAGTAGGGTTTTACCTCCATCGAGAGGGCCCAAACCTGGGTAAAAACATCATGTCCCTTGTCTCATGTTACCATCTGCCTAGACGCACAGTTCGGGACCCCCTACCTGAGATCTGCCGGTTTTGACACCGACATTGGTGCTTTCATTGAGAGTTCTGCTGTGTCGTCACCATCAGGAAGGATGCCGCATCCTGTCTTTAAAGACGGCGTCGTTGCTAAAGGAGCTTTGGCTGTCAGCCAAACTCTCCGGCTAGGCAGGTTTTTGATGATCGCTTGTCCGGCCGCCGTGCCGACGATGACCTCTCGGGCCATCGAAAGCAATCTTCACATCCGCTTGGAGCTTGCCAAGCAGTTAGATCCGATGGAGCTCCTCACCCTAAACGAGCTCTTGGATCGCATCGTGGCCCTGGGAGTCGCTACTGATTACGACCAGATTGGGCTTAAACCCGATCAGAGCGAGATTGACTCTCCCCAGATCACCCATCACGTCGAAGTGGTGGAAGAACAATGCGGCGAGTCTTCGCCCGCCCTAAGGACCAGATGTGTCCGGGTTCCCGATCCCTCCAAGCCGGACACCCATGGTGGGGAGGATGCCGCCCAAACCTTGAACCTAAAGTCAGGCAGCAGGCCCGATTCATTGAATAATATCCAAGAAAGCAAGCTTCCGAATTCGGAAACCGCTTGGCCCCTGAATCTTACATCAAGCAGGATTCCAGATTTAATTCCACCCACCCACCCAACTATACGGGATTTATCCCTAATACGGCAAGAGCCCGAAGAAACAGTACACCACTACTGGGCCAGATTCCTCCTGGTTATGAATAGGATAAAGGACTGCCGTGAGAAAGAAGCAATTTCAATCTTTTGTCACAACTGCATGGACATCGAAATCCTCAACGCCATAAGTCGCCGCGAAATTACACGATTCGCCAACTTGACATACATAGTACAAAAGTACTATGCGACTAAAAGCGTTCGGAAACCCGAAGGTAAATTCTGGGACTTCGAGACCTTCACATCAAACAATGCAAGGAAACGAACGCTCCGCAACCTTGCCAAAGTCTACCAAGTAGCAACAATAAACCCATGGAGTGACACGGCTATCACCTTTAATGCCAATGATGAACCTAAATTCTGGACAGCCCGAGCACTAGCTGCATTGGTCCTTAGTCCGATAGTGGACGGCTTCCGACTTATAAAGGTACTCATGGACGGCGGCAGCGGACTGAACCTCATCTACGAGGAAACCCTGCGAAAAAACGAAATTGACAGGAGACGCATTGAGTGAAGCAACACAACTTTTAGGGGAATAATTCCAAGTCGGGAAGCGTGCTATTCAGGAAAAATCACACTGGATGTGGTGTTCGTCATGCCGGATAATTATAGATCCGAGGAAGTCATGTTTTAGGTGGCCCCGTTCAGCAGCGGATACCACGGTCTGCTAGGGCGAGAAGCATTTACAATTTTTCAAGCCATACCCCATTACGGGTACATGAAGCTCAAAATGCCCGAACCCAACCTAATCATCACTCTCGCAAGTGATCCGGACATAGCGCTCCACGCTGAAAACAAGACAGCCGCACTGGCCCTGGAGGCACTATTCGAGGCCCTAGCGGCCGAGGAACTAACTGCGTTGCGCTCCACGGTGGATAGGGACGATGTGATACTAGACAAGACATCCAAGTCCACCTCTTTCAAACCAGCAGACGAAATAGTCAAATTCCAAGTCCATCCAATGGACCCTACAAAAACGGCCTCCATCGGGGCACAACTAAAACCCGATGTAGACGCCGCACTCAGAGACTTCCTGCGAGAAAATTGGGACATTTTCGCCCGGCACCCCTCAGATATGCCAGGAATCCCACGCAGGCTAGCTGAGCACAACCTGAACATCCTAAAAGGGTTTAAACCCATCAAGCAGACTCTACAGCGTTTTTCCGAACCCAAGAGACAAGCCATGGGAGAGGAGCTAGCAAAACTGCTGGAAGCCGGATTCATCAGAGACATAAAACATCCGGACTGGCTAGCAAACCTAGTGATGGTACCAAAGAAGGACAAATCTTGGCGCCTATGTGTCGATTTCAAAGACCTAAACAAGGCCTGTCCAAAGGACCCTTTCCCACTCCCCCGAATTGATCAAATCATCGACGCCACCGCAGGACACGACTCATTGTGTTTCCTCGATGCATACTCTGGCTACCATCAAATCAAGATGGCAGAGTCAGACCAAGCCGCAACGGCATTCATCACCCCATACGGCCCATTCTGCTTCAACACGATGCCCTTCGGGCTCAAAAATGCCGGCGCAACATATCAGCGCATGATTCAGACATGTCTGGCCAACCAGATCGGCAAAACAGTTGAAGCATACATAGATGACGTGGTCGTCAAAACAAAACACGTCGATACTCTAGTAGACGACTTGAGGCTCACGTTCGACAATCTCCGAACATATGACATTAAGCTCAACCCAGAAAAATGCGTTTTTGGCATACCAGCCGGAAAGCTCTTGGGCTTCATCGTATCCGGTAGAGGAATTGAAGAAAACCCAGCCCAAATCCAAGCTCTGTCACAATTGGATACCCCAAAGGACCTCAAACAGATACAAAAACTGACAGGATGCGTGGTAGCTCTAAGCCGCTTTATCTCCCGCTTAGGAGAAAAGGCATTACCCCTCTATCGCCTCCTGCGGCGCACCGACCACTTCGAGTGGACGGATGCCGCCACGACCGGACTCGAAGAAATAAAAGCCATACTGGCAACAAATCCGGTCCTGGCCGCGCCCAACACGGGCGAACCAATGCTATTATACATCGCGGCAACCCATCAAGTTGTAAGCGCGGTGCTCGTCATCGAACGAGAAGCGGACGGACAAAAGTTCCCCCTCCAAAAACCATTGTACTACGTGTCCACTGTACTAACTCCATGCAAGTCACGGTACCCGCATTATCAAAAGATAGCGTACGCGGTGTTCATGGCATCCCGGAAGCTGCGACACTACTTTCAAGAGTGCTCCATAACAGTGGTATTCGAAGTACCCCTTAAGGATATTATAAACAACCGCGATGCAATGGGCCGGATTGCCAAATGGGCCATCGAGCTCCTCCCGTTCTACATAACCTACAAGCCAAGGTGAGCTATTAAGCTGCAGGTTTTGGCCGACTTCATCACCGAATGGACCGAAGCCGAAGTCCCTAAAGAGTACGACGCATACTCCAACTAGATCATGCACTTCGACGGCTCCAAAATGTTGGCTGGCCTGGGGGCTGGCGTCGTTCTGACATCCCCAACCGGAGACATAGTCCAATACGTACTTCAGATAATGTACACGGATTCCAACAACGCAGCCGAATACGAGGCCCTTTTACATGGCCTTCGGATGGCAGTCTCCATGGGCATTCAGCGCCTAGAGGTCCGCAGGGATTCAAACCTCACAATATCCCAAATAAATGGAGACTTCAACTCCAAGGATCCGAAAATGGCAGCTTACAGCCACGCCATCTTAAAGATGTTAGCTCGGTTTGAGGGGCTTGAATTTCATCACATAGCCCGGGAAAATAACCAAGCAGCAGACGTGTTGGCACGCATTGGCCCCAAGCGCGAGGTCGTCCCTCCCAACATCTTCCTATAAAGGCTGTTCAAGCCATCCGTATCATGGGAAGGAGAATCCGGAAACAATAGCCCGGACACAAATACACCGCCCCTCATCGAATATTCTGACACAGTTGGGGGCTCCGCCAATGAAACAACGCCGTCAGCCCACGAAATAATGGTAGTTATTGCCCCTTGGACAGAACCATTCCTAGCCTACCTAACTAGGCAGGAACTTCCCGAAGACCAAAACGAGGCCCGCTGCATAGTGCGGCGATCTAAAGCCTACAAAGTCCACGAGGGAGATCTTTACAAGAAAAGCACAACCGGAGTCCTTCAGAGGTGTATCTCCGAAGAAGAAGGGCGAGACCTTTTGGCTGAAATTCATGCCGGACTCGGCGGGCGCCACGTCGCAGCCCGGGCCCTTGTAAGCAAGGCCTTCCGTACCAGATTTTATTGGCCAACGGCCCGGGCAGACGCTCAGGACTTAGTGCAACGATGTGTTGGTTGCTAGTTATTCGCCAACCAAAGCCACATGCCGCCTACCGCCCTACAAACTATACCCATTACCTGGACTTTCGCGGTCTGGGGGCTTGACATGGTCGGACCCCTTAAAGGAGGAACCCACAAGCAAAAATATCTACTGGTCATGGTGGACAAATTCACCAAATGGATAGAAGCCAAGCTCGTAAAGACGGCCGAATCCGGACCAGTGATGACTTCATATCCGGGGTCGTACACCGTTACGGCGTCCCCCACAACATCATAACCGACAACGGCACAAACTTTACGGTCGATGAAGTCAAACTTTGGTGCAGAAACATGGGCATCAAGCTCGACTATGCTACAGTCTATCACCCTCAAACTAACGGTCAAGTTGAACGGGCCAACAGTCTCATTATGAGCGGCATCAAACCCAGACTAGTGCGATCCCTCAAGGAATCTAACACGCACTGGGTAGAGGAGCTTGACTCCATACTCTGGGGGCTGCGGACCACGCTGGATCGCACTACCGGATTCACACCATTTTTTATGGTATACGGCGCAGAGGCAGTACTGCCATGCGACATAATCCATGACTCACCTCGAGTGCGCATCTACGAAGAAAGAGAAGCCATGCTCGATCGGCAGGACAGCTTGGACGCATTGGAAGAGGAGCGCGACGTGGCAAAAGCTCGTTCCACATTCTATCAACAGCAGGCTCGAAGATACCAAAGCAGAGAAGTAAGGGCCAAAACCTATAACGTCGGCGAACTAGTTCTACGCCTGCCGGACAAGAAAAAGGATAAATTAAAGCCCAAATGGGAGGGCCCCTTCATAATCGACCAAGTACTGATCGGCGGAGCGTACCGTCTGCGAAACACATCGGATAACCGACTCGAGCCGAACCCATGGAACGCAGCACGCCTACGAAGGTTCTACGCCTAGCGCCGGACTCCGTGTTCGTTTCCTTCCTCCGTCCCTTCGTTTTATTTTTTATTTTTTATTTTTTATTGGCAGCCGGGATTTTGTTCCTTCTCCCTACCCCTTTTTCTCATAAAGCCGTTAGGGGCTTGCCTGTGTATTATTTGCACATACCCGACGCGCTACCTGCGCTCATAATACCTGGGGGCTTCTTTACCAAGAAGTTTATATAAAACGGGCCTCATGCCCAAAACATGTGTGATGCTTCCACATGAACCTTTTATACACCATTATATGCATCGATATGACTTAAATTTTGGCCAAGCTGGGTTGCCTGGCTCCTATGCTTACCCCTACGTTCCCGTTCGTTCGGCTAGGTGGTAAAGGGAGCACCTCTGCGATTGTTACTGCCGGGTCAGTCGGATGTGTACCTCAGACTGGGTGACACCAAACGCTAGCGTTCTTAAGGGAATATTCGTTTGGTGAACTAAAAGATGATCTTTCGTATTTATTCATTTTCCCCCAGATGCTTTTCTGCTCTTTCTGGCGGTTTGGACATGCACTTTAGGGAGTACTCGGTCGGTGAACTAAAAGATGATTTCTTACCTATTTATTTACCTGCCCCCAGATGTTTTTCTGCTCTTTTCGCAGTCCGGACATGCACTTTACGGCACGTCTCCCAGGGAAAGGAACCCCTAACGGAACTATTCTCCCTGGAAGATGTTTCTTACTAACCATGTAATATAACATAACTAGTTGGGCACTTGTCTGCTAAAGCACTTATGACCCCTACGCCTTGTCTCCATGCATGCCCCGGTTCTTACATAATCGAGAGGGTATTCGGACACACTCCGGACTATAGGGTCTAGAGGTCGAAGTGAAAAGGTCCGCAATGACAAATGATCTACAATCCAGCTAGAAGGCATTTTTATGTCATTTTTACAGAGTCAATCTGACTCGGCATATTCTTCTTCAATGCCATCCAACAGGCAGTCTAATTTACAGTCCTGTTGGGAATACTTTGCAGCCAGCTCCACCTGGCCATATGCTATGCTGACCGGGATCTCCTTTCTGTCCGGACCTATAGGGCCGACCTCGGCCATGTGGTTTGGGTCAGCCTTCGTGTACCGAGTCTTCACCATGGCCCAGGCCTCCCTGGCACCGTGACGTCAAGCCGATATCTTCCACAACCGGAAGCGCTACCGCACTCCCTCCAGCTTCTTTGCAAGCTCCTCAAGGCCTTCGGGCACGGAGAGGGATGGCCACATAGCCTGAATGACGCTTTGCATTGCCTGCCGAACTCGTTCGTGTAGTTGCAACAGCTCGGGAAGAAGGTCTCCCATTGAATCGGGCATTTCCTCCGTAGGACGACCCGTCAGCAGACCTACAGACATAGCTCTATCAATCGACTTCCTCGCCGAATTATTTTTTCGAAGATTCGTTCAAGCACTTACTAAAAATGCCACATCGAAGTCGCCGATTCTCCTTCACGGCAGAAGACAACTGAATATGAATATCTTTCAGTTCCTCGCCCAGCTGGGTACTGGCGTCTTGAAGCTTGTTCTTCTCTTGCCTCACCCTCATCAGCACGCTCTCGCCAGCCTTTAGTTGGCGTAGGAGTTGCTGCTTGTCCGGATTTACTCCGGTCTCATCTGCATTATTATCGTCAGGGTTGCATGCTTGCCGCATTTCAAAACGGAAGTACCTTTCAAAGCATATATTACCTGCGGGCGTCCCCTTGACATTTTCTGAAGTGGCCAATGCGGCCTCGAGCTGGGCCTTGCACTCTTCGAGCTCCTGGGACAATTGCGTATTCTTCTTTGTAAGACACTACATAGGACATGATCCTTCAAACAGTTATCTTCCCTGTTTCATGTCTCGGGGGCTACTGACATATATAACCTTCAATTCTACTCACCCGTATGTCTTTCACATACTGCTCCGTGGCTCTGGCTAGACCATTTTGAGCAGCACAGAGATATGCATCTCCTGTATTAAAGGCGTCCAACGCCTCTGGGGAAAAACACACGTCACGAAGAACAATCCGGCGACGCCTGTGGTTGAGGGCGCTCTCCACCTCTGAATTGGTGGCAGATAGCCCGTCGGCGCCCTCTGTCGGAGGAGCGCCCGAGGCGCGTCCCGTGTCTGCCTCCGCTTCCGGACCCGGCCTCGAACCTTGGCCGGCGGACATAGTCCAGCGGGCTCTCTTCTTTCTCAGAAAATCATGAGCATTAGTAAGACTCAAGGGCATAAACCCTAGGCGTTAAATTCGCACGCCATACCGTTGAGCCGGAATCTCAATTTGGTCTGCACTTCTTTTTGGCCCGCCTGGCTTCAGCGGCCCTTGTTGGCTGCCCACCGTGGGCTCGGCCTTCCGCCTCAAGGATTTACCCTGCGAAACGCTATTAGTACACGACATGCAAGATGAAGCATCAGAATACTAGGACTTCGGTCTTAGTTACCTTGGAGGCTGGAAGTAGTCCTGGATAGTCGGCCGTGATGGCCACTAAGGAGTTATCCTTGCTCAATTGATGAAATACTCCATCAATCAACTCCACGCATAAGTCCGGATCTTCTTGGGAGTCCGTATCGAGGGATCGTTCCGGGTCCTCGGGTTGTGGAGCAGGGCTGTTTATTTCCTTCACAGCCTGGCGCAGCTCCTGCGTTTAAACATTACTAGTCTAAGTACTCAACTACGGGAATTTCAAAAACGGATAGACAAGTGAAAGTGTCCGCTCACCCAACTAGGAGGATTGTACATGGAGAATCCGCCTTCCGGGTTGACACGGAGGAATTCTTCCTCTTCCCCCTTGTACAAAGTGGATAAGATTCTCGTTAAAGTGGCGGCCGAATCTGGCCCCTTGCAACCGCACCGGGTAGCGTCATCCTCCCCGTTGAAATCCCACATGGGGTGGCCTCTGTATTGAAGCGGCTGCACCCCTCGTAATGCATATGGCCATGACCTTAATCATGGTCAATCCGGAATGAGCCAACAACCTTATCCGGCTCATCAGGTACAGGACGTCCCTGTCAGCTTCCCTCTGAGGGTTCCGTGGGCGCCAACTCAGGCGCTTCTTCAACGGGGCATTATTGAACTCGGGGAGGCCGATCCGTACAGGGTCCGACAGGGGGACGTCATCTATAAAAAACCACTCCGAGGGCCAGTCTTCGGACACCCTCTTTGGGGTGCCGGATAGATATCCGGTCCCGGCGATGCGCCATAGTTCGGCTCCGCCCGCCTGATAAATAGACCCCTCCTGAGAATGGGGCACAAGGCAAAACAACCTCTAACACAGCGCGAAATGGGCCTCAACACCCAAGAACAGCTCGCAGAGGGCCACGAAGCTCGCGATGTGCAAAATGGAGGCGGGCGTGAGGTTATGTAGCTGGAGGCCGTAGAACTCCAGCAACCCTCGGAGAAACGGATGAATTGGAAACCCTAGTCCTCTCATCAAATAAGGGACTAAGCATACCCACTCTCCTTGAGAGGGATTGGGAATGCCCTCCACCTGCTCTCTGCCACTATAGGCAGCAATCCCGGCTCGAACTGGGACCATATATGCTGGGGGAGGAGCCCCTTGGACTGAAGCACTACTAACTTGCTATGCGGGACGGAACACCGCCCCCAATCTCCGGGCCGAGGGCTAGAGAGGCGAGAGGAGGAGCTGCACCGACCGGCCATGGTGGAATGGATCCCTGTCAAAGGCACTCTGATGAAGGCTCACGGAGGGAAGATGGTGTGAATTGGATCTAAATCCCCGTCTCTTTTATGGGCGGTTCATTAACGCAACCGGGGGGGGGGGTAAATGAAAAAATCCCCTGGCTTTTCGCATTCGTTTGACACGTGGAAGATGGTCATTATGGGCACAGAAGCCGAGGAGGGCAGCACGCACTAGAAGCCGGACACTATTCGATGGGTACAGGGAATTTCAAGAAGAACCCGCCTTGCAATGCCGAAGACAACTTGCGCGCCGGACTCGTCGTCATTAAAGCCTAGTTCAGGGGCTACTGAGAGAGTCCTGGATTAGGGGGTGTCCGTATGGCCGGACTAAGACCTTTGGCCGGACTCCCGGACTATGAAGATACAAGATTGAAAACTCCGCCCCGTGTCCGGATGGGACTTTCCTTGGCGTGGAAGGCAAGCTTGGCGATACAATATGAAGATCTCCTCCCATTGTAACCGACTCTGTGTAACCCTAGCCCTCTCCGGTGTCTATATAAACCGGAGAGTTTTAGTCCGTAGGATGAACAACAATCATACCATAGGCTAGCTTCTAGGGTTTAGCCACTCCGATCTCGTGGTTGATCTACTCTTGTACTACCCATATCATCAATATTAATCAGGCAGGAGTAGGGTTTTACCTCCATCGAGAGGGCCCGAACCTGGGTAAAAACATCGTGTCCCTTGTCTCCTATTACCATCCGCCTAGACGCACAGTTCAGGACCCCCTACCCGAGATCCGCCGGTTTTGACACCGACAGTCCCCCTTAGTGCTCAAGCAGCCGCCGCTCAGCGAGAAAGGAGTGCGACGTTGCCACTACAGGGCCGCATTAGGTGCAAAAGTTGGTGTTGCAATAGCTAGTAGTTCCGGAGAATGACTTATCTCAGGAGCTTGAAGCCATTTCTCGGCGCTGCGGCAGGCCCGCGCGTCAGTAGCTGGGGAGTTGCCTGGTGAGATCGTCGCGAGCTTCCTCCCTCTCTCCTTTACTCCCCTTTGTGCTCTACGTCTTCGGGTCCCTGCCCTCGAGCAAGTTCAGCCGTCGCTGGTATGCCAGGTCATGATGCAGTGGACAAGGCCAGGAGGTGAGAGCTGGAGAGCCAGTAAGAGCCCATGAGTCGCAATGCTCAGGTCCCCCCCCTTTAACGTGCAAGCGGCTTGTGCGGGCGAGAGGGAAAGACAGACCGCGAAGGCCTCGCCCGACGCTACCCCTTAGAGAGATCCTGCGAACTCATCACAAGAAAAACGAGAGTTGCCGTTACAATTGTCAGCCAGCTACTGGTTGCTCTGGAGGGGTGACGAGGGCACTGAGGGCCTGGTGAGGTGGCGCCTTGCGGGGCTGCCGCGGCCAGAGCTCAACCACTAAGGTTTGTCGACGTTGCAGGGACGGACCCATGCACAAGCATCATGCCTGGGAGAGCAGCTCCATAAGTTGGTGTCAATCGAGCGGGCGATTAAGTCAGGCAGGTTAAGCACGAACGGGTAAATTAGCTTAGGCGGAAAGATACATGCCACTGGGTCAGGCCCGAGTGGCTTGGAGATAATGCAGCCCGAGGGGCGCCCCGAACGAGGTAACCTAAAGACATGAACAAAAGAGATACACACCGCAGGGACGGACCCACGCGGTCTGGGAATGATGCAGCCCTGGGGGCGCTCCCAGCTGAAAATGAAACTTGGAAGATGTCACCTGATGACGTCGAAGATGAAGGAATGCTGAAGCAG
Organism: Triticum dicoccoides; assembly: GCF_002162155.2. Classification (NCBI taxonomy): domain Eukaryota; kingdom Viridiplantae; phylum Streptophyta; class Magnoliopsida; order Poales; family Poaceae; genus Triticum; species Triticum dicoccoides. The sequence continues at coordinate 182,997,958 of NC_041391.1, read as the reverse complement.
TGGACGACGTGCGGTGCGAAAGCCGATCCTCACGAGTTCCCGGGTCCAGGAGCCTCGGGAGGCTCCAAGGCCGCAGGCGGCTCCTCGAGGACCATCTCCATCTCTGCCAGGACCGCGCAGTGCCTGGCCTCCGGAGCCTCCAGAATGCTCCTCAGAAGACGCTGACGAGCAGCAGCCTTGTTCGGCAGGCCGAAAGGCATGCGAACAAAGCTGTGGGGCGGACCCTCGCAGCGTCCCATGCGTGAGGGCCAGAGGCGCTCCTGAGAGGCCGCTCAGTTGAGCCCTAGTACGTCGATAGAGATGCACAGCCCACCATCCTCGCCTGGATGGGGAGCTACGGTGGGTAAGCGGCGGCTGCCACACATGACTCTTGACTCCTGCAGCTCCTGAATGATCTCGCTGATGAACTCCTGAGGGTTTGTCCCTCCTTGCCTCGTACCTTCCTCAGGGAAATGTGCTTTGAAGCACGCCTCCAAGTGATGCCCGAGAGCCTCCCTCGTGACCTTGGCAAAGTCGGTGGCCCTCCAGGAGAAAGTCCCCGAGCCTTGCCCGAGGAGGGCGCCGGGCGCGCCCTCCTATGCAACAGAAGGAGGTGCCCCTTGAATGGGCGTGGATCCTGACACAACGCCACTGGAGGGGCCTGCCTCCCGATGGTTCGGACCAGGTGATGCCTTCTTCTTCTTAGGGACTACCTCGGGGAGACTCCCGCTCCTGTGATCTGGGTCTTCGATTGCTGCGGCCTGGAAGGCATGCTCAAGAGAACACACTGCATCCTTTTCCTCACAGGGGACCTATGATGACTCCACCGCTTCCTGGCATCTTGAGGACATTGTATCCATGATGGGTCACTGCCATGAACTTGGCCAAGGCCGGATACCCAAGGATGGCGTTGTATGGAAGGCAAATGTGGGCGATGTCGAAGTCAATGAGCTCTGTGCGGTAGTTCTTGCGCTGTCCGAAGGTGACAGGGAGGCGGACCTGCCCTATCGGGGTGGTAGATCCATCAGTGACTGCTGAGAAAGGCTTGGTTGGCTGGAGCTGATCGTAAGGCACTTGGAGATTGTTGAACGTTTCGACAAATAAAACATTGAGTCCTGCTCCACCATCGATGAGAGTCCTGGTGACATGCACATTGCTGATGACTGGGGAACAGAGCATTGGGAGGATCCCAGCTGTGGCTGCACACTTAAGCTGATCCGCCGAGCTGAAAATGATGGCGCATGTGGACCACCGGAGAGGGCGTGAAGCCTCGAGCTTTGGGAGGGCTGCATTCACCTCACGAGCGAACTGCTTGAAGATACGCTGAGAGGCTGGAGCCTGAGCTCCGCCCAAGATGCAAGTGATAGCTCGCGGCTTCTGGAAGCCCCCAGCCCCCGCGTCCTGATGATGGTCTTCTGTAGGACCTTGAAGTAAGTCTAGAGGGGGGGTGATTAGAATACTTGACCAATTAAATACTTAACCTTTTCCCAATATTAGAGTTTGGACGATTTTAGCTATCTTAGGACAAGTCAAGCAATCATCACACAATTCAAGCAAGCATGCAAAGAGTATATAGGCAGCAGAAATTAAAGCATGCAACTTGCAAGAAAGTAAAGGGAAGGGTTTGGAGGATTCAAACGCAATTGGAGACACGGATGTTTTTGGCGTGGTTCCGATAGGTGGTGCTATCATACATCGACGTTGATGGAGACTTCAACCCACGAAGGGTAATGGCTGCGCGAGTCCATGGAGGGCTCCACCCACAAAGGTTCCATGAAGAAGCAACCTTGTCTATCCCACCATGGCCGTCGCCCACGAAGGACTTCCCTCACTAGCGGTAGATCTTCATGAAGTAGGCGATCTCCTTGCCCTTACAAACTCCTGGGTTCAACTCCACAATCTTGTCGGAGGCTCCCAAGTGACACCTAGCCAATCTAGGAGACACCACTCTCCAAAAAGTAACAAATGGTGCGTTGATGATGAACTCCTTGCTCTTGTGCTTCAAATGATAGTCTCCCCAACACTCAACTCTCTCTCATATGATTTGGATCTGGTGGAAAGAGGATTTGAGTGGAAAGCAACTTGGGAAGGCTAGAGATCAAGATTCATATGGTAGGAATGGAATATCTTGGCCTCAACACATGAGTAGGTGGTTCTCTCTCAGAAATGGTAAGTTGGAAGTGTAGGTTTAGTCTGATGGCTCTCTCCACAAATGAAGAGGAGGTGGAGGGGTATATCTAGCCTCCACACAAAATCTAACCGTTAAACACAATTTACCAAACTCGGTGGGACCGATTCAACAGACTCGGTCGGACCGATTTAGTAAACCTAGTGACCATTAGTGATCTTCAGTGGGACTGACATGCAACTCGGTGAGACCGATTCGGTTAGGGTTAGGGCATAACGTAATCTCGGTAAGACCAATTACACAAACTCGGTAAGACCGATTTTGGTAATAAGCTTTCCAGAGAGTTGGTAAGGTAAACTCGGTGGGACCGATTTGCTCTTTTCGGTGAGACCGAAATGTTACAAAAGGGAAACAGAGAGTTTACATTGCAATCTTGGTGGGACCGATCGCTCACTTCGGTTAGACCGAAACGTTACGAAGGGAAACAGAGAGATTACAATCCCATCTCGGTGAGACCGAAATCCCTATTAGTAGGTCCAATTTGCTTAGGGTTTGTGGCAGTGGCTATGACTTTTGGAATCGGTGGGGCCAGATTGGAAGAATCGGTGTGACCGATTTTGGCTTTGGGTTTAGGTCATTTGTGGATGTGGGAAAGTAGCTGATGGTTTTGGAGCATATCACAAAGCACATGAAGCAAGAGGCTCATTAAGCAACACCTCATCCCTCCTTGATAGTATTGGCTTTTCCTATAGACTCAATGTGATCTTGGATCACTAAAATATAAAATGAAGAGTCTTCAGCCTTTGAGCTTGAGCCAATCCTTTGTCCTTAGTATTTTGAGGGATCCACTTTCATCATCCATGCCATGCCATTCATTGAGCTTTCCTGAAATAATAGTCTTGGAATAGCATTAGCTCAATGAGCTATATGTTGTTATGAATTACAAAAACCACCTAGGGATAGTTGCACTTTCAATCTCCCCCTTTTTGGTAATTGATGACAACATATAGATCAAAGCTTCGACAAAAGATAATAAGAATAAAAACATCGTTGCTTTGAGAAGTATGTGATAAGCAAGAGCTCCCCCCTAATTTGTGCATAGTTTAAAATTTCTTTAGACTGCAAATGCACAAGGAATTAGGCTCATGGGTTACTCTTCCATGTCACATACATCTTGGTGGAGCGCTCAAAATGATAAGTAGTTTAAAATTTGCTTTGGACTGCAAATGCACAAGGAATTAGGCTCATGGTTTACTCTTCCATGTCACATACATCTTGGTGGAGCGCTCAAAATGATAAGTATTGAATACATGCACTCATCACCAATCAAAGTGAATGATCACATAAGATAGATAGGATAATATCATCAAAAATGCATAAGTGTAGCTTATGATCAAACACATGATCATCAATGTCTCACAAGCATAGTATCTCAACCAATCAAAAAGCAAACAAGTTTAAACTAACAAAGCAAGAGAGAACAAAAGCAACACACTCTCTCTCTCGAAGCCTGTGATCTATACATTTTTCTCCCCCTTTGGCAACAAGTTACCAAAAAGTTCATAGAAAATGCATAGTGCTAGATCGACTCTCAGGCTTGATCTTCAGTTGGTGGTGTAGAGATGGCTCCTTGGACGAAGGCTTCAGTTGATGTAGAGGGTGCTGGAGTTGATGCTGAAGCTGGTTGCACTGGAGCTGAAGGGGCAGTAGCTGGTGCTGAAGATGTTGCTCTAGTGTTTGGCACTGGCACAACAGCTGACCTCTGAGCTCTAGGAACTCTGGCAAAGACATTTGTGGTTGTCTTGCCCTTCCTCTCCTGCATGTCATCCTGCAGTTGCTCCACAACTGACTGAATCTCAGTTACTTTGACATCTAGATCATAGAATTTTTGTTCCATGATTCTTTCCAAGATCTCCTGGTTTTGAGTTAAGGTGGCCAACCCCTTCTCAATCCTCAGTGATGATGCTATCAAGTAACCAAGCTGCTCCTGCTTGCTTTTCAAGAAATACTCAGATTCCTCCTCTTGTGTTGGCATCTTGGCAGCCTTCTCTTTCCTTGCCTTCTCCTTCTTCTCTTGAGCTTGAACTGATGATGGATCATCCTCATTCGTGACAACCTCATTGTCTTCAAAGTCTGGATAGAGTGGAAAATGTTCCCTATCCAATAGATATTTGCCAGTTCCCATCTTTGAGTTGATCAATGCCTGAATCTGAGGGGCATATCCACAACTCCTCTTATGATCTGCTGCAGTCCTCTTAATGGTTTCAACTATAAGGCTCATGACTTTGAATTTCTGTGGCACATCAAATAAATGCAACATATTGATGGCATACCCTCTGATCATGTTGTGGTCACCTGACTTGGGCAATAGAGTGTGCCTCAGAATCCAATTGACAGTAGGCAGCCCTGACAACAGAAAATGGACTGATCCAAAAGAGAAAGTCTCTAGGGCTTTGTCTGGGATCTCCTTGTACATGTGTGCCATGGTATTGTGTCCCATTTTCTTCTTGGCATATACATCCAGATCATCATCATTTTCCTTTGGGCATTTATCAGCTCCCATTCTTCTACAGTGGATTGGTACCTTGTACCTTCAGACATCCAAACAATTCTTCCATCTGGGTAAAAATGTGTTGTGGAGTAGAATTGCATGATAAGTTCATCATTCCAGTTTGTGTGCTTTTGCCCAACAAAATCTGCAACTCCACAAGCAACAAAGTTGTCTTGCACTCCAGGATAGTGCTCTTGATTTTCCTTCATGTAGGTCCAGTCGACCCACCTCATATCACAAACTATGGGCTTCTTGTCCAATAAGATTGTCTCATAGAAGTCCTGCTGTTCCTTTGTATGGAACCTATAATCAACAGCAGTTCTTCTCCTTGTGGCATATGGATCTACCATCCTCCATAGCCTCAATCGTGAGTCTTTTCTGATGTTCATGTCCTCAGCCACAGGATGGGGCTTGAGCTTCCTTAGAACCTGTCCTTCTTCATCTTCCTCCTCAGCAACCTCAGGCACTGGGGCCTTGTTCTTCTCAGCAGCTGGAATACTCCTGGTATTCCTCTTTGGTGCAGACTTGCCTTGGGGGCAGCTTTGGGTGCTTCCTTGGGCTTAGATGTTGCAGCCCCAGATTTAATAGCATCACCCATAAGTTTGGGTGCCTTTGGTGCTGGTGCAGAAAGCTCTTCCTCTTCCATCATGGAAGGTTGCCCAACAACTCTGGCCATGGTCTTCTTGACCCTTTCCTTCCTCTTCTTGCTTTTAGCAGCTGGCTCTTTGGGATCAGGATTTTCAGGCAGTTGAGTTGATGCTCTGGCCTTGGACATTGGTTGTCTTCCTGTAGGCCTTTTAATCTTCATGCCTGGCTTTATATCCTTTGTTGAGCCATATTCCTTCTTGAGCACCACTTTCTTGGAAGTAGCCTCATCTTCGTCAGCTTTGTAGTCCTCATCTTCTGAGTCTGAGGTTCTCTTTCTCCTTTGCCTGGTAGCAGCCTTAGGCAGGTTGCTGGGAGTGCTCCTGCTCCCTTCATCTGAAGTGCTGGAGGGACTAGTGCCCTCACTCAAGTGAATCTGCTCTGCTGACCTGTTCTAACTATCACTTTGGTCTGACATGCTGCAAAAGCTGACTGCTGACCGTGTGAAGAGTTATAGATGAGACAGAGTGGATGAGCATCACAAAATGCAGAGATTTTTCAAAAGAATGATTCAAAAATTCAGTTTTAGTTTTCCACAGAAAGCATTTCGGATCAACCGATTTTCAAACTCGGTGATACCGAAGCAGTTTTTGGAACCTAAACTGATGAACTCTATTGGACCGAGTCACGGCTCGGTGGCACTGAGACTGCTAGGGTTTCACAGAATCCTAAAATCGGTCGCACCGATTAGTAATTCTCGGTCAGACCGAGAGTCACTTGTGCAACGGCATATGCCAAATCAATGAGACCGATTTTTTCAACTCAGTGGGTCCGAGATGGTTTCGGCGGAAACCTAACCCTAAATTTTTTAATCTAATCTACTCTACAGACTACTTTGGCTGGGTAGGATTGTTTCAATCATGTCAAGAATCAATAAGAGTACAATGTGCTAGGAATCAGATGTGGATAGCACAAAGATCGAGTCCATACCCTAGTGCGGCGATGAACACGCTACGGCGGCAACGGTGGGGTTGAATTCCGTTGACGATGGCAGAGACCAGCGACAGGAGGCGGCTGGCGACGAGGAGACGATCCGGAGACCTTCGATGGCAGAGCGAGCTATTGCGCGGGCGAAGGGGTTCGGAGAAATTTCCAAAAATTTGCCTGTGTCTATATATAGCCCGACCCTGTCGGTGTGACCGAGTGGAACAACTCGGTGGCACCAAGATGCATAACTATGTTTAGTTACAGCAACTCGGTGTGACCGAAAAGTTCAAATTGGTTGCACCGAGATGGAAAACTCAGATCAACTTAATGATCTCGGTAGGACCGAAATGGAGGAATCGGTCAGACCGAGAATCACAAAGAGGTTTTGGAAGTTTAAGTCTATGACGAATCGGGGACTCCGAGTGCTCCTCACACAGAGTGGTTCGAATCTGACTTGATCAAATTTTGTGATGTAGCATGAATAGAGTTTGAGACGAGAAAAGCATAGATAGCTAGAGAGGGTTCTTAGGCATTCTTGTCCATCCACTTGGCCAAAAGAAGAATGAACCAAACAATCAAAACAACAAGTGGATGTCCTTGAATGAGTAAAATATGCACCAACATGCTCACACAATAAAATGGCAAATGAAATATGTGGCAGAGCATACACAACCAATTCTAGCATCTATCAAACAATTGGCGATGACTAGGTCATCTATATATGAGTATATTGACTTAGGAGTCAAATGAGAACATTTGATCATAGGTCATACTCATCGTTTAAGCTCAAGTGGGTTACCACTTTTACATAATGCATTTATGTGTTCACACCATTAGAGTTGCTTTGACTCAATTTTTGAGTTAAGCTCCCCCTAGATGTGAGATCCCACCCTTTAGAGGGATGAACTAACCTTGGGTTTTGTCGATGATGACTTCATGTAGGTGTTGAAGATGTGGATGCTCAATGTTGAAGTAGATCATTTGGAGCAATCCTTTGGAGTGAGTTGCACTTTCAACTTGCCTACATGGGTTAGTCCCACAAGGAACAAACAAGAATATCCATAGACATAGAGTGATGCACACACAAGATGATGTCCATGAAACCATTAGGTTACCTTGTCCTTTGCCTTACCAACATGAGGGTTTGTGACTCCTTGAACTAGTGCAAGATGTGGAAGTTGATTGAACTTGTCCTTTCCATAAAGATATGAGTGAAGAATGTTGGCGGAGTCACCCTCAAGAACTCTCTAGTTCTTCTTCTTCGGGATCCACATCATCTTGATGGGAATCCTTGGAGTTGTAGTTGTACTTGATGAAGTAGAACTTGACGTAGTCTTGGGAATCCACTTGACCAAGACCTTAGGTGCTTCTTCAAATGCATCAATCTCTTCTTGAAGCCTATCCTTGCCTTTGTTCTTGTGGTCTTGTGGAGGAAGATCATCTTGAGCTTGTGTTCCCTTGAAGGAAGTAGGATCATACGTCTCTTGTTGAGGAACAAACTTAGTCTTGGGGTATTGATCGTCTTCCCACTCAACTCCATTGGCATTGAACTTTCGTTCAAAACCAACACCTTGATTCTTCCGGTGTCTTCCTTGCTTGCGTACAATTTCCTCAAATTGCTTACTCCCGGCAAGGCTCTTGTAAACACCTTTCTCTATAATTCCCTTCAATAAGCTATTTTCTTTCTCAAGTGTAACTTGGCTAAGAGAATCATTAGTGGAATCAAGAGAACTACTAGATGCAACAATATTGGATTTAACATTATTATTGTTACTGCTAGAGGAAGTATCTTTCTTGTACTTGTTACCAGACTTGACTTGAGGCATGTAAGTAGATAATAGTAAACGCTTGGCAATGTAAGAAGAACTTTTCTTATGGAGATCATCATTGATTGCCTTTAAGAACTCATGCTCTTGCTCAAGATTGAGCTTTTCAAAGCGTAACTTCTCATGAGCCCTTAAAAGTTCTCGATGATCTTCGAAGATAGTTTCATGAGCCAACTTTAGAGTGTTTAGTTCTTTAGTTAGAAGCTCAATTTTCTCCTTATCATTGTCATTCGTTTGATTAGCATGATTAATTGACGTTTCATCATAGTATTCATCACTAGAGTTGTCAACAAGTAAATCATCATCCACAAGCAAGTCATCTTCATCACTATTGAAATCAACATACTCAGGATGTGTTACCTTTGGACCTTTGGCCATGAAGCATCTTCCAATTCCTTCATTTGGTGAATCAAATATGTCGTAGGAGTTGGTTGACACAAGTGCTAGACCGGCAACACCTTCATCTTGAGTATGTTCGAAGTCGGGGTGATAGCTTCTCTCGGAGTGATTGTCGGAGTCGGAGCCGGATACCCATTCACCAACATGAGCTTGATGTCTTCGTTTTGTGTAGCTCCTTGATGACTTGTCCTTCCTTTTCGAATTGTCAGGACCCCGACTCGATGTCACATCGATCTAGCCGGTAACACCTCATATCACTTTGCGGCCTCACGCACGGTATCCCCACGGGTGTCGCCTTATCTTTGCCCGGGATCGTATGCGCCTTTTGGCTCACGTATATGATAGTGTCGCTAGCATCCATATGATAAGGAGCCCGGGCTGACATGACTAGTCGTAAACCCAAAGTGGCACAGACTTACAGGGACAGGCATTCATGACCCAGCTTCGAACGTGTCGGTCATCAGCAAGTGGGTCCGGGCTGTAGCACTGGGCTAGCAGGACTCCGGTAAACCGGGCTGTAGCGGGCTAACAGGACTCCGGTACTCAAAGCGTGACATTTCCCCGAAGGGACAGACACAGGAACGAAGAAGGACACATGCCGGCCAGCCTAAGTGTTCCAGAGCAGTAGCAAGCTACCATGGCTCAGCGGTAACACTAGGAGACATTTCCCGGTAAGAGAGGCTACTAAAGATAAACAACTAGATAGTCAGATCCCACACATATCAAGCATTTCAATAACATACACACAATATGCTCGATATGTGCAATACAACATGGCATCACAAAATGACTCTACGACTCAAGTAGTTTATTCAATAGGCTCCGAGGAGCGAGACATTACAAACATGGGTCTCATGACCCAACAATCAGAGCATACAAGTCAAGGCACAAGCGGAAGCTATCATGTCTGAGTACAGACATCTATAAATGAAAAAGGCTGAGAAGCCTGACTATCTACCAGATCCGGCCGAGGGCACAAGATCGTAGCTGAGGTATCAAGCTAAACGTCGAAGTCCAAGCGGAACTACTAGTGAGACTGAAGTCTCTCTGCAAAAACATAAAATAGGCAAACGTGAGTACAAATGTACCCAGCAAGACTTACATCAGATCTATCTACATATGCATCATTATCAACAAGGGGGTGGTGGAGTTTAACTGCAGCAAGCCAGCTTTGACTCGGTGGCTATCCTGAACTACGACTGCAAGTAACTCTTTTGAGGTGGCGCACACGAGTCCACATATTCACCATATCAATACACCACTATGGATCCGCTCCCGTCTCCCTACGAGAACGCCATCCATAGCACTCACGCTTATCTTGCGTATTTTAGAGTATCCACTTTCACTTGTCTATGAACTATGCAATGGGGTCCAAGTTTCCATATCCGAGGAATCCGGCTATTCGAATAGATGATGATAACCCTGCAGGGGTGTACTTCTTCACACACGCTTTCGCCACTTATCGCCCTGTACACGTCATGTACCTCGGCAACCTTCAAGCGGAAGCCGGGCGAGGGAGTCGGCCACGACCTGACTAACCGAACAAGTCTCTAGTCCAGGTTTATCGCCTATTCGGGTTCCATCCGCAAGGAGATCCGGCCGGGGTGTCGCTTACGGCCCCAAACGATGTGTGCAGGGTTCCCAAGCCCACCAACCGGGTGCCACTTGGTACACCGGGCCACTGTGCCTAGTCTGTCCCAAGCCCACTTGTACCGGGTGCCACTTGGTAGACTACTAACACTACCTACCAACACCAGAAACTAGTTGCAACTCCTGGACAGAGATCAAGTTGATTAATAAGCCGAGAGGGGCACTTAAGCATTCCAATGTGTGGTAGTAGCTGGTCATGGATCACAAACACAGAACTCAGTTCCTGAGGACGGCTGCAATGAGACAACCCACCATGTACTCCTACATGGCCTCTCACCGCTACCTTTACCAAATCGTGTTCACACACTTAGCTCACGCACAGCAGGACATGTTCACACGCCTCTGATTCATCCCCGATGAATCAGACCTGACTCAACTCTAAGCAGTAGCAGGCATGACAAACAAGCATGAATGAGTAGGCACATCAGGGCTCAAACAACTCCTACTCATGCTAGTGGGTTTCATCTATTTACTGTGGCAATGACAGGTCATGCAAAGGATAAAGGGTTCAGCTACCGCAGCAAGTATCAAATATGTCGTTGTTGTCCTAATGCAGTAAAAGAGAGCAGGAGCGAGAGAGTGGGATTTTATCGGAATGAACAAGGGGGTTTTGCTTGCCTGGCACTTCTGAAGATAACATTGAGTCTTCATCAGTGTCAACGATCACGTCATCGGTATCACGTCTATCGAGAGGGGACAAATACCGGCAACACAGAAAGGAACACAATCAATGCAATGCACAATATGATGCATGATCATGACATGGCAAAATGAATGTGTTTTGAGCTAATGCAACTAGCAACAGATTAAATGAAGTTGGTTTGAATACAAGATTCAAATTCAAACTCCATATGTGATTATTCAAATGCCATTTAATTGATTTGTTCTAAACAGCAGCTATAAGTTGTTCTAACATGCATGAAAATGATACAGATGGATTCCTTGAATTTTTCTGATAATTTTTCATATATAAATTATTTAATTTGGAGTTACGGTTAATTTTCTATGAATTATGGAAGTTTTTACAATTTTCTGGAATTTCCTGAATATTTGGAATTAAAATAATTCCAGAAAATGAATTATGGCGTCAGCATGACCTCATGCTGACCTCAGCACGTCAACGGGCGGTCCAGGTCAAACCTGACGTGTGGGGTCCACACGTCAGTGACTCAGGGGCTAATCCCGCGTTGACCCGGGCTTTGACCCGCTACGGGGCCCACTGTCAGTGTCACGGGGTTAGTTTAACAGGGTCATTAGTGCTAATTAGGCGTGCCACGTCGGCAGTCGCCGGAGTTCGGCCGGCAACGACCAAAACTGCGGCGGGAGCTCGCCGGAGTGGCGCTGCGAGGGGTTTTGGGCCAAGCCAAGGGCACCAGAGGGTAGCCCGTGCCCGTGCGCATCTAGGAGGGCCAACGGGAGGTGCGGGGGTGGCCGGGGTTCGCCGGAATGGAGCCCGAGGCGGCGGCCGGAGCTCGGGTGGGTGCGGGGTTAGCGCTGCGGCTTGCAAACAAGCTAGCTGCCACGCTAGCGTTGCTCCACGGGTCGTTGCGAGTGCAACGGACGCACGCGCGGGGCCATTTGGTCACCGGGGCTTCGCCGGCGACGAGTCCGTGCGGCGGAGCATCTCGGCTCCGGTAGAGGGGGCGGCTAGAGCTCGAAATCGGGCTTGGGGTTAGGGGGAAACGAAGCAGGGACTCACGGGGATCGTGCAGGGAGGGTCAGCGAGCTCGGGGAAGCGACGATGGTGGCGAATTGACGGTGAAGATCCTCGGCGGCCGGCGATGGAAACGG
>NC_041391.1:182978563-182985610 GCF_002162155.2 Triticum dicoccoides | reverse complement strand
CGCGCGAGAGAGCCAGAGGAGGAGAGGAGCTCGGGGAGAGAGTGAGAGGCCTGGGGGGGGGGTGCGTGGCGTCGCGGACGGGGTCCAGGGCGACGAGAGGAAGCAGGAGGTGGCCAGGGGGAAGCAGGAGGTGGCCGAGGCAGCGTCGGCGCACGCCACGCCTCGCCTCTATTCGTCCTCCTGGCAGAGGAGGAAGAGGACAAGGGGGAGGAGGTGGGCTGGGCCGGCTGGGCCACTGGAGTTGGGCCAGGTGGGCTGCGAGGTAAGCTGAGGTAAAACTCTCTCTCTGCTTTTATTTACTGTTTTCTATTTTTGTTCTGTTTGTTTTGATTTAGTTTAACAACTAAATCATTTAAATAAATTCTGTAGATTTTTATGTGGCTTGCTAAAATATATACAAAGCCACTCACAAACTTCCAGAATTATTGGAGTCATATTTAATATATATTAAATATAAATCCAAAGAAAATAGTTGTTGGATTAATTCAAATGGCCAAAATAAATATCTCTGTGACTCCAAAAATATTGGTTTAAATTTTACCTCTCACCAATATTTCCATGGAATAACAGGAACATTTTCTTGGACTCATTTGATGAAATTTAAATGTTGGTTATTTTTAGAGGTCTTCTGAGGCTTTGAAAATTCCTCAATTCAATTTCATTTGAATTTAAACATGATGCTCACATGAGGTCTAGCTTAGTGCATTACCAGAAGCTAGGGATGTGACACGAATCCTTGCTTCTGCGTGAGGGTCTTCGTTCATAACGATCATCTGTACTCCTCCTCTCTCTTGGTGGTGATTCTTCTCTTTTGCTTCTTCTTTTTGGAGAATCTTCTCTTCTTTTGTAGGGTGTCGTACACTCATTGGAGTAGTGTCCAGGCCTTCCACAATTGTAGCAATTGCGCTCTCAACTAGAAGATTTTTTGTCATGATAAGACCTTGACTTGGAGCTTCTTTCTTTTCTTCTACTCTTGTAGAATTTGTTGAAGTTCTTCACCATTAAGCTCAATTCTTCATTGAAGATTTGTTTCTCACTTGATGATGTGGGGGCTTCACTTGAGGCTTTGTAAGCACCACTTGACTTGTTGTGAAGTTCCTTCTTATCCTTGAGTGACATCTCATGAGCAACAATTCTTCCAATGACTTCTGTTGGCTTGAGATTTTTGTAGTTTTGCCTCATTTGGATCAATGTGCACACGGTATCTTAGTTTCCATCCAATGCTCTTAGGATCTTCATGATGATGAATATGTCGGTCATCTCTTCACTCCCTAAGTCGGCAATCTCATTTGTGATAAGTGCAAGCCTAGAGTACATTTCAGCGACACCTTCACCATCCTTCATTTTGAACTTGTCAAGGTGACTTTGGAGCACATCCGACTTGGATTCCTTGACGGATTCGATACCTTCATGCATATCAACCAAAGTATCCCAAATTTCCTTTGCATTCTCAAGACGACTGATTTTATTGAATTCTTCGGGGCACAATCCATTGAAGATGATATCACAAGCTTGAGCGTTGTATTGCAGCATCTTCAATTCTTCCGCATTCGCTTCACGGTTCGGTTCTCTCCCATCAAAGAATTCACCTTGCAATCCAATACAAATAATTGCCCAAACGGCGGGGTTATATCCGAGAATATGCATTTTCATCAGATGCTTCCAACTAGCAAAATTAGTACCATCAAAGTAAGGACCTCTATGGTGATAATTTCCCTTGCTAGACGCCATACTCTCCTAGGTTGTGAAACCAAGGCTATGACCACCAAAAGCTATGGAAATCAAAGCAAATGGAGACCAAAGCTCTGATACCACTTGTAGGACCTTGAAGTAAGTCTAGAGGGGGGGTGATTAGACTACTTGACCAATTAAAAACTTAACCTTTTCCCAATATTAGAGTTTGACAGATTTTAGCTATCTTAGGACAAGTCAAGCAATCATCACACAATTCAAGCAAGCATGCAAAGAGTACATAGGCAGCGGAAATTAAAGCACGCAACTTGCAAGAAAGTAAAGGGAAGGGTTTGGAGGATTCAAACGCAATTGGAGACAGGGATGTTTTTGGCGTGGTCCCGATAGGTGGTGCTATCGTACATCCACGTTGATGGAGACTTCAACCCACGAAGGGTAACGGCTGCGCGAGTCCACGGAGGGCTCCACCCACGAATGGTCCACGAAGAAGCAACCTTGTCTATCCCACCATGGCCGTCCCCCACGAAGGACTTGCCTCACTAGCGGTAGATCTTCACGAAGTAGGCGATCTCCTTGCCCTTACAAACTCCTTGGTTCAACTCCACAATCTTGTCGGAGGCTCCCAAGTGACACCTAGCCAATCTAGGAGACACCACTCTCCAAGAAGTAACAAATGTTGCATTGATGATGAACTCCTTGCTCTTGTGCTTCAAATGATAGTCTCCCCAACACTCAACTCTCTCTCATATGATTTAGATCTGGTGGAAAGAGGATTTGAGTGGAAAGCAACTTGGGAAGGCTAGAGATCAAGATTCATATGGTAGGAATGGAATATCTTGGCCTCAACACATGAGTAGATGGTTCTCTCTCGGAAATGGTAAGTTGGAAGTGTAGGTTTAGTCTGATGGCTCTCTCCACAAATGAAGAGGAGGTGGAGGGGTATATATAGCCTCCACACAAAATCTAACTGTTACACACAATTTATCAAACTCAGTGGGGCCGATTCAACAGACCCGGTCAGACCGATTTAGTAAACCTAGTGACCATTAGTGATTTTCAGTGGGACTGACATGCAACTCGGTGAGACCGATTCGGTTAGGGTTAGGGCATAACGTAATCTCGGTAAGATCGATTACACAAACTCGGTAAGACCGATTTTGGTAATAAGCTTTCCAGAGAGTTGGTCAGGTAAACTCGGTGGGACCGATTTGCTCTTTTCGGTGAGAGCAAAATGTTACAAAAGGGAAACAGAGAGTTTACATTGCAATCTCGGTGGGACCGATCGCTCACTTCGGTTAGACCGAAACGTTACGAAGGGAAACAGAGAGATTACAATCCCATCTCGGTGAGACCGAGATCCCTATCGGTAGGACCGATTTGCTTAGGGTTTGTGGCAGTGGCTATGACTTTTGGAATCGGTGGCGCCGGATTGGAAGAATCGGTGTGACCGATTTTGGCTTTGGGTTTAGGTCATTTGTGGATGTGGGAAAGTAGCTGAGGGTTTTGGAGCATATCACAAAGCACATGAAGCAAGAGGCTCATTAAGCAACACCTCATCCCTCCTTGATAGTATTGGCTTTTCCTATAGACTCAATGTGATCTTGGATCACTAAAATATAAAATGAAGAGTCTTGAGCCTTTGAGCTTGAGCCAATCCTTTGTCCTTAGTATTTTGAGGATCCACTTTCATCATCCATGCCATGCCATTCATTGAGCTTTCCTGAAATAATAGTCTTGGAATAGCATTAGCTCAATGAGCTATATGTTGTTATGAATTACCAAAACCACCTAGGGATAGTTGCACTTTCATCTTCATTTCTCCTTGGCGGTGGTGGCAGAGGAGGGAGGCCTGCGTTGCCTTGTGGGCGATCCTCATGAGGCTGGTCCCTCCAGGCCCCCTCGCGAGGTTGGTCCTGCCAGCTATCCTCACAAGGCCAGTCACGCCACCCTTGGCGAGGGCCACAGTATTCCAATCGTCCTCCACCGCTTCCTCCTCCACGGCCATAGCCCCGATCGTTGCGCTCAAGGCGTCAGCCGCCTCGTCCTTCTAGCACGGCCCTGAGCTCTTGACATTCGTTGGTGTTGTCAGTGTGGAGGTCGTGGTACACGTAGTACTGGCTGCCCTTGGACGACTCCGGTTGATCTCTGCCACGCTTGGTATCTGGCTCGGCTGCGAGCACAACTGCTCCCTTGTGCTTCACGTCCTTGGTCTTGGGCTTCTTCTCCTCCAGATCAGCAGCTGGAAGCTCGAGGAGGGAGAGGCGTCCTTCCTCGGCACTAGCGCACTTGGTTGCCAAGTTGAACAGCTCCAGAGAGGTGCACAGGTCCTCGTGGATTGCTAGCTCTTCCTTCATCTTGATGTCTCAAATGCCATCGGAGAAGGCTGAGATGATGGCCTCCTCAGTCACCCTGGGGATCCTGAGGCGGGCGTTGTTCAAGCATTGGATGTACTTTTGCAGTGTCTCTCCTGGCTGTTGCTTGATGCAGCGCAGGTCACTCATGGCCGGGGGCCAGTCACGAGTACCCTGGAAGATGGCGATGAAGCGAGTTCACATCTCGTCCCAAGAGGAGATCATGCTGGGATGCAGGTTGAGGAGCCATGTACGGGCACCATCCTTGCTGTGCGGGCGCTGGACGCAGCGGGTCCCATCCAGGGGCCGCGTGCCTTAGGGCCAGGGCGCCTTCTTGAGGGGGGGGGGCACGGAGGCGCCTCCGGAGCTGCGTTGCTTGCACAGGACGGAGGGCGATATAGCAAGAGGGACGGCGCAGGGGAGCCCCCTGCAGCGCTGACGAGCTCGGTGATGCGGGCAAGCCACTCATTGTAGAGGTCGTCGACGGGGCGGTAGTGCAGGAGCTCTCGCGCCAGGAGAAACGCAGTGTGTGCGTCCGCAGGAGCGTGGTGGGCGTGTGACGACGAGCCTGCTGGAGTCAGCGACGGGGTGGCGGTGCAGCCTTCCCGCCACACCGAGGGGTGCAGAGACGATGCCTGCTGCTCGTTCCCGCAGGGCCGATGGTGGCATGGCCGGAAGGTGACGGGGAACGACGGGGAGGCCCGCCGATGGGGCCGTCTGGGCGACATGGGCCGCGAGAGCAGCCCGGCGCTCGGCACTGGCTCGACGAGCGTCAGACATGGATGCGACGGACAATGAAACGCAAGACGGCGGAAGACGCGATTCTGGCGCACCCCTACCTAGCGCGCCAAATGTAGGATTTCGGGTTCCAGCAGACCCTTGAGGTTCGAACTCTGGGGTGCGCGTGAAGATCGCTCCTCTACCAACTCGCGTCTCGTCGCCTCACAAAGGATCTATGCTAGCGAAGATGAACAACACAAGAGACACGAGGTTTATACTGGTTCAGGCCACCATTGTGGTGTAATACCCTACTCCAGTGTGTGGTGTGGTGGATTGCCTCTGGGGCTGATGATGAACAATACAAGGGTAGAACAGCCTCGCGAGGGATGTTCTTGTTGAGGTGTTGTCTCTTGGAAAGGATTGGATCCGGATCCCTTTCTACTGTGGTGGCTAGCCCTATTTATAGAGCGAGGCCCTGGTCCTCTTCCCAAATATTGAGCGGGAAGGGCGCCAACAATTGGCCATTTTGAAGGGGAACATCTAGTACACTTATCTTGACTAAAGTTGGTCCTCGCCTGCCAAAGACTCAGACGATGACGCCGTCTTGGGCTCCACGGGGACCTCCATCCTGCCGTTCTGCTGGTCTTGGTCTTGTTGCACTGAAATGGTAGCCTTCGCCTAATTACTTGGCCTGTGCTTGCTCCCTTTGCACCAAAGGGGAAACAAGGACACTGCGCAGGCCGGCGCCCGCCTGGCCTCGATCGTCATGGCTTGCGTCACGGGCACCTCACGAGGTACCCCTGCCTTGATCTCTCTGCCTCCTTGTGAGCCAGCCTGACGAGGCTACTCCCGAGGAAGCTTCCTGTCGTCTGCCCCGCGAGGCTTGGCCCCTCGGGAGCTTGAGTTGATGAAGATGGGCCGTACTGGGCCACCACTCGAGCCACGCCGCAGGCTGCAGGCAGGCAAGTCTTGGGACCCCCATTCCCAGAACACCGACATAATTCTTGATTTGTAAGTAAATAAGTGTGATGATCATCATTATTAGAGCATTCTCCATGTGAGGAAAGGATGATGGAGGCTATGATTCAACCACAAGTCGGGATGAGACTCCGGACTTCAAAAAAAGAGGCCAAAGAGCCCAAAATAAAAAAAAGAGAAAAGAAAAAAATGAAAGAGAGGAAAGAAAGAAGGAACAATGTTACTATCCTTTTTCTACACTTGTGCTTCAAAGTACTACCATGGTCTTCATGATAGAGAGACTCCTATTTTGTCACCTTCATATACTAGTGGGAATTTTTCATTATAGAACTTGGCTTGTATTTTTTCAATGATGGGCTTCCTCAAATTTCCCTAGGTCTTCATGAGCAAGCAAGTTGGATGCACACCCACTTAGGTTTCTTTTGATATTTCATACACTTATAGATCTAAGTGTATCCATTGCATGGCAATCCCTACGCACTTGCATCAATATCAATTGATGGGCATCTCCACAGCCTATTAATTTGCCTAGTTGATGTGAGACTTTCTCCTTTTTGTCTTCTCCACACAACCTCCACCATATTCTATTCGACCATGCTGTTATATCAATGGCTCATGCTCATGTATTGCGTGAAAGTTGAAAAAGCATGAGAACACTAAAAGTATGGAACAATTTCTTGGCTTGTCATCGGGGTTGTGCACGATAAATTCTTAGTGTGATGAAGATAGAGCATGACAAGACTATATGATTTTGTAGGGATGACTTTCTTTAGCCATGATATTTTGAGAAGACATAATTGCTTTATTAGTATGCTTGAAGTATTATTGTTTTTATGTCAATATTAAACTTTTTGAATCTTATGGATCTGAATATTCATGCCACAATAAGAAAGATTACAATATAAACATGCTAGGTAGTATTCCACATCAAATATTCTGTTTTTATCATTTACCTACTCGACGACAAGCAGGAATTAAGCTTGGGGATGCTTGATATGTCTCCAACGTATCTATAATTTTTGATTGTTCCATGCTATTATATTATCAATCTTGGATGTTTTATATGCATTAATATGCTATTTTACATCATATTTTGGGAGTAACCTAGTGCACAGTGTCAGTTGCTATTTTTCCTTGTTTTTGTCTTTTATAGAAAATCAATACCAAATGGAGTCCAAATGGAATAAAACTTTACAATAATTGTTCTTGGACCAGAAGACAACCAAGAAGCTTCGGGAAGAGGCTAGAAGACCCACGAGGGGGCGACAAGCCCTAAGGGCGTGCCCCAGCAGGGCCCATAGGCTTG
>NC_041391.1:182916999-182978158 GCF_002162155.2 Triticum dicoccoides | reverse complement strand
CTCAGCTCTATAAATACCTAAATATTCCCCCTCCATCAGAGGGCACACCAAAAATACTTTTCCGCTGCTGCAAGCTTATGTTCTCATGAGATCCCATCTTGGCGCCTTTTCTGGCAATCCGCCGGAGGGGATTCGGTCACGGAGGGCTTCTACATCAACCTTGTTGTCCTTCCGATGATGTGTGACTAGTTTACCATAGACCTACGGGTCCATAGCTAGTAGGTATACATGGCTTATTCTGTCTCTTTGATCTTCAATACAATGTTGTCCTCGATGTTCTTGGAGTTCTATTCGATGTAATCTTATTTTGCGGTGCATTTGTTCAGATCCTATGAATTGTGGATTTATGATCAGATTATCTATGAATATTATTTGAGTCTTCTTTGAACTCTTTTATGCATGATTAAGATAGCCTTGTGATACGTCTCCGTCGTATCTATAATTTTTGATTGTTTCATGCCAATATTATACAAGTTTTACATACTTTTGGTAACTTTTTATATGATTCATTTGGACTAACTTACTTATCTAGTGCCCAGCGCCAGTTCCTGTTTGTTGCCTATTTTTGTATCATAGAAAATCCATATCAAACGAAGTCCAAACATGATGCAAATCCACGGATAATTATTTTGGAATATTTGTGATTTTTGGGAGTTGGAATCACCGCAAACGGAGGCCCGTGGTGGGCACAACCCACCAGTGCGTGCTAGAGGAGCCAGGCGTGGCGTGGTGGGTTGTGCCCACCTCGTACGTCAGTTGGAGTTGTACTTAGGGTGCAAGGAAGCTTATATCTAGAAAATAATCGTATAAAAAGATCGGCGCCATTAGAGTTACGGATCACCGGGAATATAAGAAACAGTTTTCGACCAGATCTGGGGAACGTGAAATAGAAGAGGACAGAGAGACAGATCCAGTCTCGACAGCCATGGAGTCCATGGACCAGAGGGTGAACCCTCCTCCCATCTTGGGTGGGGGAGGGCAAGGAAGAAGAAGAAGGAGGGGGGCTCTCTCCCCCTCTCACACGATGGCGCCGGAATGCCGTCGGGGCTAGGATCTTGATGGCGATCTACATAAACAATCTTGCTACCATCAACACCAACTCTCTCCCCCTCTATGCAGCGGTGTAACACCCCTTCTCTCCGTTGTAATCTCTACTTAAACATGGTGCTCAACTCCATATATTATTTCCCAATGATCTATGGTTATCCTATGATGTTTGAGTAGATCTGCTTTGTCCTATGGGTTAATCGTGATCTTGGTTGGTATGATTGTATATTTTATTTATGGTGCTATCCTACAGTGCCCTCCATCTGACGCAAATGTGAGGGCCCCCCGCTGTAGGGTGTTGCAATATGTTCATGGTTCGCTTACGGTGGGTTGCGAGAGTGACGACAGAAACTTAAACCCGATTAGGTGGGGTATGACGTATGGGAGTAAAGAGGACCTGATACTTAATGTTATGGTTGGGTTTCACGACCTTAATGATCTCTAGTAGTTGCAGATGCTTGCTAGAGTTCCAAACATAAGTGCATATGATCCAAGTAGAGAAACTATGTTAGCTCATGCCTATCCCTCATATAAAATTACAAGAATGATTACCTGTACTTGTTATCGATTGCCAAGGGACAAATGACTTTCTTGTTGACAAAAGCTATCCACTTTTATTGCCTTGCAATTAATTCTTTGTTTTATTCTCGCAAAGTACTCATAGTTTTATTCTCGCAAAATAGTTTCATACTTGTTTTAGGTAAAGCAAACATCAAGCATGCGTAGAGTTGTATCGGTGGTCGATAGAACTTGAGGGAATATTTGTTCTACCTTTAGCTCCTTGTTGGGTTCGACACTCTTACTTATCGAAAGAGTCTACAATTGATCCCCTATATTTGTGGGTTATCAAGACCTTTTTCTGGCGTCGTTGCCGGGAAGCAATAGCGTGGGGTGAATATTTCTCGTGTGTGCTTGTTTTCTTTATCACTAAGTAGTTTTTATTTCCTGTACTAAGTTGTTCTCTATCTTTAGTTATGGATATGAAACACGAAACACCAAAGAAATTAGTTGTACTTGCTACTCATGTAGATGGGGAACCTCCTAAAACCCTCGATGCTCATTATGTAAAAGATATTATGCACTACTTCGATAATCCTGAGAAAACCCCATTCAACTATATAATGGGAGTAATGTTGGATCAATGTGAATACTTTATGGATTATCGCTTGACACAAAAATGGAAACTTTTATGGGATCAAATTTATATGTTGCACTCGTATGCTCGAGATTTATGCTTGACATATGATTTTACTTGCTGCTCTAGGATGAATGCTCCACACCTTCCCTTTTCATGTGAATTTAATGATAATGAAACCTTGGCTTCTTATGCTAAAGGTATATATGATTATTATGATGTGGAACGAATAGAAGAATTTGTTGCTTTCAAGGGTGCTTATGAAATTGAATCTTTGTTTGAAAAGTTTGAAGCTTTTAATGATGATGTTTATAGGCCTGAAAATTTTTCCATCCTTAAATATTGCTATGATAATTATAAATTCAATTCCAATATTGATGCATTTATTGAGAAAGTCTCCGCTGTCCAAGAAGAGACTAATATTTTGCAGGAGTCTATGGAAGAAGGAATTGATGAAACTATGAGCTCATTGGATGAAAAAGATAATGAGGAGAGCGAAGAACAAGTGGAGGATGAACAGATTAGCTACCCGTGCCTACCTTCTAATGAGAGTAACCCTCCAACTCATACATTATTTAATGCCCCTTCGTTTTTACTGAAGGATGAATTCTATTATAATTTCTATGATCTCATTGATTCATTTGAAATATCCCTTTTTGATGAACTTGATGCTTGTTATGCTTGTGACCAAGATGCCAATATGAATTGTGCTTTTGGAGATGAACTTGCTATAGTTCCTTATGTTAAGAATGAAATTGTTACTATTGCACCCACACATGATAGTCCTATTATCTTTTTGAATTCTCCAAACTACACTATATCGGAGAAGGTTGCTCTTATTAAGGATTATGTTGATGGGTTGCATTTTACCATTGCACATGATGATTTTGATGAATGTAATATGCATGTGCTTGTTGCTCCTACTTGCAATTATTATGAGAGAGGAACTACATCTCTGCCTCTTTATGTATCCAACACGATAAAATTGCAAGAAACTGCTTATGCTATGTATTGTGTTTACTTGATGTTCATGAATTGTTCTTGTATGACATGCCTATGCATAGGAAGAGAGTTAGACTTCGTCATTGCTTGATATATGTTTGTTTGTGCTCACTACTAAATCCAAATCATTGTTAATTAAAATTGGCTTTGATATACCTTGGGATCCGGGTGGATCCATTACTTGACCACTTTATGCCTAGCTTAATGGCTTTAAAGAAAGCGCTGCTGGGGAGACAACCTGGATGTTTTAAAGACTCATTTATTTCTGTTGAGTGCTTTTATAAAGTTTAAAAACAGAATAAATATAGAGGTGAAACTTAAAACTTCACTAAAAGAAAGGTGAAAGTGAGAGGGATGAGCATTGTGAAAGTGGGAGCTAGCCTTGAACTTTGTTCATGCCCATGGAAACTTTCTGAATCTCAAATTACAGAAACTTTTCAAAAAAAATAATTATTCCCTTGTACAATTCCATTGTATTATAAAAATAATGTGCCAAGATATGCCTTGGTTTGTGCGGTGCAAAACAAAAACTTTAGCTGTAGTGCGCGATTTTACATTTTTTACTGGAACCTCAAATGGTTCTAAAACTTTTTGATCTGTCTTTCTATACAAATTTTTTATTTTTTCTAATTTTTTCAGAATATTTAGAGTTATATAAATATGGTGGATGTTCAAATCTTTACAGACTGTCATGTTTTCAGAGATTGCTGTTATAGCTTCATTATTTGCGTATGTTTGAATTCTTTGTTGAAGCCTCCTTGACTTGGGGCCATAGAATTGTGATAGCATACAATGGGTCATATTTGTTTATAATTATACAATAACGTTGCAGCAGTACATGATAGGATTTCATTGCTGTCGTGGAATTGTCACGTCAGATGTCCTAGCGTAAGGACTTAGTCGTGGAGCCATCGCAACTAGGAAGCTTAAAGGGTTAAACGGGACAAAGGACACGAGGTTTATACTGGTTCGGCCCCTTGCAGTGAAGGTAAAAGCCTACGATCCAGTTTTGAGTGGGATTGCTTATGACTCGTTAACCAGGGAGCGAATCACTTGACCTAGCTCTCGAGTTGATGTTACTTGTCCTGAACCGCCGCCGGGTCATCCCTTTATATACGGAGGTCGACGCCCAGCGGCTTGTAGAGTCCCGTCCGGCTCATAAACAATGTCCGGCTCGGTCTCTTAACTATCCTTGTCTTACAGCAGAAATCACATACATATGGCGGTTTATCACTACGGGCCTTAAGTCGTCTCTGGGCTTTGGGCCCTTTCTTGAACCGCCATCTCCATCCTGGGTCTTGGGCTTCAAGAACACTTGCAAGTATAACCCGGCCCCTCCTAGGCGGGTCATAC
The DNA here is from genome assembly GCF_002162155.2 of Triticum dicoccoides. Classification (NCBI taxonomy): domain Eukaryota; kingdom Viridiplantae; phylum Streptophyta; class Magnoliopsida; order Poales; family Poaceae; genus Triticum; species Triticum dicoccoides. The sequence goes on along the minus strand of NC_041391.1, from coordinate 182,973,621 downwards.
CAATAGTTATATCCCCAACATTAGGCCCCAGATTGATTTGAACTGGTTCATGTCAATCTTCACCACTTAATGAAAATCTTCTGCCCTAAAACTGTTGTAACCCGCCATGACGTCATCCTCTGGATCTGTGGTAACCCGCCATGACGTCATAAATCTCGTGCACCATAAATGCACGTTTCGTTCAATGTATCCAACAGACCTTTATATTGATGACCATCCCGAAAATCGAGGCGTCTTTGTAGTTGGATAACTTATGTTTTTGGCCTCCTTGTTTTTCGCATTCTTTTGGTGGTCTTTCGTTATAAATAGACCCGACCAGGTATTTCTTCATTCTCCCCCTTCGTCATATTCTTCCTCTTGCACCCCCACTATCACTCGAGCTCCGCCGCTGCCGCAATGCACCTTGTCTCCGTCAACCTTGGCCGCTGCATCGACCTGAATCCGACCAGAGAACGGCGGCGCCTTTCCGCAACTGATCTAGTGCTTGTGAGTTTCCCCTTTCTGCATCTTAGATCCATGCTAGGGTTCGAGTTCTTCTATACAGTTCATAGTTCATCCCTTGTTCTCCGTATTTCCTCTGCTATAGCTTGTTTTCATCCAACAATAGCATAAATCTCGTGCGGTAGTTATTCCGCATCCATTTTATACATTAGCAGATCTTCTTTCTTTGCAAGGAATCTTGATTAGGATGCATGAACTCCTCTGTACCACGTTTTTAGGTCTAGAATTTTTTCTTTTCCGAACAGTCATTTGATCGAAAATAATAGCTGCCATTTGTGAAACCTGTTTATGCAACGCTTAGGCAAAAATCTGAGCTTTGTTAGATCCATCTAGCCATGGTGACTCTTGTCACCGGCTTTTCAAAGAGACAAATATCACTTGATAACCTTGACCATAGATGGCGGTTTAATTAATCCCATGGCGGCTTAAATAGCTTTGACATAATTATCCTTATACCATTAGACCCCTTCATAAGCCGCCATATTGAATCTGTAATGTTTTTGTCCGGCATAAATTTGAACCGGGAATTTTTACTCTTTAGGCTTTGTCACAATGGCACCCAAAGCTCCCACTTCCTGGAACTGGGTAAAATTGATTGTCACAAAAAGCACGTTTGACGATTTTGTGAAGACTGGATATTGGCCGAAGAGAGATATCATGTCCTATCGTGCCCCAGACCCGGAAGAAACATTTCTCCTGCCCAAAGAGGGGGAGGTTATTGTGTTCACGGATCACATGAACCGGGGTTTCTCTCCACCCGGCTCAAAATTCTTCAGAGATGTGTTGCACTTCGTTGATCTTCACCCACAAGACATCGAACCCAATTCCGTGTCTAACATCTGCAACTTCCAAGTATTCAGTGAAGTATATCTTGGAGAAGAACCCAATATGTTGTTATTCATAGAGTTATTTTACTTGAACCACCAGAATGAAATCTAGCATCGAAGGGACATGATCTTTCCTTATGCCAATCCACCGAGTCATCCCAAAGACTGGAATAAGACCTGGTTTTACTGCTAAGACACCTCTCCGGCTGGTGAAAATCCTCTGCCCGGCTTGCGTGCTCTCCGCCTGGACTCCACACATCCGCTCCCCAACAAGATAACAGCCGCCGAACATAAAACGCTTGCCCCCACCCTGGATAAGATCAAGGCTAATCTAGGGAACGGGCTGACCAGCATTAATTTGGTCCAAGTTTGGCTCTCCTGGCGGGTTATTCCGTTGAGCCACCGCCCCAGCTTGATGTGCACCTACACTGGCAAAAAGGATGACCCTCTGCGACACAGTCCGGATGACTTGCCTGACCATGTCATCAATGATATGACAAAGTCTCTTTTGAATGATAGTTTAACAAACTGCGGTAAGGTGGGCTTAGCTCCCTTCTGTGAAGCTAATCCGGCTCCAGCGATAAGCCGCCCAACTGAATGTATTACTTTGGTTTTTTGATGTTTCACCCTTACTCATGTCTTTGTTTAACTTCTCACAGGCGGGTGATAAATTCTGGAAGGCCAAATATGATCATGAGGCCGCAAAGAAAGCCAGAAAACTGAAGAAAGCCGCCAGGAAAGAGGCTGCCAAGAAGAAGGGCAAGAAAGCCAGCGCCTCCGACTTACTTGGGCTCGAAGATTCTCTTGAGTCAGAGGTAGCCCTTGACTCTCTTGGCTCATTTTTTCATTATCTTATTGACACTGATTATCAGCAGGAGGACACAGGGGCAAGCCGTAACAACGCTGATGAGGTAACTATCCTTTCCTCCGACTCTGAGCTTTCGCCAAGACGGAAAATCCGTGGAGTGACCCAAAAAGTAAGTTTTCCCATCCTTTAGCTTGTCACGATCCTCAATTTCTTTTGAAGCGACAGATTTATGAGAGCCTGAGACAGACCCGGACCAGCAAGGATGCAGAGCTCTCCTCCAGCTTACCAAACACGCCAAGGAAGCGCCGGAACGAGGTCACCTCTGTTTTAAATATTTCTTACCCTTTGGCGGGTCTTACTCATCAACCAGCCAACTCTTCTGATTTGAATTATCAGGAAACTTCCCCTTCCTCCGGCGACTCAATGCAATCCAATCTGGCGGCTTTCAAGACTGCACCAGGGTAATAATAATTCCCTTATCTTGTTTTTACGTTAATCCCTTGCTTCTGTATTAACCTTTGTTCTGATGCAGTGGACAAGCAAAACCCAGCAAACGAGTTAGAAAGAGCAAGCCGACTGAAGATACAATCGTGACTGAGCCGGTTCTTAAGACTGCTGCTCCTAGCTTGTCAACTCATGACCCGCCATCTGAGCCAGCTCTTGAAACTGTTGCACCCAACTCGTCAACTCATGATCCACCATCTGAGCCAGCTCAAAACCTACCGACTCCCGCTGCTGACCTTCCTGCTGAACATGTCGTTGATGGCTCCGAAAATCCAGAGGCCACTAGCCCGGTCTGCAGAGATGAACAACAAAATACTGATGTTGAGATTACTGGCACTGACTTTGTTGAGCCGGGAATGCCAACTGTACTGGCCAAGTGTTCCGCCAAAGAAGAACTTCTGAGCCATCGCCGGGTCAAGCTTGACGTTGCAAATTATGCTCATATGAGTATTGGAGACATCTATTCCGGCTACATGAGCCAATTGCACGCTAGCCGCGATGTTGAAATCGACATGGTGAAATAGATGCACCATAAATTTGAGGTATGACTTCCTCCTTCCCCCAAGTCTATTGCTTATGAAGAATATAGTGTGGACTTAGAAAAACATCAGATATTCATTAAGAATACCTTTAGATTAGAAGCCTGTAAAAATCTGGCTTAATCTGTAGCCCCCAAGGGCCGGTTTAATCAACATGAATGAGCCGGTCCTTCACATGCTTTGCATAGGTCATGTTTAAATGTGTAATTTTGAACTGCAATATGCATTAGCCCCCAAGTGCCAAGTAGTCTTGCTTGCAAAGTACTTGGGACTTTAAAATTTGTGAATCACCAATCTTTATGAACCGCCACTATAAATAGACTTCCGCGGTAGACATTAGCCCCCAAGTGCCAAGTAGTCTTGCTTGCAAAGTGCTTGAGACTTTCAAGTATAAGATGGTAATGATCATGATTTTGATCTGGTCTTTGTACATGCTACCACCAGTCAACTGCGAACAGAGATTGCTGACTTGAAGAAACGCCTGAAAGCTCAAGACACGGAGACCCAAAAAGCCAATTCTAAGTTTGAATTCAGTGTATCTGAATAAGAGAAGCTGAAGGCCGACTTTGAAGCAGAGAGAAAAACTTGGGTTGATGAAAATAATGGTCTAACCCAACGGGCTATTGACTCGGAGGCAGCTCTTGAAAGGGTAACCAATGAACTGTCCGTCTTAAACCGCCGGGTGACTCAGATGGTTACTGCAATCTTTGGTAAGTCGTCCTGCCAGTTAGAGAAATTATACTTTCCAATGGTCATATAAATTTTATCTCTTAACACACCTGACATTGCTGTGCAGGCCCCAGGAGCTCTAATCTGAACCAGGACTCTCTGATAAAGCGGAAGGCGGTTTATACCCTAGTGGAACAACTCTACACCGGGTCTCAGCGCACTTTAGCCAGCATGGCTTTGTCTAATGAAGTTCCTACCCTGTTGGCGGATGTGTTAAGAAGGCTTTATGTATTGCCCCTAGCGGATTACAGAACTAAAGAGGTCATTTGCAAGATTCGGTGCTGTAGCTGCGCTGAGCTGGGCCAAGGCTTGGGTTCCGGAACTAGACCCGGTTGACATTGTCACTGGGTATCTGAGCCTCAAAGAAGACGGCGCGCCCTTTGATTAAGAAGATTTTGCTGCCTGTGTGAAGGCAATACGCCCTATAGCCACAATAATTGCTGAAGAAGCAGATCTTTCTAAGTACTAGGCGGGTTATGATGCGGAGAATCGGAGAATCCCAACACCTCAGTATACTCTGACAAGCCTGATTCCACCAACGCGTAAGCATACCTTCGCCCCTGAGATTGATCCGGCCGGGCTAATTGACGATGAAGCTGAGTTTAAAGCTTTGAGTGGCATTGACTGGTCATCGTCAACCTTCCAGGCCCAGGAGCAGGATGAAGAAGTGGAAAGGGTTGATCCGAAGACCTCAGGCAATCCGGGGAACTAACCCGTCTGGCGGCTCATATTTGTAACCTCGCTGAAAAAACAATGCCTAATCATTTTGACTCAGGGAGTCATGTAATAGGAGTAGAGATGACTTTGCTGTGTCGTGCCTTCGTGCATGTTTTGATGCCTTAACATTGCTTTAAATCGCCATCATGTTTATACGCTGTCTTTGCTTTTTGATTTCCTTTATGCATAAGAAATCCAGTAATTAACTCTGCATAGAAGTACATCACAAAGACCCTCGGCGGCTTACCGTAGGGCGGGTTATAATTATCCCACTTAATGTAAAATATGAGTTATAAGCAATTTTGATCAGAATTTGTAATACAACGAAAAACATCATACCTGAGGTATCAAGCTTCTTACTGCCGGTTTAATTTACCTGGTCAATAAGGGTGATGACTCAGTTTATGAACCATGACTCTTTTAGAATTTCTCATAAGCCGGGCCACTGATTGCTTCAAACTTAAGTCGGCTCAAAAAATCTTATATGTCTTGAGTCATGGACAAAATAGATTATAAGACAAATACAAAATATCATTTCAAAAAGACTTAAGCACAAACATAGGAAAAACAAACTTAAGGCTTCTGATTCGAATACGATCAGTAAACCGTCCCAAAGGGGTTAAGCTAGGGTTCGAATACGACCATGTAGCCCCCAGTGGCTTTGGCATTGCACCGATCAAGAGGGTACCGACAACTATGTTCTCTTTAGTTTGAATACGACCTATGTTTGAACAGGAAGCCCCCAAATGACCTTAAAAATATTTAACGACTCTGATTCGAATACGATCTGGGTCAGACTCAAGAGAGGTTAAGCTATGATTTGAATACGATCAAGAAGCCCCCAAGTGAGTTTTGGCATTGCGCCGATCAAGTGGTGTCGGAGTAATGGGCCACGGGTAGGCTGAACCGAGTCCCAGAACCTTTCAAGACATTGGGGCAGGCCGCGCCCCTCAAAGCCGAGTCTCAGATGACGACTCCCAGATGAGACAAGTCTCAGATGACGACTCCCAGATGAGCCGAGTCTCAGACAACGACTCCCAGATGAGCCGAGTCTCAGACGACAACTTCCAGATGAGCCGAGTCTCAGACGCCGACTCCCATATGGGCCGACTCATGGCCGGCGACTCCCTGAGGAGCCGGCTATGGAGAGTCGGCCCACGACTCTACACTCATTGCGATAAGCGGGGCGGGCACGACCACGGCATGGCCGTCACCTCCTGCTTACGAGGAGCCGGCATGGCTACAGAGTGCCGTACCGCCGGAGATCTCCGGTGTGGCCCGCCACTGTAGCCATGCCAGACCTGACTTCAGCCATAGTGCACGGCGCACTATGGCCACGATGGCCTACCTATACGGCACAGAGACGGCGGACCCGCCAGTCAGTGAGAGCATAGAAGATGGCGGATACGCCCCGAAGGCGGCCCCGTGGGAGTCGGCTCCCCGGAGTCGTCCAGCCTCTCCCACGGGTCCCACGCGCCATTAGCCAGACAAGATGGGGAGTAACGATAGTGATCGCTCGATAGACGGCGGCACTGTTGCCACGACCCAATGACCAAGCCTGCGTCATCAGAAGCACGGCTACAGTGCCGGACTCACCGGCGGGGCCCACAAGTTGGTGGGCCCCAGCAGACGGCGGAGAAGAAGGCGGCCTGCGAGACAGACGGCTGGGACCCGCGCCCAGCCGGATTACCATTGTACCCCTGGGGGGTTGGCCTATATAAACCCCCCGGGGCACCCATGTAAAGGGTTGGCATCCATTAGACTTAGACCAGATCATACAGGAAGAAGAAGGCTAGCCTTGCCTCCTTTCACCTCCAGAATACAGCTCTAGAAGCAACCTTGTAGTCACTACGCCTTAGTGATCATGCGGAGACCCCGCAAAGCAGCAGTAGGGGTGTTATCTCCCCGGAGAGCCCCGAAGCTGGGTAAGATTCGGTGGCGTGCATGCCTTCGCCTAATCCCGTTTCCTGGCACCAGCAACGTTCTACTCGCTCCCACCATGATAAGCCATCCTTTGGCATATGTCGCATCCAACCCCCGACATTTGGCACCCACCGTGGGGCAAGGTACAGCGTCGTCCGGAGACCTGCTTTGGACGGGAACCCTTTTCCTCCCCCGTGAGCGTAGCCAGCCCGGCACGCCCGATGGCGCTTGCCCTGACGCGCTGCAAAGCATCGACGACGCCTGCGCGGTGAGCTGCCTCGCCGACCTTCTCGGCGAGGTTAGCATCTTTGACGAGCCTGCATCCGATGCGGGCACGGGCGGCCCCGAAAACCTCCTCGAGGGCCTCCTCGACAATCTCCACGTTGCCGGCGAGCCTGCCATGGACTTGGAGTCCGTAGGCTCCACCGACCTGATGCTGGTCGACTCTGATGGCGTGTCGCTCGACACGTTCCCCTCCAACATGGTGATCTACGACGAGCCGCTCCCTCGCGAGGCGAGCGGCGGAAGCGCCATCACGGAAGTGCTCGTCATCAGTCATGGCAAGCACTCCGGTGAAGGAGCTCATGACCCGCTCGTCGCGGCTCTGCGAGACCTGACGGCGCCCATTCTGGAGGACACTGACGCCGAGACGCTGGAGGCACGCCGCCTTCAGCTTGTCGAAGGCGCGAAGAAGCTGGCAAGCATGAGACGCTTGTCGGAGGCCTACCAGCGTGAGATGGATTGCGCTGTGGGCGGCTCGGCAGCGCCGACTGGGCCTAGCCGCCTAGGCACGGTCCGACAACACGGCGCAGCCGTCGCCAACCTGTTCGGGGCCGATCGCCCCGTATATGCCACACCTGCGGAGAACATCCGTGCCGCCCAGGCGGCAGCCGATGAGCTAGACAACTTCGAAGGCGAAGAGCGCCGCCTAATGACCGAGCGAGTCCAGCGACTCCTCAAAGCAGCTGCCGTGCAGAACGAAGCCGGCTGTTGCACGGAGGCGCCACAACGACAGAATGATGACTTACCTCCCTGCCGAGATCAAGGCGCGACGTCTCGGACGCCGACTGGCGGAGTCCACGGAAGGAAAGAGAAGGATCCGGCTGCCAGCCACAGTCGGACGCGCATCACCATCGAGCGCGACCAAGACGGCCGCCCAAGAGCAGTGGAGCGGCAGGACGACTACCTGCCTCCCCCACCACGAAGGGAAAGACGAGTCACCCCACCGCCTATCGAGCATCTGACTCTCGGCGACCGCCTCGGCCATCGAGAAGGAGTCGGAGAGAACGACGCCCGCCGCCGGATCGACCGACTCCACCGATCCCTGGCGCTGGAAGAAGAAGACGAGCTGGGTCCACCCTGTTTTGGGCCCCCCATCCGAGATGAGCCCTTCCCCAAAGGGTTTACGCTCCCCCGAGACACGCCCAAATACACCGGCTCCGTGAAGCCGGAAGATTGGCTAGTCGACTACTCCACAACCGTCAACATAGCAAACGGCAACAAGCGTGTTGCCATGAAGTACGTTCCGCTCATGCTCCAGGGTACGGCCCGGACCTGGCTGAATAGTTTGAAGCCCCGCAGCATCAACAGTTGGGTCGACTTCACCGAAGCTTTCGTTCGCAACTTCACCAGCACGTACAAGCGGCCCCCCAAGCCACGACAACTCTCCTTGTGCGTACAAGGCCAAGACGAGTCGACACGCGACTACCTCACGTGATGGGGCGAGCTTCGGAACTCCTGCGAGGGCGTGCACGAGGTGCGGGTTATCGAGTACTTCACCGCCGGGTGCAGAGAAGGCACCCTCCTCAAGCACCGGCTCCTCTGCGACGAGCCCGAGACCCTCGACGAGTTGCTGGTCATAGCAGACAAATATGCCACAGCCGACTCCTCCATGAAGACAGAGATTCAAGTTAGTGCAACTGGCAAAGTGGCCCCTCAAGCTCCCAGAACTCCGACAGGAGATACCAGTCCAGCAGCAGAATGATCACAAGTGCAAGGCCCCGCAGCCGACTTCCAGCAGTCGGCACGTCAGGACAGTCGAAGACCAACAGCCTGAGGGGCAGCCTCCGGCGAAGCGGCAGAAAGGCGACAAGTCCAACTGGCTGCCGGCCTTCTCTTACGAGCAGACTCTGGATGGTCCCTACAAGTTTGACAGCGGCGCGAAGCCATCAAACCATACCACCCGGAAATGCCACTAGCTCGCCAGAATCGCCAAGGGAGACGGCCTCCTTCCTCCACCTCCTGCTGGGCCGCCGCCTCCACAGCCGCCCCAGCAGCCGGTGGCCAGGCCAATCGGTGCCATACAAGATGAATACCCCGAAGAACATGGAGCTTATGTGGTGTTCACCAGTATGGCTGATGATCGACGCAGCAGACCGTTGCAGCAGCAAGAAGTAAATGCAGTAGCATCAGATACTTCGGAGTTTATGCATTGGTCCGAGAAGCCTATCAGTTGGAGCAGAGCAGATCACCCAGAGATGATGCCGAATCCGGGCTCCTACGCCTTGGTTCTGTGTGCTACCTTGGCCACTAATAGGCGGGCCGCTCGCTTCTCGCGAGTGTTGATAGACGGAGGCAGCAGCATCAACATCCTGTACAAGGATACCATGGAGAAATTAGGAATCAAGCAGAAACAACTTCAAAGCAGCCGAATTGTTTTCCATGGCAGTGTACCTGGCCTTTCCTGCTCCCCAATCGGCAAGATCCAGATGGATATCCTATTCAGAGACAAAGATCATTTTCGCCGAGAGCCAGTCTGGTTTGAAGTGGTGGACCTTGCAAGCCCGTACCAAGCGTTGCTTGGCTGACCTGCTTTAGCCAAGTTCAGGGCGGTCCCCCACTACGCCTACCTCAAGATGAAGATGCCGAGTTCAAAGGGGATATTGACCGTGGCTGGCGACTACAGGAAGTCGTCCGCCTGCGCGGTCAAGAGCAGTCGGCTGGCCGAGTCCCTGGTGATCGCAGCCGAGAGGCGGCTCCTTGACTGAGTTGTGGCGATGGCCGGCAAGCAGCCTGAAATATCTCCCGACCCCAAGGAGTCGGAAGTTGAGGGTTCGTTCAAGCCGGCTAAAGAAACTAAGAGGATACCTTTGGACTCGGAGCACCCAGAGAGGCACGCTGTCATAGGTGCAAACCTAGACAGCAAATAGGAAGGCGAGCTCGTTGATTTCCTCCATGAGAATCGGGACATCTTTGCATGGTCCCCTAAAGACATGCTAGGTGTAACAACGGAATTCGCCGAGCACAAGTTACATGTCCAATCTGATGTGAAGCCCGTCAGGCAGCCCTTGCGCCGCCTGTCAGAAGAGAAAAGAAGAGTTGTTGGAGAAGAGATAGCCCGACTCCTAGCGGTCGGCTTCATTATGGAGGTGTTCTTTCCAGAATGGCTGGCAAACCCGGTCCTAATATTGAAGAAGAACAAGCAGTGGCGGATGTGTATCGACTACACAAGCCTCAAGAAAGCTTGCCCCAAAGATCCATTTGCTCTGCCAAGAATTGACTAGGTGATAGACTCCACAACCGGATGCGAGCTGTTGAGCTTCTTAGATGCATATTCAGGATATCACCAGATCAAGCTGAACCCGCCAGACAAACTGAAGACTGCCTTCATCATGCCGTTTATAGCCTTCTGCTACCTGACTATGACGTTCGGCTTGAGGAATGCCGGTGCCACCTTTCAGTGTTGCATGCAGAAGTGTCTCCTCAAGCAACTCGGCAGAAATGCCCACGTCTATGTGGAAGATGTGGTAGTGAAGACGGAAAAGCGGGGAACATTGTTGGAAGATCTCCAAGAAACCTTTGACAATCGGCGCCAATTCCAGATCAAGCTCAATCCGGAGAAGTGCCTCTTCAGAGTACAAGCTGGCCAGCTCCTTGGCTTCCTGGTCTCTGAACGCGGCATAGAGTGCAACCCTGTAAAGATCAAAGCCATCGAGAGGATGGCAGTCCCCCGCCGACTGTTAGATGTGCAGAAGTTCATTGGCTGCTTGGCGTCCATCAGCCGATTCATCAGTCGGCTGGGCGAGAAGGATCTCCCTTTGTACCAACTGATGAAGAAGACCACCTTTTTTGAGTGGAACCACAAGGCGGATGAAGCGTTTCTCGAGCTTAAGAAGATGTTGACTACTCCTCCTGTGCTGGCGGCTCCGACTCCAAAAGAGCCTATGCTCCTATACATTGCCGCCACCAGCCGGGTAGTCAGCACAATTGGCGTAGTCGAGCACAAGGAGGAAGGCAAGGCGCTCCCTGTCCAGAGACCGGTATATTACCTGAGTGAGGTACTGTCGACCTCCAAGCAGAACTACTGTTGGGGAACGTAGTAATTTCAAAATTTTCCTACGCACACACAAGATCATGGTGATGCATAGCAACGAGAGGAGGAGTGTATCTTCATACCCTTGAAGATCGCTAAGCGGAAGCGTTTATCAATGCGGTTGATGTAGTCGTACGTCTTCACGATCCGACCGATCCAAGTCCCGAACGCATGGCACCTCTGAGTTCTGCACACGTTCAGCTCGATGACGTCCTCGCCTTCTCGATCCAGCAAGACGGGCGAAGTAATAGATGAGTTTCGGCAGCACGACGGCGTGGTGACGGTGTTGGTGAAGAACAATCTCCGCAGGGCTTCGCCTAAGCACTGCGGAAACTATGACGGAGGATGAACTAGAGGGGACGGGGTTGCCGGCACACGGCTTGGTGTTTCTTGATGTGTCTATGGTGCTAGCCCTGCCCCTCTATTTATATGTTGAGCCTTGGGGTCGAAACTTGGAGTAAAAGCCTCCACAAAGTCGGTTTCACCCGAAAGGCAACAGTCCTTCTCGGACTCCAGGGCCAGACGCCAGGGTTCCCGGCGTCTGGACCCAGACGCCAGGGACCCTGGCGTCTGGCCCCTGGACTCCGCAAAACTTCCTTTTTCGCTTTCCAAAAACCTTGTGGGCTTTCCCCTTTGGCCCAAATAACGTGTTCTCGTTCCTAAACATTTCGGGAAACATTCGGAACCCCTTCCGGTGAATTCCGAAACTCTTCTGAAGATCAAACACTATTATCCCATATATCAAACTTTATCTCCGGACCATTCCGGAGTTCCTCATCATCTCCATGATCTTATCCGTGACTCCGAACAACATTCGGTTACCAACATACATAACTCATATAATACTATATCGTCAACGAAATGTTAAGCATGCGGACCCTACGGGTTCGAGAACTATGTAGACATGACGTAGAACTTGTTTCCGGTCAATAACCAATAGCAGGACCTGGATGCCCATATTGGCTCCCACATATTCTACGAAGATCTTTATCGGTCAAACCGCATAACAACATACGTTGTTCCCTTTGTCATCGGTATGTTACTTGCCCAAGATTTGATCGTCGGTATCCAATACCTAGTTCAATCTCGTTACTGGCAAGTCTCTTTACTCGTTACGTAATACATCATTCCGTAACTAACTCATTAGCTACATTGCTTGCAAGGCTTATAGTGATGTGCATTACCGAGAGGGCCCAGAGATACCTCTCCGACAATCGAAGTGACAAAACCTAATCTCGAAATATGCCAACTCAACATGTACCTTCGGAGACACCTGTAGTACTCCTTTATAATCACCCAGTTACGTTGTGACGTTTGGTAGTACCCAAAGTGTTCCTCCGGTAAACGGGAGTTGCATAATTCTCATAGTTACAGGAACATGTATAAGTCATGAAGAAAGCAATAGCAATATACTAAACGATCAAGTGCTAGGCTAACAGAATGGGTCATGTCAATCACATCATTCTCCTAATGATGTGATCCCATTAATCAAATGACAACACATGTCTGTGGTTAGGAAACATAACCATCTTTGATTAATGAGCTAGTCAAGTAGAGGCATACTAGTGACTATATGTTTGTCTATGTATTCACACATGTATCATGTTTCCGGTTAATACAATTCTAGCATGAATAATAAACATTTATCATGATATGAGGAAATAAATAATAACTTTATTATTGCCTCTAGGGCATATTTCCTTCAGTCTCCCACTTGCACAAGAGTCAATAATCTAGATTACATAGTAATGATTCTAACACCCATGGAGTCTTGGTGCTGATCATGTTTTGCTCGTGAGAGTGGCTTAGTCAACGGGTCTGCAACATTCAGATCCGTATGTATCTTGCAAATCTCTATGTCCCCCACTTGGACTTGGTCCCGAATGGAATTGAAGCGTCTCTTGATGTGCTTGGTCCTCTTGTGAAATCTGGATTCCTTTGCCAAGGCAATTGCACCAGTATTGTTACAGAAGCTTTTCATTGGTCCCGATGCACTAGGTATGACACCTAGATCGGAAATGAACTCCTTCATCCAGACTCCTTCATTTGCTGCTTCCGAAGCAGCTATGTACTCCGCTTCACATGTAGATCCCGCCGCGACACTTTGTTTAGAACTGCACCAACTTACAGCTCCACCGTTTAATAAAAACACGTATCCAGTTTGCGATTTAGAATCGTCCGGATCAGTGTCAAAGCTTGCATCGACGTAACCATTTACGACTAGCTCTTTGTCACCTCCATATACGAGAAACATATCCTTAGTCCTTTTCAGGTATTTCAGGATGTTCTTGACCATTGTCCAGTGATCCACTCCTGGATTACTTTGGTACCTTCCTTCCAAGCTTATTGCTAAGCATACGTCAAGTCTGGTACACAACATTGCATACATGATAGAGCCTATGGCTGAAGCATAGGGAACATCTTTCATTTTCTCTCTATCTTCTGCTGTGGTCGGGCATTGAGTTTGACTCAACTTCACACCTTGTAGTATGGGCAAGAACCCTTTCTTTGCCTGATCCATTTTGAACTTTTTCAAAATTTTATCAAGCTATGTGCTTTGTGAAAGTCCTATCAAGCGTCTTGATCTATCTCTATAGATCTTGATGCCCAATATGTAAGCAGCTTCATCGAGGTATTTCATTGAAAAACTTTTATTCAAGTATCCCTTTATGCTATCCAGAAATTCTATATCATTTCCAATTAATAATATGTCATCTACATATAATATCAGAAATGCTACAGAGCTCCCACTCACTTTCTTGTAAATATAGGCTTCTCCAAAAGTCTGTATAAAACCATATGCTTTGATCACACTATCAAAGCGTTTATTCCAACTCCGAGATGCTTGCACCAGTCCATAAATGGAACGCTGGAGCTTGCACACTTTGTTAGCACCTTTTGGATCAACAAAACCTTCTGGCTGCATCATATACAACTCTTCTTCCAGAAATCCATTCAAGAATGCAGTTTTGACATCCATTTGCCAAATTTCATAATCATGAAATGCAGCAATAGCTAACATGATTCGGACAGACTTAAGCATCGCTACGGGTGAGAAAGTCTGATCGTAGTCAACTCCTTGAACTTGTCGAAAACATTTCACAACAAGTCGAGCTTTATAGACAGTTACATTACCATCAGCGTCAGTCTTCTTCTTAAAGATCCATTTATTCTCAATTGCTTGCCGATCATCGGGCAAGTCAACCAAAGTCCATACTTTGTTTTCATACATGGATCCCATCTCAGATTTCATGGCCTCTAGCCATTTTGCGGAATCTGGGCTCATCATCGCTTCCTCATAGTTCGTAGGTTCATCATGGTCAAGCAACATGACTTCCAGAATTGGATTACCGTACCACTCTGGTGCAGATCTTACTCTGGTAGACCTACGAGGTTCAGTAGAAACTTGATCTGAAGTTTCATGATCAATATCATTAGCTTCCTCACTAATTGGTGTGGTTGTCACAGGAACCGGTTCTTGTGATGAACTACTTTCCAATAAGGGAGTAGATACGGTTATCTCATCAAGTTCTACTTTCCTCCCGCTCATTTCTTTCGAGAGAAACTCCTTCTCTAGAAAGGATCCGATTTTAGCAACAAAAATCTTGCCCTCAGATCTGTGATAGAAGGTGTACCCAATAGTCTCTTTTGGGTATCCTATGAAGACACATTTCTCCGATTTGGGTTCGAGCTTATCTGGTTGAAGTTTCTTTACATAAGCATCGCAGCCCCAAACTTTAAGAAACGACAACTTTGGTTTCTTGCCAAACCACAGTTCATAACGCGTCGTCTCAACGGATTTTGATGGTGCCCTATTTAACGTGAATGTGGCCGTCTCTAAAGCATAACCCCAAAACGATATCGGTAAATTAGTAAGAGACATCATAGATCGCACCATATCTAGTAAAGTATGATTACGACGTTCGGACACACCATTTCGTTGTGGTGTTCCAGGTGGCGTGAGTTGTGAAACTATTCCGCATTGTTTCAAGTGTAGACCAAACTCGTAACTCAAATATTCTCCTCCACGATCAGATCGTAGAAATTTTATTTTCTTGTTACGATGATTTTCCACTTCACTCTGAAATTCTTTGAACTTTTCAAATGTTTCAGACTTGTGTTTCATCAAGTAGATATACCCATATTTCTCAAATCATCTGTGAAGGTGAGAAAATAACGATACCCGCCGCGAGCCTCAACATTCATTGGACCACAAACATCAGTATGTATGATTTCCAACAAATCAGTTGCTTGCTCCATAGTTCCGGAGAACGGCGTTTTAGTCATCTTGCCCATGAGGCACGGTTCGCAAGTACCAAGTGATTCATAATCAAGTGATTCCAAAAGCCCATCAGTATGGAGTTTCTTCATGCGCTTTACACCGATATGACCTAAACGGAAGTGCCACAAATAAGTTGCACTATCGTTATCAACTCTGCATCTTTTGGTTTCAACACTATGAATATGTGTATCACTACTATCGAGATTCAATAAAAATAGACCACTTTTCAAGGGTGCATGACCATAAAAGATATTACTCATATAAATAGAACAACCATTATTCTCTGATTTAAATGAATAACCGTCTCTCATCAAACAAGATCCGGATATAATGTTCATGCTCAACGCTGGCACCAAATAACAATTATTTAGGTCTAAAACTAATCCCGATGGTAGATGTAGAGGTAGCGTGCCGACCGCGATCACATCGACTTTGGAACCATTTCCTACGCGCATCGTCACCTCATCCTTAGCCAATCGTCGCTTAATTCGTAGTCCCTATTTCGAGTTGCAAATATTAGCAACAGAACCAATATCAAATACCCAGGTGCTACTGCGAGCATTAGTAAGGTACACATCAATAACATGTATATCACATATACCTTTGTTCACTTTGCCATCCTTCTTATCTGCCAAATACTTGGGGCAGTTCCGCTTCCAGTGTCCAGTCTGCTTGCAGTAGAAGCACTCAGTTTCAGGTTTAGGTCCAGACTTGGGTTTCTTCTCTTGAGCAGCAACTTGCTTGCTGTTCTTTTTGAAGTTACCCTTCTTCTTCCCTTTGCCCTTTTTCTTGAAACTGGTGGTCTTGTTAACCATCAACACTTGATGCTCCTTTTTGATTTCTACCTCCGCGGGTTTTAGCATTGCGAAGATCTCGGGAATAGTCTTGTTCATCCCTTGCATATTATAGTTCATCACGAAGCTCTTGTAGCTTGGTGGCAGTGATTGAAGAATTCTGTCAATGACACTATCATCAGGAAGATTAACTCCCAGTTGAATCAAGTGATTATTATACCCAGACATTTTGAGTATATGTTCACTGACAGAACTATTCTCCTCCATCTTGCAGCTATAGAACTTATTGGAGACTTCATATCTCTCAATCCGGGCATTTTCTTGAAATATTAACTTCAACTCCTGGAACATCTCATATGCTCCACGACGTTCAAAACGTCGTTGAAGACCCGGTTCCAAGCCGTAAAGCATGGCACACTGAACTATTGAGTAGTCATCAGCTTTGCTCTGCCAGACGTTCTTAACGTCATCAGTTGCATCAGCAGCAGGCCTGGCACCCAGCGGTGCTTCCAGGACGTAACTTTTCTATGCAACAATGAGGATAATCCTCAGGTTACGGACCCAGTCCGTGTAATTGCTACCATCATCTTTCAACTTTGCTTTCTCAAGGAACGCATTAAAATTCAACGGAACAACAGCACGAGCCATCTATCTACAAACAAACATAGACAAGCAAGATACTATCAGGTACTAAGTTCATGATAAATTTCAGTTCAATTAATCATATTACTTAAGAACTCCCACTTAGACAGACATCTCTCTAGTCATCTAAGTGATCACGTGATCCAAATCAACTAAACCATGTCCGATCATCACGTGAGATGGAGTAGTTTCAATGGTGAACATCATTATGTTGATCATATCTACTATATGATTCACGTTCGACCTTTCGGTATCCGTGTTCCGAGGCCATATCTGTATATGCTAGGCTCGTTAAGTATGACCTGAGTATTCCGCGTGTGCAACTGTTTTGCACCCGTTGTATTTGAACGTAGAGCCTATCACACCCGATCATCACGTGGTGTCTCAGCACGAAGAACTTTCGCAACGGTGCATACTCAGGGAGAACACTTCTTGATTATTAGTGAGAGATCATCTTAAAATGCTACCGTCAATCAAAGCAAGATAAGATGCATAAAGGATAAACATCACATGCAATCAATATAAGTGATATGATATGGCCATCATCATCTTGTGCTTGTGATCTCCATCTTCGAAGCACCGTCGTGATCACCATCGTCACCGGCGCGACACCTTGATCTCCATCGTAGCATTGTTGTCGTTACGCCATCTATTGCTTCTACGACTATCGTTACCGCTTAGAGATAAAGTAAAGCAATTACAGGGCGTTTGCATTTCATACAATAAAGCGACAACCATATGGCTCCAGCCAGTTGCCGATATCTTCGGTTACAAAACATGATCATCTCATACAATAAAATATAGCATCACGTCTTGACCATATCACATCACAACATGCCCTGCAAAAACAAGTTAGACGTCCTCTACTTTGTTGTTGCAAATTTTATGTGGCTGCTACGGGCTTAGCAAGAACCGTTCTTACCTACGCATCAAAACCACAACGATAGTTCGTCAAGTTAATGCTGTTTTAACCTTTGCAAGGACCGGGCGTAGCCACACTCGATTCAGCTAAAGTGAGAGAGACAGACACCCGCCAGTCACCTTTAAGCACGAGTGCTCGTAACGGTGAAACCAGTCTCGCGTAAGCGTACGCGTAATGTCGGTCCGGGCCGCTTCATCTCACAATACCGCTGAGCCAAAGTATGACATGCTGGTAAGCAGTATGACTTGTATCACCCACAACTCACTTGTGTTCTACTTGTGCATATGACATCTACGCATAAAACCTAGGCTCGGATGCCACTGTTGGGGAACGTAGTAATTTCAAAATTTTCCTACACACATAGGATCATGGTGATGCATAGCAACGAGAGGAGGAGTGTATCTTCATACCCTTGAAGATCGCTAAGCGGAAGCGTTTATCAACGCGGTTGATGTAGTCATACGTCTTCACGATCCGACCGATCCAAGTACCGAACGCACGACACCTCCGAGTTCTACAAACGTTCAGCTCGATGACGTCCTCGCCTTCTTGATCCAGCAAGACGGGCGAAGTAGTAGATGAGTTCCGGCAGCATGACAGCGTGGTGACGGTGTTGGTGAAGAACAATCTCCGCAGGGCTTCGCCTAAGCACTGCGGAAACTATGACGGAGGATGAACTAGAGGGGACAGGGTTGCCGGCACACGGCTTGGTGTTTCTTGATGTGTCTTTGGTGCTAGCCCTGCCCCTCTATTTATATGTTGAGCCTTGGGGTCGAAACTTGGAGTAAAATCCTCCACAAAGTCGGTTTCACCCGAAAGGCAAGAGTCCTTCTCGGACTCCAGGGCCAGACGCCAGGGTTCCCGGCGTCTGGACCCAGACACCAGGGACCCTAGCGTCTGGCCCCTGGACTCTGCAAAACTTCCTTTTGCGCTTTCCAAAAACCTTGTGGGCTTTCCCCTTTGGCCCAAATAACGTGTTCTCGTTCCTAAACATTTCGGGACACATCCGGAACCCCTTCCGGTGAATTTCGGAACTCTTCCGGAGATCAAACACTATTATCCCATATATCAAACTTTATCTCCGGACCATTCCGGAGTTCCTCGTCATGTCCATGATCTTATCCGTGACTCCGAACAACATCCGGTTACCAACATACATAACTCATATAATACTATATCGTCAACGAAACATTAAGCGTGCGGACCCTACAGGTTCGAGAACTATGTAGACATGACCTAGAACTTGTTTCCGATCAATAACCAATAGCGGGACCTGGATGCCCATATTGGCTCCCACATATTCTACGAAGATCTTTATCGGTTAAACGGCATAACAACATAAGTTGTTCCCTTTGTCATAGGTATGTTACTTGCCCGAGATTTGATCGTCGGTATCCAATACCTAGTTCAATCTCGTTACCGGCAAGTCTCTTTACTCGTTACGTAATACATCATTCCGTAACTAACTCATTAGCTACATTGCTTGCAAGGCTTATAGTGATGTGCATTACCGAGAGGGCCCAGAGATACCTCTCCGACAATCGGAGTGACAAAACCTAATCTCGAAATACGCCAACTCAACATGTACCTTTGGAGACACCTGTAGTACTCCTTTATAATCACCCAGTTACGTTGTGACGTTTGGTAGTACCCAAAGTGTTCGTCCGGTAAACGGGAGTTGCATAATTCTCATAGTTACAGGAACATGTATAAGTCATGAAGAAAGCAATAGCAATATACTAAACGATCAAGTGCTAGGCTAACGGAATGGGTCATGTCAATCACATCATTCTCCTAATGATGTGATCCCATTAATCAAATGACAACACATGTCTATGGTTAGGAAACATAACCATCTTTGATTAATGAGCTAGTCAAGTAGAGGCATACTAGTGACTATATGTTTGTCTATGTATTCACACATGTATCATGTTTCCAGTTAATACAATTCTAGCATGAATAATAAACATTTATCATGATATGAGGAAATAAATAATAACTTTATTATTGCCTCTAGGGCATATTTCCTTCAACTACCCCCACTACTAGAAGATGTGCTACCGCGTGCATTTCGCCGCCAAGAAGTTGAAACCTTACTTTCAAGAACATCCAATCACTATGGTTTGCACCGCTCCACTGGCCGAGATCATCGGAAGCCGTGATGCTTCAGGTCAAGTATCTAAGTGGGCCATAGATCTAGCTCCCTACACCATCTACTACCAGCCCCGCACCGCCATCAAGTCACAAGCACTGGCCGACTTCCTTGTCGACTGGGCCGAGACCCAGTACCTGCCGCCAGTGCCTGACTCCACCCATTAGCGAATGCATTTCGATGGCTCCAAGATGCGCACCGGCCTGGGAGCTGGCGTCGTCCTCACCTCCCCCAAAGGCGACAAGCTCAAGTACGCACTGCAGATCCACTTCGCCACCTCCAACAACCTTGCCGAATACGAGGCGCTCGTGCATGGGCTCCGGCTCGCCAAAGAGCTCGGCATCCGCCGGATCCTGTGCTACCGCGACTCCGATTTGGTGGTCCAGCAGTCATCTGGCGACTGGGACGCCAAAGACGCAAACATGGCGAGCTACCGCTTCCTAGTGCAGCAACTCAGCGGATATTTCGAGGGGTGTGAATTCCTTCACATTCCAAGAAATGACCATGACCAAGCGGACGCCCTGGCACGAGTCGGCTCCACCCGTCAAGCAATACCATCTGGCGTCGCCCTTCAGCGCCTCCTCAAGCCCTCTATCAAGCCTTCGCCAGAATCAGACTCAATTTTTGTGCCAGCTCCCCCCGAAGAAGTCAGATCTGACTCAAGAGCACCAGCAGACGGCACAAGAATCCTCACAGATGGCTCCAAAAATATCGCAGTCAAAGCCGGCCCGGGGACTTCAGAACCCGGCCCGGGGACTGCGACAGTCAGCCTGAAGACTTCAGAACCCGGCCCGGGGACTGCGACAGCCAGCCTGAAGACTTCAGAACTCGGCCCGGGGACTTCATCGTCCCAGCAAGCAGCCACGGATCCTAGCCCACTGCCTCCCAGCCCAGCCACCTTGTCCAAGTCGCAATAGTGGCAATCGAAGAAGTAGCAGCACCCTCATGGGCCGAGCCCATCCTCAAGTTCCTAGTAAACAGAGAGCTGCCAGCTGATGAAATCCTCGCTCGGCAAGTGCAACACCGAGCGGCAGCCTATACCATAGTCAACAGAGAGCTGGTCAGGCGCAATGTCACTAGTGTCTACCAACGCTGTGTGGAGGCAGAACAAGGCCAAGCAATTCTCAGAGACATCCATGAAGGCGAGTGTGGCCATCATGCGGCTTCAAGGGCACTCGTCGCCAAAGCCTTCCGACACGGATTCTTCTGGCCGACTGCCCTAGAAGAGGCCAAGGAATTAGTCCAAAACTGCAAAGGTTGCCAGATGTTCCGTTCCAAGCCGCTCCAGCCGGCTTCGGTGCTCAAGACCATTCCCATCGCCTGGCCCTTTGCGGTTTGGGGCCTGGACATGGTGGGACCATTCAAGACGGCACGAGGTGGCCTAACTCACCTACTTGTCATGGTGGACAAGTTCACCAAGTGGATAGAAGCAAAACCCATTAAGAAATCGAATGGTCCGACTGTAGTAACCTTCATCGCCGACATTACGACTCGGTACGGCATACCACATAGCATCATCACCGACAATGGAACAAATTTTGCCAAAGGAGCCTTGGCCCGTTTTTGCGCAACATAGGGCATCCGACTGGATTTAGCGTCCATCGCCCATCCGCAGTCAAATGGCTAGGTAGAGCGAGCAAACGGCCTCATCCTATCCAACATCAAGCGCCGCCTGGTTGAACCACTGGAGCACTCGGCCGGCTGTTAGCTTGAGGAGCTGCCAGCCGTCCTATGGAGTCTGCACACGACTCCAAACAAGTCAACCGGCTTCACGGCTTTCTTCCTCGTCTACAGTGCTGAAGCTGTCATCCCGACGGACATAGAATTTGACTCCCCGCCAGTCACCATGTACACCAAGCAGGAAGCAGAAGAAGCACGTCAAGACGGCGTCGATCTGCTGGAAGAGGGCCGGCTGTTGGCACTCAATCGGTCCGGCATCTACCAGCAGAGCCTACGCCGATACTACAACAAGAAGGTCAAGCCAAGATCTTTCCAAGAGGGCGACCTTGTGCTCCGACTGATCCAGTGGACAGCCGGCTAGCACAAGCTGTCGGCACCTTGGGAAGGCCCTTTCATTGTCAGCAAGGTGTAGGGAAATGACTCCTACTACCTGATCGATGCCCAGAAGCCCCAAGCTCGCAAGAGAGACGACTCTAGCAAAGAGTCGGAACGACCATGGAATGCAAACCTCCTCCGAAGATTTTACAGTTGATTCAGTACGTATCATGCTACCCCTTTGTATTAAAGAACCGAGACTTCGGGCCCCCCGAGACGAGCTCGGGGACTGCCCCTTTTGATTATCTATATGATAAGAATTATGCCTTCAAGTATGCTACTTCCTACAATGCCGCTTGGCGCCGGGTTCGACTAGTCGGCCCGGGGGCTCGCTGTCTGGCACTATGAAATGTTTCCTGAAGTCGGACAAGTAGTGTGTGGTGCCTAAGCCGTCTCCTACCAGAAGCCGCAGCTCGCAGAGCGACTGTTTGGTAGGCAGGAGTAAGGATGAATGGGCGTCCACACGAAAAATGGCTAAGGACCCAAAACATCAACATAGCCTAAACCGGTTTCCAGCCCCCTTTTTTACAAGCCGACTCGTGAATATTCGGCTTACTGCTTACTATCCGACTTGTTAAAATAAACTCCAAAGAAAGGCAAGTACTTGCTTTCCCCAAAGTAGACAGACATTTGGCCCAGCAACAGTCCGTAGAGTAGCTTGCCGGCTGGCAAAGCGGCAACTAGGGGAAGGCGGCAAAGGAAAAGGCCAAAGGAGCAATGAGCAAGGAAAGATAGAACTCAGATTAATATTTACATAAGCATAGGCCCATTGGCCGAATCTTCAGACAGAAGTTTAAAATACACCCCGAGGGTGGAATTGTGCAAACTAACAAGTTCATCAAAGACTTTCTAGAACAGATAAATAAAGCCAGAAGGCAGCCTAAGGAGTAGCAGACGGGTTCGGAGGGTCGGAGGGGACGGCGGTGTCAGGCGCCGGGGGAGTCGGCTGGACAGTCTCGGCTTGATCGCCGCTAGCGGCAGTTGGCCCGGTCGGACGCAGCTCATTGCTAGAGGCGCGGTCGAGCTGAGGCTGGTCGCCCGCTCCGCCCTCTGGCACCTCCGTCTCGCCTTCGTCCTCCGCCTCGCCTTCTTCCTCGGTGCTGGAGTTAATCACCTCCGTCGAGTCCTCTTCATATTCTGGGTTCATCCCGAACCACTCTGGCCGCACTTCCTCGCCGCCTTCAGCCCGCTCAGGGACGAAGACACTGGTGTCCATGTACTCGGCGATGGCCGCCGCACGCTCGACAAGGGCGCCCTCCATAGCCTCCAGCTCGGCCTGGGCCTCTGACCGGAACGCGGCCAGATGGTCCAGGTCCAGCCTCGGATACCACGCCTTGACGAACTCCAAGGCCCGGCGCGCTCCGGCCCGGGCCGAGGAACCCTTCCAGGCCTCAAGACGGCCGGCTGCGACCTCCAACCAGTCGGTAGTTCGGCTGGCGGTGCGCAGAGCCAGCATGTCTGGCCATAGGGCGGCAACCGCCTGGGCACCGGCATGCTGAAGCCGGCGCATCAGCCGGTGGGCCGGACGAAGACGGGCTTCGATGCTCAGAAACTGCTCATCGATGGTTTGGGGGGCGTTAGCGGCGATCTCCTCACCATTTGCCCTTCGCGCCTCACGATCAGCCTCGATGGCCAGAGGGACTGCCTGCGAGTGGTCAGGGAAGAAGTCTGCCAAGGCAAAAAATAAGCAAGTCGAAAAATCAGAAGTCAGCCTGACACATAGTCGGAAATTCAAAGAAAGAAAACTAACCATCAACGCTATCCTCAATCTCATGGAAGCCGGAGGTCAGCATCACCTCTTTGTCGGTCCAGGAGGAGCGCTCGCTCACGAACTCGGCCAGAAGAGCGGCCTCTTTCTTCTCGGCCTCGTCCTGCGTCTTCTTGAGTAGCTCCTTCTGCTCGGTCAGCTGCGCAGTAAGTAGATCGTGCTCCGCAGCGAGTTTGCTGCACTCCTCCCCCTTGACGCACAAGGCGGTGTTAACTTCACCCAGCTGCCCCTGAAGAGTAGCGTTGTCCCCTGAAGAGCGAAAGAAAGAGACAAATAAGTCATCAGCAAAGAAGGTCGCCGGGAAGATCCGGCCCGACTGCTCAGCACTCGGCTCGAATCTCGGGGACTACAGCCCACGGGTGCGCCAGCGCGCCCCCACGAAGAAAGAAGAACAAGAAAGGAAACGTCGAAGTCGGCAGCAAAGAAGATCGCCGGGAAGATCCGGCCCGACTACTCAGCAGTCGGCCCGAATCTCGGGGACAACAACCCGTGGGTGCGCCAGCGCGCCCCCGCGAAGAAGAGAGGGAAAAACTTACTCCGGCTTTCTGACAAGTCGGCAGTCCGCTTGCTCAACTCCTCAACATTGCGGTTGAAGG
The DNA here is from genome assembly GCF_002162155.2 of Triticum dicoccoides. Taxonomy (NCBI): domain Eukaryota; kingdom Viridiplantae; phylum Streptophyta; class Magnoliopsida; order Poales; family Poaceae; genus Triticum; species Triticum dicoccoides. The sequence continues at coordinate 182,949,550 of NC_041391.1, read as the reverse complement.
CAGTGGCGCGGAGGTTGTGATACTCCTGCAAACAAAGATTTCAGACAAAATAAGTGTTTGGAACTCGCCAGAGGGAGTTCCGAACCGCCTGCTCAGCAGCCGGCCCGGAACTCGGGGACTACACCCAGTGGGTGCGCCAGCGCGCCCCCACAGAGAAAAACAAGAATCAAAAAGAAGAAGGAAACGTACTCGGACAGCCGTCCGCGCTGCCAGATGCGCCCTCGTGCAAGTTTGAAGAGCGTCGCCTTCAGCGCGCAGCTTCGCCTGAACATCCAGAAACACTAGATTTAGTGGCCCAGTGCCGCTTCCGCGCAACCACCCAATGGGCGCGGCGCTTGTTGCCTCGGCGTCTAGGGTTCCCGAGCTGGCGGCGCCGGACTCCCAAGGTCACGGCGCCGAGGTCGCCCTCTCAAGATGGCGGCGCACCGGCGCGGCGACTTGGAGATGCAGCCTCGCCTCAGACTCATCCGCGGTCGGCGGCTCCGGCGGACCCACCGACTGTTTGCCGTGCGGTCTCCCAGATAGCGGTGGAGGTGGCGGTGGCGGCACGAGAGTGTCCGACATGGAGGCCTCGCCGCTCTCCTTCTCCACGATGGGGTTCTCGGTGCCGGCCTCTCTGGTCTGCCCCGTGAACTCTGGAGGCGGCGGTGCAGAGGACAGTGGGGGGACGAGCATCGCCGATCGGCGACGCGCGGCCTCCTCCGCTCGCCTTCTCGCCACAAGGGCGGCTTCGGCATCCTCCAGATTCTTCTGGGCAGAGGCGGCCGCCTTCTCGGCCTCCGCCTTCTCCAGACGGTTGGCCTCCTCCTCGTTGCGCTTCTCCCGCGCGTTTCGCTCCGTCGCCTCCCGGAGGTCGGCGGCGGGGTCGACCCGCCGAGTATTGGCGGACGCCTCTGCCGACCCCATGACGGAGGGGACGGCGACTCTCTCAAGGGAAAGAGGGGCCCTGAAGAAGAATGGGAGGAGTATAAAAGAAGACTCGGACAAGATTCATCGAAGGAAAATAAAAAAGCGTAAAAACTTACGCAGAGACTAGCGGCGGCCTTCTCACTTCCCTACAGAAGCGGTTGGCCTTCGCGGCCGCCTCCTCCCGCTTGGTCGCGGCGTCCGCCCCCTTGAGCTTCTTCAACTTTCCACCGGGCGCACTCGGCCCGGCGTGACGCCTCTTCAAGCCGCCTTGGCCGGTGGAGGAACCGGCGCCCGATGAGCCGACCCTCGGCTGGTGGCGCGGGGCGACTTCCCCTTCAGTGTCGTCATCAGGCCAGTCAGCAAAGGTGGCCGAGGACCTGATGCCGCCTACCACTCCTCCTCCCCCGCCTTCGGCGTCGGCATCCATTGCCGCCACCCCCAAGTCGGGGTCGCCGACGTCGCTCTCCACACGATCGGGGACAAACTCGCAAGGATGTCTCGTGGCGCCGGCTGCAGGCTGCATGAGGGGTTCTAGCTCAGAAAAAACCAACGAGAAACAGAAACCGGATTCGGACACAAAGAAGACAAAGCAATAAGGAGATGCGACTTACCACCGGTGGAGGGTTGTCGCGCGAGTACGGCTCCTTGCTGAACTGCCAGTCCTCCCCGAACTCGCAGTGCGCGATATGGTTCACCATGTTTGCCACCTCCGCGCGGGGCATCTCCTTGGCGCTCATCCGACTTGGGTCTCGGAGGCCGCTCATCTGACAGATCAGGTGAGGCCGGCCTTGGAGCGGGAGAACTCGGCGCGCCACGAAGGCGGCCAGCAAGTCGGCCCCGACGAGGCCCTCCGACTGCGTCAAGACTCAGAGTCGCCACAGCGGCGGCTCTGGCGGGAGTCAGCATCTTGACTCGATGAGACCAGCTGGGGAGCCTCCCAGTTGGGGGCCGGCTTCGTAAGGCGGCAGATTAACCCAGTCGCCGTCGGAGGCGAGGTTCTTCACGTAGAAGTATGAGCGCTGCACATCCTCACCGACTTGATCAGCGAGATGGAAGGGAAGGGGTTGTCGGCCGTCGAGCGCCGCATCGCGATGTAGGCACCGCACTGAGCCAGCACGCCGGCGACGTGCCTGCCGAGCTTAGAAGAGAAGAATTCTCCCCACAGCTCAATGGTGGGGAGAACACCGAGGAAACCTTCGCACAAAGTGGCGAAGGCGGAGAGCAACACCACCGTATTCGGGGTGAGGTGGTACGGTAGGAAGCTGTGAAACTCCAAGAAGGAGCGGAAGAAGCCGCTCGCCGGCAGCCCCAGGCCGCGCATGAGGTGCGAGCGGAAGATGACCCGCTTGCCCTCCTCCGTCGCCGGCGATATCTCCATCGCCGGCGTGGTGCGGGCTCGCACGAGGTGTGTGTCGGGGAGGCGGCGCATCTTGCGGAGGAATTCAATGAGGTCGTCATCGACCTCCGAGCCGTCCCACGCACCGGAACGCACGGCCGGAGCCGCGGCGACGGAGGAGGAGCTCATCGCTGGCTGGTGTGGTGCGGTTCTGCTCGCCGGCGGCGAGAAGGAGAGAGGGAGCAAGAGGAAGCAGGGGTCGGGGGAGATGGGCGCGCATGCTATGCCGCTCCACTCCCCCCCCCCTACTTATAGCCATGGAGGCTGAGAAGCCGAGGGGGCGGGCGTGGGATTAACTGCGCCCAGAGCCCCACGCCGCCCCACGATTTACCCCACAAAGTTACTGCGCAGTAACGGCGTGAGAAGCCTAACCGTTCGCGCGGCCGCAGCGGATCCGTTCACGTGCCGAGGCGCGGTACTGGCGGGCCCCGCCTGACAGCCCGTCCCGTCACGCGCGTGGGCCGGCAGACTGTCCCTGCCGCGTGGGGCCACGCGATAGGGCCACGGTGGGCGGCCGCAGGGAAGCGTATCAGGCACGCCGCCTGGTCTCCCGCCATGACTTTCGAGCTCTCCACGGAGCAGGACGGCCCTCTACGAATCCGACTACGGATAGTCGGCCAAGAGGAAGAATGAAACTGTTGAGGCCCCCCAGCAATTCACTCTCGGAGCCTCACCAGCTTCGGGGACTACTGTCGGAGTAATGGGCCATGGGTAGGCTGACCTGAGTCCCAGAACCTTTCAGGACATCGGGGCAGGCCGTGCCCCTCAAAGCCGAGTCTCAGATGACGACTCCCAGATGAGCCGAGTCTCAGATGACTACTCCCAGATGAGCCGAGTCTCAGACAACGACTCCCAGATGAGCCGAGTCTCAGACGACGACTCCCAGATGAGCCGAGTCTCAGACGCCGACTCCCATATAGGCTGACTCATGGCCGGCGACTGCCTCAGGAGCCGGCTATGGAGAGTCAGCCCACGACTCTACACTCATTGCGATAAGCGGGGCGGGCACGACCACGGCGTGGCCGTCACCTCCTGCTTACAAGGAGCTGGCGTGGTTACAGTGTGCCGTACCGCCGGAGATCTCCGGCGTGGCCCGGCACTGTAGCCATGCCAGACCTGACTTCAGCCACAGTGCGCGGCGCACTGTGGCCACGATGGCCTACCTATACGGCACAGAGACGGCGGACCCGCCAGTCAGTGAGAGCATAGAAGACGGCGGGTACGCCCCAAAGGCGGCCCCGTGGGAGTCGGCTCCCCGGAGTCGGCCAGCCTCTCCCACGGGTCCCACGCGCCATTAACTAGACAAGATGGGGAGTAACGACAGTGATTGCTCGATAGACGGCGGCACTGTTTCCACGACCCAATGACCAAGCCTGCGTCATCAGAAGCACGGCTACAGTGCCGGACTCGCCGGCAGGGCCCACAAGTCGGCGGGCCCCAGCAGTCGGCGGAGAAGAAGGCGGCCTATGAGACAGACGGCTGGGACCCGCGCCCAGCCGGATTACCATTGTCCCCCGGGGGGGTAGGCCTATATAAACCCCCCGAGGCACCCATGTAAAGGGTTGGCATCCTTTAGACTTAGACCAGATCATAGAGGAAGAAGAAGGCTAGCCTTGCCTCCTTTCACCTCCAGAGTACAGCTCTAGGAGCAACCTTGTAGTCACTACGCCTTAGTGATCATGCGGAGACCCCACAAAGCAGCAGTAGGGGTGTTATCTCCCCGGAGAGCCCCGAAGCTGGGTAAGATTCGTCGGCGTGCATGCCTTCGCCTAATCCCGTTTCCTGGTACCAGCGACGTTCTACTCGCTCCCACCATGATAAGCTATCGGGGAAGCTGATCCACGAACACCTATGGGACCGGCGGACCGAGCCCCTTTCGGTTCGGCGGGGGGCAGAGATCGCACAAAGAGCGGATCGAGGCGAAGCACACGAGCAGTTTACCCAGCTTCGGAGCTCTTCGGGGAGATAACACTCCTACTGCTACATGTCTGATTGTATTGAGTTCTTGCTCGGGAGCGCTGAGTGCTACAGTACACACTAGCTGCCTACGAGACCGAGCATGAGTGAGTGTTTTTCTGCCTTTGAATCTCCGAACCTCTCAACCCCTTCTACGTTGCGCATGGGCCTCCTTTTATATGCTCAAGGGGTCACCGATAGGTGGCAACGTAGATGAGGGTAAAAATGGAAAAGGAGTTGCGGTTGGTATAACTACTTGTACAGTGTATCATACCTAACCCTGACGGCAGGGGACAAAGGCATTAAATGCCCATCTGTGTCGCCCAAATAGTGCAGAAAAGGACTGTCAGGGACGCCACCATTCGCCACGATGGCAATCTTGCCAGCGTCGCTTGCCACCTCGCACCGCTGGCTGCACAAACTCTTGCCACGCGCGCCTGGAAAGGCCCCAGGGCGACACGTTGGTGTATGTGCTAGAGCGCGGGTACAGAGTGGTTGCTTGCCGCGGTCGTTGTCTTGTCGCGTCCGGAAGCTTGTCGCTCACCGGGCCTTGCCGGGACGCGTGGTGCGTCACGGCAAGTTCCTTGAGATGCCTTGGTTGGCCTTCCCGGCAAGCTCCTCTTGCCGGGGCCTTGTCTCCTTGGCTTGAATACTTTGTTCTTGAATGGCTCCAAAGGAACCACGGAGTACCTTGGCGATCGCCCGGCAAGCCTTGCGGCGGGGTGCTGCAACTGCCCGTCCACAAGTTCGGGATACTAGGGTACCCCTATTCTAGTACACCGACAGGAGCCCCCGGGCCTGGGCCACACACGGTGCTGAGCGCTGTTGGGCCAGGCCCAAAACAGGGCACGGGCACGCGCGGCCTGGGTTACGCCGTATCTTACTCCGTATCCACCGCGCCCTCCCCCAACGGCACGCGTCGAATGCGGCGTCGTGGGAGAGATTGTGGGTGGTTTCTTTATTCGGAAAGGCGGAATGTCCGCCCCCTCCCTCTTTATAAGCAGGGGAAACAGGGGTAGTTCGCCCATCTCGCTGGTTGCTACTCCAATCTCGGAAATCTTCGACGCTTCACCCCTTCTTCTCAAAGCTGAAAGAGAGCAGCGTTCTGCCCCCCATCGCCACCGGCACCACCAACACCGTCGATCTCCCCCGCCACCTCCGCCATGGCTCCGAAAGCCGACAAGGGGAAGGGCGTGAAGTCAGTCAAGGCGCAGCGGTCGTGGCGCTGTGAAAGGAGCTGGCACTCTTCCCCCCTCAGCTTGACACGAAGGAGCTGAGGGAGTACTACTACCTCTTCTGGTCGACAGAGACGTGAGCGCATCGACGCACGAAGGTACTCTCAGTTGCCGCTTCGGCACTGGCTCCGAACGGGTACCCCTTCTTCGCGCTGTTCTTCTACTACGGGCTCTGCCCGCCCTTCTCTGAATTTTTCTACGACATCATGAACACCTACGGGTTCCGCCTCCTTGACTTCACCCCCAACGCCGTTCTGACCATGGCAGTTTTCGCACATCTCTGCGAAAACTTTGTCAGAGTCCATCCAAAGATAGCTCTTTTTCGCCACTTCTTTATGCCCCGAGTAGAGAGAGGAGAGCCTTTATCCGGCGGAATCGCCTGGATCTCGAGGGTTGGCAAGAAGGAAACTTATCTGGAGGGAGAGCTCCGAAGCAAGTGGGAGGAGTGGAGAGCAGAGTGGTGCTGGATTGTCGAGGAGAACGCGCAACCATTTACCGCCCTGCGACAAGCCCCAGTAGCGCGCGGCAACGATTGGAGCAACGTGGCCCCAGAAGATGATAGGCTGAAGATTGCCGTCACCCGGATCTTACGCCTCAGGCTTGCCGGGATCACCGTAGGCGCCGTTGGCGCAGACTTTCTTCGCCGTTGCATCGCCCCCCTGCAGGAGAGGAGGAGACCCGCCTGGGAGTTCCAGAACGCGGCGGATATCATGAAGCTGCGCCCGGGCCTTAATTTCAACTTCACTGTCCTGGAGCTCGACGCGATGCTCCTGGAACTGTTCAAGCGCAATCCTCAACATCCATTCATGCTGCCGAGGGGTGTCGTTCCATTGTGCAACAACTCCTCGCTCGATCGCATCCGTGCAATGATACCGCTGTGCGATTCGCATGGAATTGTTCCAACTTGGCAAGAGCCTACGGACGACGTCGTGCAGGAATTCTTTGATAGCTTGGTAGAAGTGCCAGTCCGCCTCGATGAACAGAAGAGCCTCACTCGCGACACCACCGATGCGGAGATGCAGCGCATCGCCACTAGGCTGGAAGAGGCGGCGGCAGCAGCTGCCGCGGGCGAGTTTGGATTCACCGTGGAGGAGGCAGAGGCAGCAGAGGCGGCAAGCCTTGCCAAGCGAGAGGAGCTTGTCCGCGAGGAAGAGCTTGTCGGGCCTGACTCTGAGACGAGCGAGCCCGCCGAGGGCGCGAGCGACCCATTGTAGATCGACTCCTCCTCCTTCTCACCTTCAGGCAGCTCGCCGCAAGCGGAGCCCCCAGCTCCAGCAAGAAGGCGTCTCCACAAGGCCGGGGACGTACCGGGGCGGCAGACGGGTCGACAGCCGCCGCACCGCGCGACGCGCTCGACCGCGGCAAGCACTGTTGCCGCGGGAGCACCTCACGCCGCTGCGGCAACTAGAGCGGGGTCTTCCCGGTCCACCGCTACTGCTCCTGCCAAGCGGACAAGGGAGCCTTCTCCTCCGCCTCGTCGCACCGGAGGCGAGCCGGACTTCGATCTTTCCGCGCTCAGCTCCGACGAGGTAGAAGAAGAGTAAGATCCCTTGCTATACTCGTAATTCTTCAATCCTTGCTGTTTTATCTTGTATCTGATTTGCTTTACTCCGAACCCATTCTTTTTCAGGACTCTGGCCCAGAGAGCGGCGAAGAGAGCCAAGGTCCCGGTGATTGTCATCGAGGACGAACCCACCACAACAGCAGGGGACGTGTCTGAGACAATCTTGATGGACCCGGCAACTATTCTCCAAAGCAGCCCCCAGCGCAGCCCCCAGCGTAAGTGTATAGTTTATTTCTTGCTGTCAGGCGCGCATGAGTGTTCTTTCTTTGCTGACATCTGACTGTTGGTTTGTGTAGGAGCAGAGCAGCCTCACCAGGAGTGCCCGGAAGCCGCTCCCGATATGCCATCTGCTTCAACTACACCGCCAAGGGAGGATTCCCCGACAAGGGAGCGTTCCCCGGCAAGGGAGAATTCTCCGGCAAGGGACAGTTCTCCAGCAAGGGTTAGCACCAGCGACCCCCCGGTGGCGGAGACCGCGGCTGCAGATCCCAGTATAGGTAATCCTCTTGCTTAAAAACTTCCCTTGGCTTCTTCTTCCTATGATTTTCTGCTTGAATATTCGCTTGACTTTTCTCCCCTCTTCGGTTGTCAGATCCATCTGCCACGGAGCCAATGGAAACCAAGGTCGCCGACGAGGAGAACGCGCGCGGCAACAATGACGACGCCGTTGCCACCGAAGAAGAGGCCGGCGCTGATGATCTCGCCGGCGAAGAGGCCGCCAAAGCTACCGCTGCAGAAGCTGGCGAGGGATCCGGCGATCGCACTGACGGCCCCGAGGCCGCAGGAGCGTCAGGCGCTATGCCAACTGCCGATCCCTCCGCCGCTGCTGCAGTGCCAGGCTCCGAAGAGCCCCAGCCCGGCGCCTATCTGAAGGCCGGCGATGGAATCTTCATCAAGCTCCCCTGGGCGTCAGGCTCCAGGGCGCCGGTCGAAGGAGAGATTTTTGACAAAGAGTTGCTTGCCTCTGCTGGGCTGACGCTGGTCGACGCGCCAGGCAGCAACAGCGACGAGCCTGAGGAGGAGCGGCTGCTGCGGAAGTTGTTGTCGCTTTACCGCGCCCGTCAGGCCAAGCTGGCATCCCGAGAAGCGCTTGTCGCGAAGGCGGGAGTGGACATCGAGAAGTGTGCGGAGGAGCTCCGGGGTCTCAGGCAGGAAGCTCTCCGATCCCTAGCAAAGGAGCGGGAGCAACTCGCCGAGGAGCGGAAAGCCTTCCTCCTCGGGAAGGCTGAGGTTGAAAAGCAGCAGCGGCTTGCTGCCGAGAAGCTATCTGCGTGGGAAGGTGAGTTGGCGCAACGCAAGGTCAACCTTGACAGCCACGAGAAGGAGCTTGTCGCGCCCGAGCAAGGAATTGGTAGGGCTCTCAAGGAAGTACAGGAGGCTGCCGCAGCTGCCGAGGCCGCCAAGAAGGAGCTGGAGACGAAGGTGGCACAGCTGGAGGCCGGTCTCAAGGCGAGCGGCGAGGAGCTTGCTGCGCTCAAGCGTGAGCGCGAGAAGGACGCCGCCGCTCATGGCGAGCTGCAGGGTCATCTCGCTGAGAGGAGCAAAGAGCTCAGCGCCGCCAAGGACTCCAACGCAGATCTCGAGTTGAAGCTGGACGGCGCCAGGGAGCAGGAGGTGGCCTTGAAGGAGAAGATCAAGGCCGATGAGGCGCTGCTGGCGAATGCTGCTGCCGCCCAGAACGCTTTTAGGGAGACGTTGGAGCATTGGACCGAGGGTCTCGTGGATGCTGCCGTAGCCATCGACAGGGAGTTGGCGCAGCTGGGGATGGAGGACTTTGGATATTCCTCCAATGAGCACCTCCAACCCAGCGCCAAGCTCAGCTTGTTCTTCAAAGGCGTGGCGACGGCCCTCCAGCGGCTCCAGGAGAAGATCCCAAAGCAGCTGGCGGACGAGTCGTGCAAGATTTGCGCGGGGGCTCTTCGGATGGTGCTGGTGAAGGTGGCCTTCCGCAACCTAGGCCTCAACCTCACCAACGTCCTCAGGTCCTTGCCGCCGGATGCTGATCTGGAAGCGCTCAAGATCCTTGTCGCACCCATTGTGGACAAGGTGAGAGGAATCAAGAGGGTTGAGGGTGATCACGTAGATTAGGCCACCCGTTTCCTCTTTTTCTTGTCGCTGCTAGTCATGTTATGAAAACAATCTGTTAGAGCTGTGACAAGCTATCTTGTAATATAACTCTATTTTGGGTAGAGATTGCTGTGTTATTTCCTTTACTTGATTCCTTCCTTTGTATGTTTTTGCCCCATGCTTTTAGGGAACTTGTCGGTGCAGGCACCTTAGCAGCAAGCACTGAGTGTGGGACGTCAGCAGCCTGCTGGCGGTGCCGCTACCGACAAGAAACCTTGTCGCAACTAGTCGCAGCTCACTTAAGTTGTTGAGCGGACTCAAAACATAGTAAGGGCGCAACTAGCTACGAGTTGGTTCCTCCGCGCACAGGTTTTCCATACAAAGCATGGTCGTTCGAGGAAGATAACTTAAAAAATTTTAAAACTGATTGCTCAAGCTTTAGTGACTTAGCTTTTCTGTCGTTTGCTTCCCGGTAAGGCAAAACTTCCTCGAGCGACGGTTGGTCCACACCATTATCTTCTCCTTTCCCCCCGGCAAACTTGTGGGCGAGGGAACCTTCCATTCTTTGAGAAAGAGAAAGAAGAGAAAATAAAGATGTGGAGCCTTATGGCTCGTTATTGCTTACCGGGGGTAGGTGCTGCACAAAGTGTCAGATAATGCATGCAAGGGATAGTATAAAGCATGAAATTGACAAGATGTGCGGAGCACATGAACTTTACTTATGCACGGGGTCTGTGCCCGGCTTTGTACAAAGGATTACATGCAACATCGGCAAGACTTGTACAAAAGGTGGTTGCCGGAACGGGTTCCGGCAACCGCGCCCTACGGGTAAAACTTACGAAGATGCTCAATATTCCAGGAGTTGCTCACCGGAATTCCATCTTCGGTCTCAAGGCGGACAGCACCAGGCCTAGTGACTCGTTTCACCCGGTAAGGGCCTTCCCACTTCGGCGTCAACTTGTTGGAATTCTTGGCGGACTGAACGCGCCGAAGAACAAGGTCGCCTTCCTCGAAACTTATGGCATTAACTTTGCGGCTATGGTAGTGGCGCAAAGCTTGCTGGTATCGAGCAGCTCGTACAGCAGCCTGAAGACGGTCCTCCTCAAGGAGCAGCGCGTCATCTTGTCGCAGCTGCTCTTGCTCAAGCTCATCATAAGCGAGCACTCGAGGTGACCCGTATACGAGTTCCGTGGGGAGAACTGCCTCTGCTCCATAGACTAGAGCGAAAGGTGTCTGGCCAGTGGCTCGATTTGGCGTCGTCCTGATCGACTAAAGAACCACCGGCAGCTCCTCAATCCAGTTCTTTCCGCACTTGCGCAGCCTGTTGAATGTCCTGGTCTTGAGCCCACGCAGCACTTCAGCATTCGCCCTCTCCGCTTGACCGTTACTTCTCGGATGAGCAACAGAAGCGAAGCAGACCTTGGCGCCAAGATCTTGGACGTATTGCATGAAGGTGCGGCTCGTGAATTGCGTGCCATTGTCGGTGATGATCCTGTTAGGGATCCCGAAGCGGCAAACAATCGACCTAAAGAACTTGACTGCTGACTGTGCTGTCACCTTCCTCACTGCTTCCACTTCCGGCCACTTTGTGAACTTGTCGATGCAACGTACAAGTACTCAAAGCCCCCGACAGCTCGGGGGAAGGGGCCGAGGATGTCGAGCCGCCAGACCGAAAATGGCCAGGATAAAGGGATCGTCTGGAGAGCTTGAGCTGGCTGGTGTATCTGTTCGGAATGGAACTGGCACGCTTCACACTTGGTTACTTGTGCAGTTGCATCCTGGAGGGCTGTCGGCCAATAGAAACCTTGCCGGAACGCTTTGCCGGCAAGTGCTCTTGCGCCAATGTGGTGACCACATATGCCTCCATGTATCTCTGCCAACAGCTTTTGTCCATCTTCCCGGTGAATACACTTCAATTTCACGCCGTTGAGTCTTCTTTTGTACAGTGTGTTGCCGACAAACTGGTACATACTTGACTGACGGGCTACTCTTTCCGCTTCTTCTTGCTCTTCGGGAAATTCTCCTGTCTGAAGGAAACGGACAATCTGCTGTGCCCATGCTAGAGCTTGCGGCTCGACAACAAGGACTAAAGGCACATCTGCTGCTGCGGGAACATCTGCTTCTACGGCGAGAACCTGCAGTTCAGCCAGAGCTTGATGTTCCCCGGCAAGCTTGCCGGAGCAAATCTTGTCGGGAGCATCTGCTTCAACGGAACAAACCCTAGGGTCCACCGGAGCCGACTGCTCCTCAGCACCCTTGGTGTTGATCTTGGGGACCTTCTTGGCGGCGGCTTCAGGGAGATCTACCGGAAAATAGTCACCAGAAATCAACTTCCTCTTCTTGCTCTGCCCAGTTGATGGTGTTACAGACGGTTGAGTCAGCTTGAGCACAAAGATCCCTGGTTCCACAGGTAACTTAAGTGCGGCGCACTTTGACAGGCCATCAGCAATGTCGTTTTGAGCTCTTGGAACATGTTCCAACTGTAGGCCGTCAAAGTGCTCTTCTAGCTTTCTCACTTCATCAACGTAAGCTTCCATCAACAGACTCTGATAATTCTTGTTCACTTGGCGGACGACAAGCTATGAGTCACCCCTGATAATGAGCTTCTTGATCCCAAGGTCTGTTGCGATCCTCAGACCGGCAAGCAAACCTTCATACTCTGCGGTATTGTTCGTTGCTTGCTCCTTGGGAAAGTGCATCTGGACCACGTACTTGAGGTGCTCTCCGGTGGGTGCAACAAGTAGCACGCCCGCCCCGGCGCCTTGCAGCGAGAAGGCACCATCAAAGTACATCAGCCACTCTTTGCTTGCCTCTTTGACGGGGATGCTCGTTTCTGGAATTTCTTCGTCTGGTGTTTGCGTCCACTCTGCTATGAACTCTGCCAATGCTCTGCTTTGGATAGTTGAAGTGCTCTCAAACTTGAGGCCAAAGCTTGACAGTTCCATTGCCCACTCGACAATCCTGCCTGTTGCTTCTGGATTTTGTAGTATCCTCTTCAGCGGAAAACGAGTGACGACTGTGATCTCATGTGCTTGGAAGTAATGGCGCAGCTTTCTCGAGGCCATGAGAAGACCGAAAAGCAATTTCTGCACACCAGAGTACCTTGACCTAGCCCCTTGCAGAAGGGAACTGACAAAGTAAACTGGGCGCTGCACCATTCTCTTCTGCATCTCCTCACGCGCCTGCGCAGATCCATCCTTGTCGGGACTAGAGCTTGTCGGTGAAGTCCCTTGCTTGTCGCTGGGTGCACTTGCTGCGGTTGTTGGCTCATCATCTGCCTCCCTCTCCGCTACTAACGCAGCACTGACCACTTGATTGGTTGCCGCTATATACAGCAGCAACTTCTCTTGTGGCTTAGGTGCGACAAGTGTTGGAGTGGAGGACAGGTATCTCTTTAAGTCCCGCAGCGCAGCCTCCGCTTCCGGAGTCCATTTCATTGGACCCGCCTTTTTCAATATTTTGAAAAATGGCAGGGCGCGCTCAGCAGACCTAGAGATAAACCTGCTGAGAGCAGCCACGCAACCGGCAAGTCTTTGTATATCCTTGACGCGCTTTGGTGCTTCAATCTGCTCAATGGCCTTGATCTTGTCGGGGTTGGCTTTAATTCCGCGCTGAGACACGAAGAACCCGAGAAGCTTGCCGGAGGGGACTCCAAACACACACTTCTCGGGGTTAAGCTTGAGGTTGATCTTGCGCAGATTTGCAAAGGTTTCGTCTAAATCTTGAACCAGAGTCGCCTTGTCCTTGCTCTTGACCACTATGTCATCCATGTAGGCTTCCACATTTCTGTGTATTTGCGGCTCAAAAGCGTCATGGACTACCCTTGCAAATGTTGAACCAGCATTCTTTAAACCAAAAGGCATCCGTACGAAACAGTATGTGCCACATGGGGTGATGAATGCAGTCTTCTCCTCATCTTCTTCTGCCATGAAGATTTGATGGTATCCTGAGTATGCGTCAGGAAATGAAAGCAAGTCACATCCGGCCGTGCAGTCAACAATCTGGTCAATGCACGGCAAGGGAAATGGGTCTTTGGGACAAGCTTTATTGACATCGGTAAAGTCGATACAAAGCCTCCATTTCCCGTTTGCCTTGCGCACGACTACAGGATTGGCTAACCACGTAGGATGGAGCACTCCTCTGACAAGGCCTGCTGCTTCCAACTTCTTGATTTCTTCAGCGATGAATTCTTGGCGCTCCACTGCCTGTTTTCTAACTTTCTGCTTGACGGGCCGCGCATGAGGACAGACGGCAAGATGGTGCTCGATTACTTTCCTGGGAACGCCGGGGATGTCAGACGGTTGCCATGCAAACACATCGACATTCGCCCGCAGGAAAGCAATGAGCGCGCTTTCCTATTTAGGGTCGAGAGTGGCACTGATGGTGAAGGTACCACCAGTGCCGTCCTCCGTGGCGGACGCCTTCTTGGTCTCTGGTGGAGCTACCATTGTCTTCTTACACTTGCCGGTGGAGCTCGATGGTTCGTTCTCGACGGTAGCACCAAAACTCTTGCCGGACTTGGTCTTCTTCTTTCCCCCGGGAGCTTCAACGGCAAGTGATCTTTGATCTGTTGCGGATGCTGCTTCCCGGTAGATCTTGTCGGTGCAGATAAGAGCATCCTTCTTGTCGCCAGGGACAGAGATGACACTTATCGGGCCTGGCATCTTCAGCATGTTGTATGCGTAGTGAGAGGCCGCCATGAATTTGGCGAGTGCTGGATGGCCGAGTATCCCATTGTAAGGCAATGGAAAGTCAGCAACGTCAAAAGTGACCCTCTCAGTCCTGAAGTTTAACTTGCTGCCAAATGTCACCGGCAATGTGATCTTTCCCTTCAGCTTGCTCCTTCCCGGATTGATTCCTTGGAATGTGCTGGTATCTTCGAGCTCGCTATCAAGGATCTGGAGTTTCTGTAGTACCGCGGAGGAGATCAGGTTCAAGCCGGCCCCGCCGTCAACTAGCATCTTAGTGACCTTGAGGTTGCGGATAATTGGTGAAACCAACATCGGCAAGCACCCGACCGTAGTTATGCGATCAGGGTGGTCCTCAATATCAAAGATGATAGGCATGCTGGACCATTTCAGAGGCTTGCGTGACTCAACGGGTGGTTCTGCCGCATTGACTTCCCGCACCCACTGCTTGAGTTGGCGGTGTGAAGTATGCAGGGAAGCACCGCCGTCAACGCACAGGACCTCTGTGGCTTTCTGGAACTCCTGCTCATCGGTCTCGTCATCATCCATATCTTCATCGTCGTCGTCATCTTCATCCTTGTTGCGGCCGCGGGGAGGTCTGTCTCCTTGCCGCTGCTTGGCCTTACCGCGGCGTCCTCCTCGGCCGGGGCGTTTGTTGCCGGCTCCTCCAGCACCTTCCTGGCCCTTCTCCTTGTCGCGCTGCTCGTATCCAGCCTTTTGCTGCTCGACAAGCTGCTCGACCTTCTTGCAGTTCTGGAGGTCATGGCCCTTGGTGCGGTGGATCTTGCAGTACTGCCTGTTGGCGCTGTCCTGCTTGTCGGCGACCGCCACAGCCTGGTGGTTGGTGCCTGCGGCAATCTCCTTGCCGGAGGTACCAGCTTTGGCTTTCTTGTCGGACTGCTCAACGACTAGTACCTCTTTGCCTTTCTTCTTCCTATTGTTCCGCCGCCGGTTTTTCTTTGCCGGGGCAGCATCCTCACTATCAGATCCTCCTGCTTCTGTATTCTCTCCGGGAAGTTTCCTCCCTTCTTCAGCACGTGCACACTTGTCGGCCAGGGCGTATAACTCACTGACGTCCCTGATCTTGCACATCGCCATCTCCTCCCGCATCCTGCGGTTTCGCACGTTCTGGTAGAACATGCTGATTACCGCGGTAGGGTGGACATCTGGGATGTTGTGCTGTACGCGGCTGAATCTCTGAATATACTTGCGCAGGGTTTATCCTTCCTTCTGGGCGAGCAGATGAAGGTCGCTCTCTTGGCCATGAGGCTTGTGGCCGCCTGTAAAGGCGCCGACAAACTGATGGCATAGATCTGCCCAGGATGATATGGAGTTGTCCGGCAAGTGCATGAGCCAGGATCTGACATTGGGCTTGAGCACCAGCGGGAAGTAGTTGGCAAGGATCTTGTCGTCTCGCCCCCCGGCAGCTTGCACCGCAATGGTGTAGATGCTGAGGAACTCCGATGGATGTGACTTGCCGTCGTACTTCTCTGGTACGTCTGGCTTGAAATTCTTCGTGCTGGGCCACTGGACTTCCCGCAGCTCACGAGTGAACGCAGGGCAACCTACCGCGTACGGCAAGTCACCTGGTTCCCCTGGCACATGAACGTCGACAGAGGGCCCAGCGCGCTGGTCCGATTGACGCCGCGCTTCTCTTCGGCGCTCGATGCGAGTACGAGCGTCTTCTTGCTGTCGTTCATGAAGAACTTGGCGCTGATCGCGACGAGCTCGTGGATCCGATGATGCGGTGGAGTCGCTGTCGAGGTGGATCCGGCGAGTCGGCGATCTTGGCCTTCAGGGTGGAGAGTGCATGGTGGTTGCACCCCCACCGGTTTTGTCGCCATCGACTCGTGCCTGGCAGTCCGGCCGCGGTAGCGATGTACTCGGCTGCCGCAGAGTGTCGCCGTTGGCAAAGCCGATGAGACTCTGAATGGTGGCCCTCCATTCGTCGATCTTGTCTGTTGTTGGAGGGTCATCCAGGAGCAGTTGAGCTTGCGCCAAAGCTTCTGCTCGAGTGGTGGGCGGCAGTGGCGAATGGTGCGAGGAGCGGGATATGATCGGACTTCTAACTATGTTAGAAGGAGCAGTATCCCGTCCAGGCTACCGTGTCTCGCTCGTGCCAGCATGCTGGCGTGCATGTTGGTCTTGAGCACCCCGAGATCCACCAGCTCGATCTTGGTCCAACAAACGTATGGTACTACGAATACCATGATGCTGT
Source organism: Triticum dicoccoides (assembly GCF_002162155.2). Taxonomy (NCBI): domain Eukaryota; kingdom Viridiplantae; phylum Streptophyta; class Magnoliopsida; order Poales; family Poaceae; genus Triticum; species Triticum dicoccoides. The sequence continues at coordinate 182,933,517 of NC_041391.1, read as the reverse complement.
CGGTCCTGCGCCTCTTGAGATGGGCGCGGTGCATGTACGGACGCCGAGGTCTGCGCAGCCTTGTCCTTGGACCTGGCAGCACCATGAGCTTCCTCGTCGATGCCCGTTCTTCCGCCAGTGTCTATCCCACCACCTGATTGCTCCGGTGGTGGTGGGATCGACGTGGACGGAACAGTTGCCCCCGAAGCCTTCTTCTTCGGCGGCATGTCGATGAAGAAAATGAAGATCTAGCTCGTGTGAACGCCGGATCAGGTTCACACAATCTCGACGCCCCCTACCTGGCGCGCCAAAGATGTCGGGGAAGCTGATCCACGAACACCTATGGGACCGGCGGACCGAGCCCCTTTCGGTTCGGCGGGGGGCGGAGATCGCACGAAGAGCGGATCGAGGCGAAGCACACGAGCAGTTTACCCAGCTTCAGAGCTCTCCGGGGAGATAACACTCCTACTGCTGCATGTCTGATTGTATTGAGTTCTTGCTCGGGAGCGCTGAGTGCTACAGTACACACTGCTGCCTACGAGACCGAGCGTGAGTGAGTGTTTTTCTGCCTTCGAATCTCCGAACCTCTCAACCCCTTCTACGTTGCGCATGGGCCTCCTTTTATATGCTCAAGGGGTCACCGACAGGTGGCAATGTAGATGAGAGTAAAAATGGAAAAGGAGTTGCGGTTGGTACAACTACTTGTACAGTGTATCATACCTAACCTTGACGGTAGGGGACAAAGGCATTAAATGCCCGTCTGTGTCGCCCAAATAGTGCAGAAAAGGACCGTCAGGGACGCCACTGTTCGCCACGATGGCAATCTCGCCAGCATCGCTTGCCACCTCGCACCGCTGGCTGCACAGACTCTTGCCACGCGCCCCTAGAAAGGCCCCAGGGCGACACGTTGGTGTATGTGCTGGAGCGCGGGTACAGAGTGGTTGCTTGCCGCGGCAAGCGCCTTGCCGCGGTCGTTATCTTGTCGCGTCCGGAAGCTTGTCGCTCACCGAGCCTCGCCAGGACGTGTGGCGCATCGTGGCAAGTTCCTTGAGATGCCTTGGTTGGCCTTCCCGGCAAGCTCCTCTTGCCGGGGCCTTGTCTCCTTGGCTTGAATACTTTGTTCTTGAATGGCTCCAAAGGAACCACAGAGTACCTTGGCGATCGCCCGGCAAGCCTTGCCGCGGGGTGCTGCAACTGCCCGTGCACTAGTTCGGGATACTAGGGTACCCCTATTCTAGTACACCGGCATAAGCCATCCTCTGGCGTATGTCGCATCCAACCCCCGACAAGTGGGTACCTACAGCTATGTTCTCTTTGGTTCGAATGCGACCTATGTTTGAACAGGAAGCCCCCAAGTGACCTTGAGAATATTTAACGACTCTGATTCGAATACGATCTGAGTCGGACCAACAACGGGTTAAGCTAGATTCGAACACGATCAGCCCCTATGGTCTTTGTACAATTATAAAAAATGAAGACATATAATCTGTGGGGATGAAAATGACAGAGGTCCTGCTTTATTACTGATAATATATACATCACCAAGATATGTACATCATGTGAGCCGGTGGCTCAAGTGTAGTAAGGCCGAAGATGAGCTATGTTCCACGGTTGGCGGGTCTCGTCCTCCGACTTACGTGAGTCTTTGCGCTCTCGAACATCGATAATATAGTATGACCCATTGTTCAAATTCTTGCTGACCACAAAGGGCCCTTCCCAAGGTGGGGATAACTTGTCTGCATCAGTCTGATCCTGGATGAGCTGGAGTACCAAGTCACCTTCCTGAAAGGTTCTTGATTTAACCCGGCGGCTGTGATAACGCCGCAAGTCCTGTTGGTAAATCGCCGAGCGAGCTGCTGCTAAGTCACGCTTTTCGTCCAATAGGTCAAGTGCCTCTCATCGAGCTTGTTCATTGTTAGCTTCCACATAAGCCGCCACTCGGGGCGAGTAATGGCGGATGTCACTAGGAAGAACCGCCTCTCCTCCATAAACTATAAAGAAAGGGGTATAACCCATAGATCTGTTGGGGGTAGTATTGATGCTCCACAACACTGATGGTAACTCCTCCACCCAACAACCCGGTGTTCGTTGCAAAGGAACTAAAAGTCGGGGTTTGATACCCTTTAAAGTCTCCTGATTGGCTCTCTCTGCTTGACCATTGGATTGGGGGTGAGCTACTGATGAGACATCAAGCCGGATATGCTCACATTGACAGAACTCCTCCATAGCCCCCTTGGACAAGTTAGTTCCATTATTAGTTATGATGCTGTGGGGGAAGCCAAAACGAAAAATCACCTTTTTCATGAATTGAACTGCCGTTGCTGCATCACGCTTACTGACCGGCTCTGCTTCCACCCACATTGTGAATTTATCCACCGCCACAAAGAGGTGATTCTTTTTGTCCTTGGACCTTTTGAAAGGCCCAACCATATCAAGCCCCCATACAGCAAACGGCCAGGTAATTGGCATCATCCTCAATTCTTGAGCCGGCATATGAGCTCGCCGTGAAAATTTCTGACACCCGTCACATTTACTAACCAGATCTTCTGCATCTGCATGAGCCGTAAGCCAATAAAATCCATGACGGAAAGCTTTGGCCACAAGGGACTTTGAACCAGCGTGATGGCCGCAATCCCCTTCATGGATCTCACGAAGAATCTCTTGGCCTTCTTCAGGGGATACACATCGTTGAAACGCCCCAGTGACACTGCGGTGATGTAACTCGCCATTGGTAATCGTCATTGACTTAGACCGCCAGGTTATCTGTCGAGCCATGGTTTCAAACTCAGGCTGTTCTCCCCGGGTCATGTAAGCCAAATATGGCACCGTCCAATCTGGGGTGACGTGAAGAGCCGCACCAACTGTGCCTCCGGGTCGGGCATAGCCAAGTCTTCCTCTGTAGGTAACTTGACAGACGGGTTATGCAAAACATCCAAAAAGGTATTCGGGGGTACCGGTTTACACTCAGACCTAAGCCGGCTTAGAGCATCGGCCGCCTCGTTCTTCCTGCGATCTATGTGTTCCACTTGATAAACCTTGAAATGTCCAGCCACAACATCAACTTCACGGCGATAAGCCACCATGAGAGGATCTTTAGGATCCCACTTGCCTGAGACTTGCTGGGCTACCAAATCTAAGTCGCCAAAGCACCTTACCCGGCTTAAATTCATCTCCTAGCCATCTGAAGACCATGGAGTAAGGCCTCATACTCAGCTGCATTATTAGTACAGGGAAACATCAATCTTAGCACATAACAAAACTTATCACCTCGAGGGGAAGCCAAAACAACTCCAGCCCCCGAGCCTTCCAATTGCCTGGATCCATCAAAGTGAATTGTCCAGTATGTGTTATCCGGCTTCTCTTCAGGCGCCTGTAACTCTGTCCAATCATTGATGAAATCCACTAGTGCTTCAGATTTGATAGTAGTGCGAGGTACATACTTTAAGCCATGAGGCCCAAGCACAATAGCCCACTTGGCGACTCGTCCTGTAGCCTCTCTGTTCTAGATGATATCCCCCAAAGGAGCAGAACTGACCATAGTGATGGGATGACCCATAAAATACTGCTTAAGCTTCCGGCTAGCCATGAACACCCCATAAACAAGCTTCTGCCAATGTGGATACCTTTGTTTGGACACAATGAGCACCTCAATGATGTAGTAAACCGGACATTGAACCAGATATTCTTTACCAGACTCCTTTCGCTCCACCACAATAGCTACACTGACAGCCCGTGCATTAGCAGCCACATATAACAACAATGGCTCTTTGTCAATGGGAGCAGCAAGGACCGGCGGCTCAGCCAATTGTCTCTTCAAATCCTCAAAGGCAACGTTAGCAGCATCACTCCAGATGAAGTTATCTGTCTTTTTCAATACTTGATATAGCGGTATGGCCTTCTCACCCAACCGGCTTATGAAACGGCTTAAGGCAGCAAGACGACCCACCAATCACTGAACATCATTGATGCACTTCGGTTTTGCCAAAGAGGTGATAGCCTTGATCTTCTCCGGGTTAGCCTCAATGCCTCTATTAGAAACCAGAAAGCCCAAAAGCTTACCTGCTGGCACAACAAAGACGCACTTCGTCGGGTTAAGCATCACGTTGTACACCCGGAGATTATCAAAGGTCTCCTTGAGATCATCTATCAGTGTTTCCTTCTTTCTGGACTTCACCACAATATCATCCACGTAAGCATGCACATTGCGGCTGGTCTGAGTATGAAGGCAATTCTGCACACAATGTTGATAAGTCGCCTGGACACTCTTAAGCCCAAAAGGCATAGAAACATAGCATAAGGCTCCAAAAGGAGTAATGAATGTTTTCTTATCTTAGTCCTTAACCGCCATCTTGATCTGACGATATCCAGAATAAGCATCCAGAAAACTCAAACGCTCACATCCCGCCGTAGCATCAATAATTTGATCAATACATGAAAGAGCAAAAGGATCAGTCGGACAAGCCTTGTTTAAGTCTGTATAATCCACACACATATGCCAAGTGCCGTTCTTCTTGGGCACCAGCATCGGGTTAGCTAACCACTCTGGATGAAATACCTCAATGATAAACCCGGCCGCCAAGAGCCGGGCCACTTCTTGTCCAATGGCCTCGTGCCTCTCTTCGTTAAACTGCCGAAGGAACTGCTTGACCGGCTTAAACTTTGGATCAATGTTGAGAGTGTGCTCAGCGAGTTCTCTCGGTACACCCGGCATGTCAGAAGGTTTCCATGCAAAGATGTCCTGATTCTCACGGATGAACTCGATGAGCGTGCTTTCCTATTTAGCATCCAGATTGACGCTAATACTGAACTGCTTAGATGAATTGCTAGGAACAAAATCGACTATCTTTGTATCCTCCGCCGATTTGAACTTCATCTTCGGCTCACGCTCTGTGGTGGGCTTCTTCAAGGATGTCATACCTGCCGGGTCAACATTGTCTTTATCGTATTTTAACTCTTTTGCAGCGCAGACCGACTCAACATAAGCCGCGTCGCCTTCCTCGCATTCCAGAGCCGCCTTCTGACTACCATGAACCGTAATGGTCCCCTTATGACCTGGCATCTTCAGCTGCATGTATACATAACACGATTGCGCCATAAACTTGGCGTAAACCGGCCGCCCAAACAGAGCATGATATGGGCTCCTGATCTTGACCACCTCGAAGGTTAACTTCTCGGCCCTGGAATCATACTCATCTCCAAAGGCTACCTCTAGCTCAATCTTACCAACTGGGTATGCTGACTTACTAGGAACCACACCGTGAAAAACAGTATTGGACTGCTTATGATTTTTATCTGCTAACCCCATCCGACGAAAGGTCTCATAATATAGGATATTGATGCTGCTGCCTCCATCCGTGAGCACATTAATGAACTTGTACCCCCCAACTTGAGGTGCTACCACCAAAGCTAAGTGACCCGGATTGTCAACCCAGGGCGGGTGATCTTCCCGACTCCATGTAATGACCAGCTCAGACCATCTTAAGTATCGAGGAACCGCCGGCTCAACGGCGTTCACTGCTCTCTTGTGAACCTTCTGATCCCGCTTGCATAAACTAGTGGTGAAAACATGATACTGCCCACTGCTCAACTGCTTTGGTTGACTCTGATAGCCAGACTGCTGCTGCTACTGACCCCCCCGGCCAGATTGCTGATTATAACCACCTTGATTGAAATTGCTTTGGTTATTCTAGTGACCCCAGAAACCGGAACCAGAACCGCCACTTCCATTGTTAGGGCCGTGAAAGCCGCCGCCTCCTGAACCGCCGCCCGACCCGTGATTTCCATTGAATATATTGGAATTTTTGAAGGCCTTCATGATAGTGCAATCCTTCCATAGTTGTGTAGATGGACTCTCCTCCGTGCCATGCTTCAGGGACGGCTCATTCAACAACTGCTCGAGAGTAGGGCCTGACCCGCCAGATCGTGGCGGCGGACTCCCCTTACGCCGCTGATTTTTGCCCTGTGTATTGGTGTTAGCCACAAACTCTAAGTTACCATCCGCCTTACGTTTATTGTTGCCGCCTTGATTCGTCGGGTTAGGCTGCGTGCCCTTAGCGTTGCCGCTCTTCTTTCCCTTCCCTACCTTCTCATCGCCAGACTCGGGATCCTTGGTACTATCTGAGTCGGCATACTTAACCAGAGGCGCCATCAACTGACCCATCTCAGGACCTTCACGCTTGAGTCGCCCCAACTTCATCTTCAGAGGCTCAAAACGGGAATTCTGCTCCAACATCAATACTGCAGAGCCGACATCCATCTTATCAGAAAAGAGTATTATTTCCTTCACTTGGCGCACCCAATGGGTCGTGGACTCACCCTCTGGTTGCTTGCAACCAGTCAGATCCACAATCCACATGGGCTGCTTGCACGTATCCTTAAAGTTCTGGATAAAGTTCTCCTTTAACTCTGCCGATGAAGTAATGGAATTAGATGGCAACGCCTTCAACCAATTACGGGGTTCCATCCAACATCATGGTGAAGTACTTGTCCATCGCAACATCACTCACCTCTAGTAGCTCCATGGCCATTTCATAACTTTCAATCCATGCTTCGGGCTGCAAATCGGCCGTATAATTCAGCACCTTACGAGGCCCCTTAAAATCCTTGGGCAAGCGCTCATTACGCAGAGCCGGCACCAAACAAGGCACACCTTGGTTCTAGTGACTATTCCTGCTCCAACTGATACTGCTGGATAAACCGGCAGGGGCTGATAAGCCGCCTGCTGAGCCGCCTATTGCGCTGCTAGTTCTGCTGCCTGTTGAGCCGCCTGCTCAATCTGCGGACGCACTCTATCCTGATCACGCACATTAGGAGCCCCACCCTGAGCCGGGTCCTACCCACACGGCTGGTTACGGCGCTGGTCATTGCTTGACACGGTTGGCGAATCCAAATGCCTGCTATAACTCTTACTCCAACTCGGACGTGGGGTAGAATGAATCATGTCTCCACTATAAGAGTATGCCTCCTGCTGTGCCAAGGCTGTCTGAAGAAGATCTCTGACTCTTCGCGTTTCAACCGCCGCCGGTGAATCACCATCAGCTGGGAGAGCCGCCAGTCGTGCTGCCGTCGCGATCATCTTCTCCAGCGGGTTAGAGTAATGACCCGGTGGTGTCGGCACATAAGGGGGCAGAGCAGTGTTTAGATGTGGGGATCCCATAACCTGTGGTTAAATTGGCGGGTTGATCTTGGGTGTTATGACCTGATTCGCTCCCGGCGGGTTACCGGGTCCCGCTCCGGGTGTCTGGAAAAGGTTCCTAGGATCATAAACCGGAGGCTGACGAGATTGAGCCTTCTGATACCTCCTCCTCATAACCTCATTGGACGCGTTCTGCTCCATCGTGAGCTGAAAAGCCTGTGATTGAATCTGCTGTGCTCGGACATCCAGAGCCGCCCGCTCAGCAGTCATCATGTCGTCCTCTGCCGCTAGGTTTTCCTTAGCATGTGCTATATCAAGTTTCAACTGTGCCACTTCTGCATCATGCTGATCTTGATCTTCCGGGTTGACCACAGCGGTTAATAGGGTCGTCAGTTTATCAGTGAGATCCATTAACACCTGAGCCGGCGAGCGCACAGGGCCTCTTGCCCCGGCTACTGCTGTCTCGAAGGTCATGGCCGCCGTAGTTGATGAAGTTAGCGCAGGTTGAGTACCTGCCATGAAGATTCTGACTCTTCTTGGCGGATCAAAGGGGTCCGGAATACTACCGCCATCGGAACAGCCCCCAAGCCTGTCGTCTTGTAGTTGATACATTGAATCCATCTCACCTGTGGAAGACTCACCATCGGAGTAGATGGCCGTCTCATCTCCGGAGTCAGATCCTTCAGAAAGTTCTCCTCCATGGATGCATCCCACGAAGGCATGCCTCATGGCAGGTTGAGCCCGGGCGGGTCTCGCACGGTGAGCCGTCTCGATGATGTCGGTGCAGATGTCCGGCTCAGGGCCCGGCTCTCCGATCTTGCCGATGAAGATGTGGATTCTGCCAAAGGGGACCCGGTACCCGTACTCAATTAAACCGGCGTCAGGGCCCCAGCCTGCGTCGTCGATATAGAGCTTGCCGCGACGACTCTTGGTTATCCGGCCCACAGCGCACCCCTTGAGCCCTTTGAAGCTTCCCTTTAAGAACTCAAATCCACCGTTCGCTAGCCCCATGGTGGGAGCCAACTGTCGTGGAATTGTCATGTCAGATGTCCTAGCGTAAGGACTTAGTCGTGGAGCCATCCTAACTAGGAAGCTTAAATGGGTTAAACGGGACAGAGGACACGAGGTTTATACTGGTTTGGCCCCTTGCAGTGAAGGTAAAAGCCTACGATCCAGTTTTGAGTGGGATTGCTTATGACTCGTTAACTAGGGAGCGAGTCGCTTGACCTAGCTCTCGAGTTGATGTTACTTGTCCTGAACCGCCGTCGGGTCATCCATTTATATACATAGGTCGACGCCCAACGGCTCGCAGAGTCCCGGCCGGCTCATATGCAATGTCCAGCTCGGTCTCTTAACTATCCTTGTCTTACAACACAAATCACATACATATGGTGGTTTATCACTAAGGGCCTTAAGTCGTGTCTGGTCTTTGGGCCCTTTCTTGAACCACTATCTCCATCCTGGGTCTTGGGCTTCAAGAACACTTGCAAGTATAACCCGACCCCTCCTGGGCGGGTCATACCAATAGTTATATCCCCAACAATTGCCATTTTCACTAACCCCTCCACTAAAAGTTCGTTTAAGTTTAGTATGGATGAAGTGTTCGAAGATCGAGGAGGTCTCGATATGAGGAGAAGGAGGAGAGGAAAGAGCTGAAGCTTGGGGATGCCCAAGGCACCCCAAGTAAATATTCGAGGAGACTCAAGCATCTAAGTTTGGGGATGCCCTGGAAGGAATCCCATCTTTCTTCAACAAGTATCGGTATGTTTTCAGATTTGTTTCGTTCATGTCATATGTGCAAATCTTGGAGCGTCTTTTGTGTTTATTTTTCACTTTGCTTTTATGCACCATGCTGGTATGAGATAGTCCATCTATGGATTTATAAAATGCTTCATGTGCTTCACTTATATCATTTGATGTTTTGATTGCCTATTTCTTTTCACATAGAAAATCAATGTTCGTAGAATGCTCTTTTGCTTCACTTATATTTGTTAGAGCATGATCTTTTGTAGAAAGAATTAAACTCTCGTGCTTCACTTATATCTATTTAGAGAGACAAATGGAATTGGTCGATTGCATGGTTAGTCTCAAAATCCAACATAAAACTTATGGATCACATAATATGATATGTTTGATTCCTTGCAATAGTTTTGCGATATAGAGATGATAAATATGTGGGAAGTACTAGTAAACGGTTGTGGTTAAGTAAGAATATTGGTGTTAAGGTTTGTGATTCTCGAAGCATGCACGTATAGTCTCTCTTTATGCTATGAAAGTTGGAGCGCAATTTATCCTTGATTGTCTTCCTTATGACTGGCGGCCGGGGACGAGCGATGGTGTTTTCCTACCAATCTATCCCCCTAGGGGCATGCCTAGTAGTACTTTGCTTCGAGGGCTAATAAAGTATTGCAATAAGTATGTGAGTTCTTTATGACTAACGCGAGTCCATGGATTATACGCACTATTACATTTCTGCAATTTGCTAGCCTCTACGGTACCGTGCACTGCCCTTTCTCACCTCGAGACTCGGTGCAAACTTGGCAGGTGCATCCAAACCCCGTGATATGATACGCTCTATCACACATAAGCCTTATTATATCTTCCTCAAAACAGCCACCATATCTACCTATTATGGATTTTCCATGGCCATTCCGAGATTTATTGCCATGCAACTTCCGTTGCTTCCGTTTGATGACTTGAGCATTCATTGTCATATTGCTTTGCATGATCATATAGCTGACATAGTAGTTTTGACTCAGCCACCGTGCATCATTTTTCATATATGTTACGCTTGATCATTGTCAGAGGCATTCATATAGTGTCATATTTTGTTATAGGTATCGAGTTGTAATTTTTATTTCTGTTGAGTTATAAGTAAATAGAAGTGTGATGATCATCATTTTTATAGCAGTGCCCTAGTGAGGAAAGGATGATGGAGACTATGATTCCCCCAGAAGTCGGGATGAGACTCTGGACATAGAGAGAGAAAAAGGAGAAAAAGAAAAAAAATAAAGAAAAAAGGAAAAAAAAGAAAAAAAATTAAAAAAAGAATAAAAGAGAGAAGGGGCATTGTTAGTATCCTTTACCACACTTGTGCTTCAAAGTAGCATCATGTTTTTGATATGGAGAGTCTCCTATGTTGTTACTTTCATATACTAGTGGGAATTTTACATTATAGGATTAGATGCACACCCACTTAGTTTTCATATGGAGCTTTCATACACTTATAGCTCTTAGTGCATTCGTTGCATGGCAATCCCTACTCCTCACGTTGATATCAATTGATCGGCATCTCCATAGCCCGTTGGTTATCCGCATCGATGTGAGACTTTATTACTTTTTTGTCTTCTTTATATTTACCCCTATCATCATACTCTATTCCACCTGTAGTGCTATATCCATGGCTTGCACTCATGTATTGCGTGAGGGTTGAAAAAGCTAAAGCGCGTTAAAAAGTATGAACCAATTGCTCGGCTTGTCATCGGGGTTGTACAAGATTTATACTTTGTGTTAAGAAGACGGAGCATGACAAGACTATGTGATTTTTGTAGGATCGAAAGTATTTATAGAGGGGGGTGATTAGACTACTTGACCAAATAAAAATTTAGCCTTTTCCCAATTTTAGTTCTTGGCAGATTTTAGCAACTTAGCATAAGTCAAGCAATCAATCTACACATGCAATTCTAAGAGTATAGCAGCGGAATGTAAAACAATTGCATATGAAGGTAAAGGGAGGAGTTTGAGGAAGAAAACGCAATGTTGACACGGAGATTTTTTATCTGTGGTTCCGATAGGCGGTGCTATCGTACATCCACGTTGATGGATACTTCAAGCCACGAAGGGTAACGGTTGCACGAGTCCATGGAGGGCTCCACCCACGAAGGGTCGACGAAAAAGCAACCTTGTCTATCCCACCGTGGCCGTCGCCCATGAAGGACTTGCCTCACTCGGGTAGATCTTCACGAAGTAGGCGATCTCCTTGGCCTTACAAACTCCTTGGTTCAACTCCACAATCTTGATGGAGGCTCCCAAGTGACACCTAACCAATCTAGGAGACACCACTCTCCAAGAGGTAACAGATGGTGTGTTAATGATGAACTCCTTGCTCTTGTGCTTCAAATGATAGTCTCCCCAACACTCAACTCTCTCTCACAGCATTTGGATTTGGTGGAAAGAAGATTTGAGTGGAAAGCAACTTGGGGAAGGCTAGAGATCAAGATTTATGTGGTAGGAATGGAATATCTTGACCTCAACACAAGTGTAGGTGGTTCTCTCTCAGAAAATGTATGTTGGAAGTGTAGGCATGTTCTGATGGCTCTCTCCACGAATGAAGAGTGGGTGGAGGGGTATATATAGCCTCCACATAAAATCTAACCGTTACACACAACTTACCAAACTCGGTGGGACCGAATTGTGAAACTCGGTCAGACCGATTTAGTTCATAATATGACCATTTGGCATTTTGGTGGGACCGATATCGTTAGGGTTAGGGCATCATGTAATCTTGGTGAGACCGATTACACAAACTCGGTGAGACCTATTTTGGTAATAGACAAACAGAGAGTTGGTCAGGAAAACTCGGTGGGACCGATTCACTCATCTCGGTTGGACCGAAATGTTACATAAGGGAAACAGAGAGTTTGCATTGCAATCTCGGTGGGACCGATCGCTCATCTTGGTTTGACCGAAACTTTAGGAAGGGAAACAGAGAGATTACAATCCCATCTCGGTGAGACCGAGATCCTTATCAGTGAGACCGAAAAGACTAGGGTTTCTGGCAGTGGCTATGTCAACTGAACTCGATGGCGCCGGATAGAAAGTTTCGGTGGGGCCGAGTTTGACTTTTGGTTATGGACATATGTGGATGTGAGAAAGTAGTTGAGGGTTTTTGGAGCATATCACTAAGCACTTTGAGCAAGCAAGCCATTGAGCAACACCTCATGCCCTCTTAATAGTATTGGCTTTCCTATGGACTCAATGTGATCTTGGATCACTAAAAGTAAAATGTAGAGTCTTGTGCTTTGAGCTTAAGCCAATCCTTTTGTCCTTAGCATCTTTAAGGGGTCCCACATTTCTCATCCATGCCATGCCAAACATTGAGCTTTCCTGAAATATTTATCTTGAAATAGCATTAGCTCAGTGAGCTATATGTTGTTAGGAATTACCAAAACCACCCAGAGATAGTTGCACTTTCAATCTCCCCCTTTTTGGTAATTGATGACAACATATAGATCAAAGCTTCGAAAAATGATAATAAGATTGAAAAACATCGTTGTTTTGAGAAGTATGTGATAATCAAGAGCTCCCCCTAAATTTGTGCATTATTTAAAATTTGGTTTGGACTGCAAATGCACAATGTGTTAGGATCATGGGTTACTCTTTCATGTCACATACATCTTGGTGGAGTGCTCAAAATGATAGAAGTTAAAAGCATGCACTCTTCACCAAGCAAGTGAATGATCATATGAGGATATAAGAGATAATATAATCCAACAAGCATTAAGGGTAGCATATGATCAAACAAGTAAACAAGTAGCTCACAAGCACACAATCAAGAAGTTCAACCAAAAAACAAGAGAGATAAAAAGCAACACTCTCTCTCGAAGCCTATGATCTATACATTTTCTCCCCCTTTGGCAACAAGTTACCAAAAAGTTCATAAAAAATGCATAGTGCTAAATGACTCTCGGGCTTGGTCTTCATGAGGTGGCATAGAGATGACTCCAAGGACGAAAGCTTCTATTGTTGTAGCTGGAGCTGGTGGAGTGGTTGCTGGAGCTGGTGGTACTGAAGCTATGGCTGCTGGTGCAGATGTAGTAGCTCTTGTGTTTGGAATGGGCACTGCAGCAGATCTCTCACTCCTGGGCACTCTAGTGAAAGCATCTGTAGTAGACTTGCCCTTCTTCTCCTCCACTTCCTCCAAAAGTTGCTCAACTACTGACTGGATCTCAGTTACATTGACATCAAGATCATAGAACTTCTACTCAATGATCCTCTCCAAGCTCTCCTGGTTTTGAGTCAGGGTGGCCAAGCCCTTCTCAATCCTCAAGGTGGAGGCAATCAAATATCCAAGCTGGTCTTGCTTGCTCTTCAAGAATACCTAAGATGCCTCTTCAGCTGTTGGCATCTTTGCAGCTTTCTCTACCCTTGCCTTCTCCCTCTTCTCATGTGCTTGAGCTGATGATGGTTCATTCTCATTCATGAGAACATTGTTGTCTTCAAATTGAGGGTAGATGGGCAGGTGATCCTTATCCAATAGATATTTGCCTGTGCCCATCTTGGAGTTGATGAGCTCCTGAATTTGTGGGGTATACCCACAAGATCTTTTCCGATCAGCTGATGTCCTTTTTATTGTCTCCACAATAAGACTCATGACTTTAAACTTTTGAGGCACATCAAAAAAATGTAGCAAATTGATAGCATGTCCTCTGATCATCTTGTGATCACCTGACTTGGGTAGCAATGTGTGCCTTAGGATCCAGTTGATGGTAGGCAAACCAGACAACAATAAGTGGACAGATCCAAACTTATGAGTCTCCAAAGTAGCATCTGGGATCTCTCTGTACATGCTAGCCATTGAGTTGTGATCCTTCTTCTTCTTGGCATAGACTTCCAAGTCATCTTTATTTTCTTCTGGGGCATTGATCAACTAAGCCCATTCTTACACAGAGGATTGGTACCTCATACCTTCTGACATCCAGATAATCTTCCCATCTGGGTAGAAGTTGGCAGTGGAGTAAAAATGCATGATCAGCTCATCATTCCACTTGGTGAGCTTCTGGGCAACAAATGTATCAACTCCACATGCTTTGAAGCTATCATATACACCTGGATAGTGATCTTCATTCTTCTGGATGTACTCCCAGTCAACCCATCTCATGTCACAGACAATAGGCTTCTTGTCAAGCAAAATTGTCTCATAAAAGTCTTGCTATTCCTTAGTGTGAAACCTGTAGTCAACAGCAGTTCTCCTCCTGACAGCATATGGATCAGACTATCTCGATAATCTCAGTCCTGAATCCTTCTTGATTTTCATGTTCTCTACAACAGGATGTGCATCATTGTGGTCAGGGATCTTGGGCTTCAACTTTCTCAAAACAAGTGAATCGTCATCTTCTTCTTCAGCTTCAGGCACTCGGGCCTTGTTCTTCTCCTCAGCAGGTATACTTCTAGTGTTCCTCTTGGGTGCAGACTTTTGAGCTGGAGCAGCAGCCTTGGGAGCAGCTTTGGGCTTAAATGAAGCAACCCCTGATCTGATTGCTTCTCAAATTCTTCCATTGGATCAACTCTCTTGCACCATCTCCCTCTCTTTCTTTCCTTCTTTTTCCCTTCTGCAGCAGCCTCTTTGGGTTCAGATCTCAAATTTTCTTGAGTGGATGCTCTGACCTTTAACATAGGAACACTTTTGGCTGGTGTCATTCTGTTCATGCCTGGCTTTGTTGATGCAGCAGTGCCAAACTCTTTCTTCACCACCTTCTTATTGGAAGTGGCCTCATCCTCAGCTACAATGTAGTCCTCATCCTCTGAATCAGATGTTCTCTTCTTCCTAGTTCTAGTAGCTGCCTTGGGCAAGTTACTAGGTGTGCTCCTGCTTCCCTCATCATAGCTGCTGGAGGGACTAGTGCCCTCACTCAACTGAACCTGTTCCTCTGACTTGTTCTGACTATCACTTTGATCAGACATATTCAGGCAAACTGTCAGCAGACCCTGTGAATAGGTTGTAGATGAGGTAGAGTAGATGAGCATCACAAGGTAAAGAAGTTTTCCAAAACAAATGACTCAAAACTTAGTTCTAGTTCTCCACAGAAAGCATTTCGGAGCTACCGATTTGTAAACTCGGTGATACCGAAGCAGCTTTTGGAACCTAAACTAGTGAACTCGGTTAGACTGAGTCACAGCTCAGTGGCACCGAGACTGCTAGGGTTTCATAGAGAATCAAACTCGGTCACACCGATTTGCAATTCACAGACCAAAAACCGCATGTGCAATGGCCTAAGCCAAATCAGTGAGACTGATTTCAACAATTCGGTCGGTCCGGGATGAGTTCGGCAGAAACCTCACCCTAAATTTTCAAATCAAATCTAATCTATAGGATGTTTTTGCTAGACATGATGATTTCATATGTGGGAAGAATCATGGCAAAGCAATGTGCTATGAATCGGAGTTAATGAATAGCACAAAGTATCATGTTCATACCCTAACTCGGCGGTTAACTTGCTACGGCGGCAACGGCGGGGCGGATTGCTGTTGACGGCGGTGGAGACCAGCAGCGGGAGGTCGCTGGCGGTGAGAAGACGATCCGGAGACCCGAAGAGGCAGAGTAGGTTACGCGCGGGTGAAGGGTTTCAGAAAAAATTCCAAAATTTGACTCGTCAGTATATATAACCTAACCCTGTCGGTGTGACCGAGTGGAACAACTCGTGGCACCAAGATGCAAAACTGGGAGCAGTTACTGCAACTGACCGAAAGGTTCTAGTCGGTTGCACCGAGATTGAAAACCTAGATCAACTTAGTGATCTCGGTGTGACCGAAAAGGATGAATCGGTCAAACCGAAATGCACAAAGAGGTGTTGGAAGTTTAAGTCTATGACGAATCGGGGACTCCGAGTGCTCCTCACACAGAGTGGTTCGAATCTGACTTGATCAAACTTTGTGATGTAGCATGAATAGAGTTTGAGACGAGAAAAGCATAGATAGATAGAGAAGGTTCTTAGGCATTCTTGTCCATCCGTTTGGCAAATGAGAAAAAGGCAAGCAATCAAAGCAAAAAATGGATGTCCATGAATGAGTAAAATATGCAACCAACATGCTCACACAATAAAATGGGAAATGAAATATGTGGCAAAGCATGCACAACCAATTCTAGCATCTATCAAACAATTGGCAATGACTAGCACTACAAAAAAAATACACATCCATGACATTTTGGGCCAAACGAAATTTTTTCTGTCATACATATGACACTTCTATGACGATAATTATGACAAAACCCGGTATCATCATAGATGTGGTGGGCTCCTATTTCTATGACAAAAAATCATGACAGAAAATGGGCTTTTCGTCCTGGGTGGGCCGGAGACGCAGCTGCATGACATTCTTTGGGCCGTCCATGATGGAAAAAACCATGGTAGAAGCAAGGGGGAGGAAACTTTTGGGTAGTTCTCGGTTACGGTGGGAGGTCGGGGGCCGAGAGATGCGCGTTTCTCTCATACACGTACGCGCGTGTGTGCGCGGCATTGGCTCCAACTGAACCCGAGCGAGGCTTTGGGCTCTAACTGAACCCGAGCAATTGCACTGCAGGCTACACATTACTGAACCCGAGCGATCGATCGATGGCTGTTAACTGAACCCGATCGAGCGATTCCTTCGCTACTGCTGCTAACTAAAGCCGATCGATTGGATGA
>NC_041391.1:182754427-182916686 GCF_002162155.2 Triticum dicoccoides | reverse complement strand
TGAGCGGTGGCGTTGCCTCTGGATGAACAGGACCCTGTGGTGTGGAGGGCTGGATGAACAGTAGACATTGGAGGGGTGGTTTAACAGGACCCCGTGGTGTGGAGGGCTGGATGAATAGTAGACGGTGGAGGGGTGCCCGTGGAGGGGTGGTTGAACAGGACTGTCGGTCTCAAAACCGGCGGATCTCGGGTAGGGGGTCCCGAACTGTGCATCTAAGGCTAATGGTAACAGGAGGCTGGGGACACGATGTTTACCCAGGTTCGGGCTCTCTCGATGGAGGTAATACCCTACTTCCTGCTTGATTGATCTTGATGATATGAGTATTACAAGAGTTGATCTACCACGAGATCAGAGAAGCTAAACCCTAGAAGCTAGCCTATGATATGATTGTTGTTATGTCCTACGGACTAAACCCTCCGGTTTATATAGACACCGGAGGGGGCTAGGGTTACACAGAGTCGGTTTACAGAGAAGGAGATGTACATCCAAATCACCAAGCTTGCCTTCCACGCCAAGGAGATTCATTCGGACATGGGACGAAGTCTTCAATCTTGTATCTTCATAGTCCAACAGTCCGGCCAAAGCATATAGTCTGGTTGTCTGGATACCCCCTTATCCAGGACTCCCTCAGTAGCCCCTGAGCCAGGCTTCAACGATGATGAGTCTGGCGCGTAGATTGTCTTCGGCATTGCGATGCGGGTTCCATCTCCAAATAATCCAAGATAAACTCCGAACACAAGGACCGTGTCCGGCTCTGCAAGAAAAAATCCATATACCATCGTAGAAAGAATAATAATCCACGAATCTAATCTGCTGACAACTCTTTGAAAAGTGACATCACGCCACGGCTCGGTTTTTATTCGAACCGTTTTCTACAACCGGCTTCCACACATATTGTGAGGCGGTTTCCTTGGCACGTCTTGTCGAAGCAGAGATCGTGTCCCCTTAACGCGGGATTCTCTTCAATACGGGCATGGGTAGCCCAACCATACCACCAATGACGGTGAGTGGGGAACGAGCAGGTTCCATTAGGCAAGCGGGGAGGCATAAAGTTTCATCGCCTCTATAAAGGGGGAAAGCCTCTTCCTTTCTACCCACGCTTTCTTCTCCTTCCGCTCGCCCCTTTCCTTTCGCCTGAGTCCTAGCTCCCAAGCATTCATCTTCCCCACCAACAAAGGTTCTCCGAAAATGTCCGGATCCGAAGCAGGAGGCAAGTGGATGGCCTCCTCCGTCCAGGAGAAGGATATTAAAAAGCTGTGGGCGGCCGGGTATCTGGCCAAGAAAATCGGCCACCGTCTTCCAACGGCGGGACAGATCGTCCCTACTCCGGAGCCCCATGAGAGGGTCCTTTTCGTCCCCCATTTCGTCTGCGGGCTTGGGTTTCCCCTTCACCCTTTTGTTCACGGCATTATGTATTACTACGAGATTGATTTTCACGATCTATCCCCCAATTCCTTCCTCAACATTTCGACGTTTATCGTCGTGTGCGAGGCCTTTTTCCACATCTCGCCGCACTTTGGGCTATGGCTTAAGATCTTCAACATGAAGCCCAAACTGGTGAATGGAAAACATGCCGAGTGCGGAGGTGCCATGGTAAGTAGGATGCCCAAGGTCACATGGCCGACGGGTACTTTCAACGACTCCGTCAAGGAGTGGCAGCCGTAGTGGTTCTACGTCGCTGAGCCGCGCGGCAAAAAGTGGGCCGCGGCTCCTGAGTTCGATCTGGAGCCCCTTTGCGGCTCACGTCCTGGCCCAAGAAGGGCATGAACTGGTCGTCGTCCGACAAACTATCAGTGATCCAGGCGCACGTCAAGGGTATGGCAGACAACGCCATCAGGCTTGTTGATGTGGTCCAGGTGATGCTGGTCCACCTGGTCCTTCCTTGTCAGCACAGAAGCTGCGATTTGTGGAAGTATGACCCGGACGAGCACCAGACCCTGCGGGAGCTTTTCGGCTCCTCGCACAAGGACATCTGGAAGGTGCTCTTCAAGTCCGGCAAACCGTGGCCAGACTTCGCCGCAGACGGTGGGTACCAGCTATCCCACCCCGCGAGCTTGGTAATTCGTCATTATGTCTTGGCTATCCACAAGGTTTAATTGGTATGTCCCGTGGGAGATGTTTTTTAACGTGCTTTTCCACGATCACCTCAAGGATGGACGAAGAAAGTGGAGCAGATTTATTGTCCGGCCCGCTGCCGAAAGAACCGGCGGGACCTCTTCTAACGAAGATGCTGGTCCCGCGCCTTAAGAGGCACCGAAGAAAGAGGCCAACAAAAATGCCAAGGAGACCAGGAGCGGTCTCCATCGTCGCGGTGCTTCGGACACGAAGTCCGAAGACTCTAGTGACCATCCCTCCTCCAGAGAGGACGAGGAGGAGGGACAGGACGAGGAGGAAGAGGAGCTCGAGTCCCCTATGAGGGGGAGGAAGAAAAGGACAACCTCATCATCCTTAGAGGCAGATTCGCCTAAGAGGGGAAGAACATCCATCCCCGAGGCGTCCACCACGGCTACCGATAGCAGCCCAGAGCGGGATCCTAGGGCCCAGCCCCTGGTAAACCTGTAAGTTCAGGAAATCCGATCATATTCATGCATCCAGAATTGTTAGAATGTAGTATTTTGATTTGCACTGTACTTTTTATAGTCCGGCGAGGTCTCCTGCCCAACGGTCCTCATCGGAGGATTCGTTGAGTTCCGATGCCTTGGAGAGCGAGACACCTCCCAGGGCCCCTTCCCCAAAGCCTACCAATGACACCGAGGTGTCGTCCCAAAGGGACCAGAGCCGGGAGGGGCGTACCTCAGGGGCCGGACACGCGGGAGCGGCGGTTCCCATGAACGTCGATGGCGGGGGCGATCATGGATTCGGCCCATAGCCGGACACAGTCCTGGAGACCCTTAAGGCTCCGAGGTCAGGAAGGCAGCCCCTCTTAACTGGAGGGGGCGATCCTGCTCCACCTGCGACCTCCGTCCAACCAGACGTGTCGGGCGGCCTATCAACAACACTGGAGAGCACGTCCATCATTGATGAACACCGCACCCTTATGGGCGCGGTGATAGAAAAGATTCAGGCCGCCGAGAGCGGACTAAATGAATCCTGTATTAGCCTTATAAAAGGCTTGGAGGTATGTTTTAGGAATTGTTAGAAGATTGTCATAGTATAGATAGCAGCCCCTGATGCACTGTTCCGAGACGACAGGAACTGGACAGGGGATCAAAGTTCTGTCTGCAGGAGACTCGGCTAATGACATAGATCTATTGATTTATTAATCAGGCGTCTACAACGGCTGCCTGCTCTCATACTGCGGAGGTGTCCGGACTCAAGCAGAGTCTAGAGCGGGCCGAAGAGGAACTCGGCTGAGTGAAGAAGCAGCTGGAGGATAAACAAGGTATGTTTTGAAACTTTAGTAAGTTTTAGAACAAGTAAGTAGTTGTGTCTTAAATCATATATATCGCGCACTCCAGTAGCAAATGCCGAAATCAAGGCGCTCAAGAAGGTTGTTGCCTTGTCCAAACAGAAGGCGGCCACGGAGCAGGCTCTACGCGAGAAGCACGAGGCGAGGGTCATGGAAGCTGAACGAGAGCTTGAGGAGGTCGTAAAGAAAAACGAAGGTTTGGGGCAGAGTCTATCATTGAAAGAATCCGAACTCGCCCAAGCTCTCTCCAGACCGTGAATGATGCTCGGGAGGAAGCCCAGGCTGCTCTGAAGGATATTCAGGAGGCACGGAAGATTGCGGCTGGTAAGGGATTTTCTTATTCCAAGCGTCTTATACCTTCGCAGGGAAGATTCATGGTGACCCATGGAATCCTAATTTTGCCAGGGGCATTTGCGGATCTGCCATGCAGCATATCTGATGCTGCCCAATTTTGCCGAGCTGAGAAGAAGGAAACTGTGGAGAAGCTCTTCTGGTCACAGTATTTGGCGCCGAATTATCCGGTGCCGTTTGTCGACCAGCTGAAACAACTAATCGAACTACATCAGGCGGCCGAACTAGCCATGAAGGATTTGGTTATCTGGCTATGGCCCGCCGAGCCCATTCCGAGCAGTTTGTTTGGGCTCGTGAAGCGAATTGTGAGTGCCTGCCCTTGGCTGGACGTCATTAAGCGGTCGGTTTGCATAGAAGGGGCACGAATGGCATTTGCCCATGCGAAAGTGCATCGGGGGAAGCTTGATGCTGAGAAGCTGATGACCGAGGGGCCGCCGGAGGGGAAGGAGCACCGCAAGCCCGAATTATATTATGATGGTGTCCTGACTGGGGCCCGCCTTGTGGCAGAGGAATGTGCGAAAGAGATTATTTTTCCCTAAAGGCAGTTGTGATGCCCTTTGTAAGGTGGAATAGAGTCACTTATATGTATGTGCCTATTATGTGTAAATTATATTCCTGCGCGGCCGTTTTATATGTTAGTCTTGAGAGTTGGCCAGTCGTCGGCTTCTGCCCCCATGTAGGAACGACGGGGGTGTTCGGGATACACCTGAACACTCTTTATCCCATTTATTGGGTCCGTGAAGGAGGTGTTCAACACCGCGAACCAGGCAATCGGACTATAGGGCTTTATTACTCTCACTTAGCCATAGGAATTCGAGTATGGGAGGCGCAGCTCCTGGTGTTCGGAAGACCGCACGAGGGGCTCTAATAGCGCCTGATCGGTGTACCGATCCTTCGCATGCTACATTTTATTATGTCATTATGCGGAATAAATCCTTAAAGATTTTACAACCTCTTGAACAGCTGACCAGCTCTCGCCTTATCATGACAGTCAGTTTTCGGCTTTCTCTACTGAGGTGTTCGTCCAAAAGAACCGGGACAGAATGCAATAGTTCTCCTAGCGCTACCTTAGCCGATATTGCGGAACGTAAGGTACCAAAGCATGAGAGCCGGGCAAACCCAACCAATGACCCAAGACATGATTCGGAGCTGATGCATATAGTGCTATAAGTTCGGGGTGTCGAACGACCAATTAGGTGGTCGGACTTTGTTGCCATAGTGCGGGCGCAATGAAGCCCCTGGCGTTTTAAGGCATGACACGATGTTCGGATGCTGTTATGACAAAATGTCGATGAGAAATTATGGCAGATAAGCGTCAAATGACTCTACATGTTGTATTCAAGTAATACGGCTATGCGTATGAGTACGGTGCATGTTATAAAAGAGAGGCATGACGGCAGAACATGTTGGGACCGGGCGGTAGGGAGCTGTGCACAGATCCGAAGTAACATCCGAATTGTATTTAGGTGGGGTGGAGATTCCCCTGTGTGTTTAAGAGCTGATTCCAAGTCGCCGGTAGTTATGCGCAAAGGCGAACCTGCAAATATTGCTAAAAGGCATGTGTCAGCAGCGGCTGAGCCGTGGGATGTGACCCGTCCAGCTTATGCCGGAGGAGCTGTACGAGCCATGATCAGGCTGGGGTATCATGAAGTAGTTCGAACTCCTTTATCGGTGTCCGGGAGTTCGGCTGTCGAATGAAGGTTCGATTGAAAAAACCGTAACTTGCTGCTTCTGTTAATAAAGTGGCCAAATACTCTTCGGCGCCGAGGCGAAGTTCGGTCTTGCCCGTGATTGTGACTATATCACGTGGGTCTGGCTTTTTTTAGACTGTCATGGGCATTGGGTGATAATGCGTCGAGTGGTAGTGTATCCTAGCGGTGCTGAATAGCTACTGCCTAGAGGTGTAATGCCGAAAGTTAGTTCTTTGGTATGGCAATTTCTTGGCAACCCGAAGACCATATCCAGAGTGGCGGGGCCTAAGTGGCCTTCGCGCCTAGTTATGACACTCTAAAATGAGTTTTTTTGGTGGGTCTGATGCTTGAGTGATTGATCCTTAGGCTTGATAATCTAGGCTTCTTGCCCTAGGACCTCCTCATGCTGTTTCTGGCGTCGGCCTATCGTTCTGTTTAAAGGCCCAGCATTCTCTATTGGTATGATTGGCTGCCGCTCCGGGGGTACCATGAATTTGACATGAGAGGTCCAGTATGCGGTTCGGGCTGGAGGGGCATGAATTATGATTTTGAATTCTCTTCTCCCGCTGAACGGGTTGAGGACTACGGGCTCCTGTGCTGACTGTGGTTTCCTGGGCGTCATTCTTTGCCTTGGGACCCTTATGTTTGTTGCACCAAGGTTTGTGGACTCTGTTTTTGCCTGCTGATGTGCCCGGGGTGCTTGCTATGTTGTTTTTTGGTATGTAATGTTAGTCTTGTGCGTAGCCCCTTGCCGTAGTGTGCTGTCGGTGGGGTGTAGGCCTGCGTTTGATTTTTAGTGATGCCTCCTCTAATTGAGGTAGTAGCCTGCGCTTTGGGTAGTATTTTGTTTGGTTCTCGAGTCCGTATTCCTTGGCTGCCCGGGCCTTAGTTCGTCTATCTGCGAGCAAATTCTGATCAACGTGAAGCTGCTGTTGTTTCTTTTTCAGGCTTCTTGCAATGGCTATAAGCCTACGCTTGAAGCGCTCCTACTCTATGGGATCCTCTGGTATGCCGAATTCGTCGTCACCGAGGCTCACGTCGTCTTCGGAGGGAGGCATATAGTTATCGTCCTCCAAGTATCCGTATGTCGCCTGTTCGTCTGGGCTGACCTGCCCGTGTTCCTGTTCGGCTTGCTTGAAGGTGGGTTGATCAGGATTGTATTCCTCTTCGGCACCCTCTGGATTTTCTTCTCCAGTGCCGGTGTTGCTGTGGCGGGGCTTGGAGCGGCGCCGGTGATGCCCATGCTTTGATTTCTTCCCTGAGGGGTTATCTCCTGTTGCCTCGTCGTCATTATTCTCTTTGGGAGTATCCACCATATATATATATATATATATATATATATATATATATATATCATATGAAGAGGTGGCAGTCCAGCGCCCTGTGGGCGGTGGTTCCTGTTCTTCTCCCGCATCGTCGTCTATACCGTCGATGTCTTCAAAATCAAAGTTAAGCACGTCGGTCAAGTCATCGACGGTGGCTATTAAGTGGGTGGTGGGTGGGTAGCGAATTTATTCGTCACCAGTTTCCCACTCGAGCCGAACATAGTTCGGCCAGGAATCTCCTGGCAGAGAGAGAGACCTTAATGAATCTAGCACATCTCCAAAGGGTGAGTGCTGAAAGATATCTACGGCGGTGAACTCCATAACTGGAGCCCAATTAGATTTGATGGGCACGGATGCGCGCGGTCTGGAACACACAGCCGGAGACAAGTCCATGGGTCCGGAGACACAAATCTCCTTAGGAGCGGAGTCTGTGTTCAGCTCCAACACCGATGAGTACGCGGCCTCGGGGGCGGGGTCCATCCACCCGTCCTCGGAAGGCACGCTCTGCTTTGGAGTGAAGTACGGAGCCGTAGCAGGTGCGATATTCCGAATACTGTCCAACTGCAGATCTAAGTCATGCACGTCGTGGTCGTTCGGCGCTCCTGACATGGGCCCGAATCCATCGAAGATCAAATCTCCGTGGATGTCGGCAGTGTAGTTTAGGTTTCCAAACCCGACCTGATGGCCAGGGGCATAGCTGTCGATCTGCATTAGGTGGCCAAGCGAGTTGGCCCGCAGTGCGAAGCCGCCGAACACGAAGATCTGTCCGGGTAGGAAAGTCTCACCCAGGACGGCGTTGTTGAAGGTTGGAGGAGCCATCGAGCCTTACAACGACGACATAGTGGAACTCTCAATGAAAGTGTCGGAGTAAATGACCACGGGTAGCCTAGCCGGCTCCCTTTGGCCCTTAAAAAAACAACAGGCCGACCGAGCCTTGAAGCACCCAAGACGCGGGGCCGCCTTCCTCCGGCCGGCTGTCTCACAGGCCAGCTACCGGAAGGCGGCCCGACCCTAAACTCTCTTGGTGGACGCCACGATAAGGCCGACTCCAAGAAGCCGGCCACGGAAGGACCGACTCCAAGAAGCCGGCCCAAAAAGACCGACTCCAAGTGGCCGGCCCTAAAGATGATGGGACGGGGCGTGGCAACAGTGGACCCTGACACCCCCGAATCCCGGAGCACGCATGGCTACAGTACGCCGTACGGGACAGCCATCACCCGTCCGGCGTGGCACTGTTACCATGTTGATCATGACGCCCTCCACGATGGGCTGCCAGTATGGCCCGTAGGCGGCGGGCCCCTTCGGTCAGGGAGACGCCCGAAGGCGGCCTGGCCTCCCCTAGCCGGCCTGAGGCATGGCCGGCTTCCTATGACCGGCTTGCTCCCCTCCCCGGGGCGCGCGCACCATTAAGGAGACAAGACAGGGTAAGGCTATAGTGAGAGCTCGCAAGGCGGCGGCACTATAGCCATGCTTACCTCGACAAAGCCCTCGTCATCAGAGGCAAGGCAATAGTAACCAGACACCGACAAGACCCCCAAGCGGTGGGGCCGGCCTGTCGACCAATGAGCCGGCGGCCGGTGGGACCCACTAGTCGGTCGGCCCCTGCGGCCGGCGGAGAAGCCGGTGGCCACATACACTGATGGCTAGGGCCCGCGTCCAGCCAGATTACCATTGTACCCCCGGGGGGTAGGCCTGTATAAACCCCCCAGGGCACCCATGCAAAGGGTTGATCTCATAGAATTTTAGACACTACCATTGGGAGAGAAGAGAGCTAGCCTTACCCTTCTTCCTCCTCCCATCGAACAGCTCAAGGATCCTCTTGTAGCTTCTTATCGATCTAGTGATCATGCGGAGAAGACGCAGAGCAGGAGTAGGGGTATTATCTCCACGGAGAGCCCCCAACCTGGGTAAGATCCGCCGGCGTGCATGTCTTCGCCTCATCCCGGTTCCAAGCACCGGCGATGTCTTACTGGCTCCCACAATGATAAGCCATCCATTGGCATATGTCGCACCTACCACTTGACATTTGGGGCCCATCGTGGGGCCAGGTGCATCGTCGTCTGGAGACCTGCTCTGAACGGGAGCCTTTTTCCTCCCCAGCGTGCGTAGCCAGCCCGGCACGCCCGATGGCGCTTGCCCCGACGCGCTGCAAAGCCTCGACGATGCCTACGCAGCGAGCTGGCTCGCCGATCTTCTTGGCGAGGCTTGCATCTCTGACGAGCCCGCATCCGACGCGGGCACAGGAAGCCCCGAGAGCTGCCTCATTAGCCTCCTCGACCAGCTCCACGTCTCTGGCGAGCCTACCGCGGACTTGGAGTCAGTTGGCTCCACCGATCCGATAATTGTCGACTCCGACACGGCGTCGCTCGACGCCTACCCCACCAACATGATCATCTTTGATGACCCCCTTCCTCGAGCCGACAGTGGCGGAAGCACCGTCACCAAGGTGCTAGTCATCAGCCACGGCGTCACCTCCGACAAAAACGCCCGCGACGTCCTGCAGGCAACGCTCCACGATCTGTCCGCCCCCATCCCGGTGGACGCTGACACCAAGACGCTAGAGGCACACCGCCTTGCTCTCCTTGCGGAGGCCAGATGATAGCCTCCATGAGACGCCTCACTGAAGCCCACCAGCGCGAAGGTGACCGCGCCGCCTTCGGTACGCCGCCTCCAGAAGGGCCGAGCCGAGTCGGCGTAGTCAAGAAACACGGCACGGCCATCGCCAGCATGCTGGGAGCGGACCGCCCAGTCTATGCCACGCCCCTCGAGAATCTACGCGTTGCCCAGTCGATCGTAGACGAGCTAAATGGATTGGGGGCCGACGAGCTCACCTACATAACCATACGCCAACGACGGGCGGCGCCCGTGCGAGACAAGAGAAGGAGCCGGCTGCTAGCTGTAGCCGGACTCGAATCACCATCGAGCGCGACGCAGAAGGCCGCCCTCGAGGTGTGGAACAAGAGGCGACCCGCCTCCTCCTCCGCCTCATGCGGAGAGATATCCCCCCCCCCTGCCGCCTGTCGCACATCCGACTCTCAGCGGCCGACTGGATCGCCGCGAAGGAGTCGGCGAGAATGATGCCCGCCATCAGATCGATCGCCTTGCTTGATCCCTGGCCCTGGAAGAAGAAGATGATGTCGGCCCGCCTTGTTTCAGCCCCCGCATCCGCGACGAACCCTTCCCCAAAGGGTTCTCGCTCCCGAGAGACACGCCCAAGTACAACGGCTCCGTGAAGCTGGAAGATTGGTTGATCGACTACTCCACCGCAGTTCGCATAGCAAACGGCAACAGGCGCGATGCCGTGAAGTATGTCCCCCTGATGCTCCAAAGCACGACACACACCTGGCTCAATAGCCTCAAGACTTACAACATCAACAGCTGGCTGGACTTCACAGAAGCCTTCATACGCAACTTCACCAGCACCTACAAACGGGCTCCCAAGCCCCGATAGCTCTCCTTGTGCGTACGAGGGCCCAATGAATCGACACGCGACCGCGTTGGGCCGAGCTCTGCAACTCCTGTGAGGGGGTGCACGAGGTTCAAGCCATAGAGTACTTCACCGCTGTGTGCAGAGAGGGCACCCTCCTCAAGCACCGACTCCTCTGCGACGAGCCAACTACCCTCGACGAGCTGCTCGTCATAGCAGACAAGTACGCCATGGCCGACTCCTCAATGAAGATAGAGCTCCGAGTAGATGCCTCCGAAAAGGTTATGGCGCTGGCTCCCAAGACGCCGGCTGTGGAATCCGGCTAACGCCCGTACCAGAACGACCACAAGCGCAAGGCCCCTATGTCGTCTTCCACCAGCCGGCAGGTGGCCACAGTCGAAGACGAGCAACCTGAAGTGCGGCTGGCACCCAAGAAGTAGAAGGGCAGCAGGCCGGCCTGGCAGCTGGCTTTCTCTTACGAGCAAACCCTCGATGCCCCCTACAAGTTCCACAGCGGCGCGAAGCCGTCCAACCACACAACTCGGAAATGCCATTGGCTCACGCGAATCTCCAAGGGCGAGGGACTATTTCCGCCTCCGCCTGTAGGCCATCCGCCTCTACCACTACGGCAGTCGGCCGCTCGACCAGCGGTTGGAGCTATTCAAGACGAGTTCCCCGATGAACATGCCGCCTACATCGTCTTTACAAGCCAGAAAGAAGACCGGCACAGCCGGCGCCGACAGCAGCAAGAAGTCAACGCGGCCGCGTCCGCCAACCCCGAGTTTATGCACTGGTCGGAGAAGCCTATCAGCTGGAGCCAGGCCGACCACCCAGATGTGATGCCATCTCCTGGCTCCTATGCATTGGTTTTGGATGCTACCCTAGCGACAGAAAGGCGAGCCGCCCGATTCTCCCGCGTACTGATAGATGGCGGGAGCAACATCAACATACTGTACCATGATACCATGGAGAAGCTCAACATCAAGCCAAAGCAACTCATGCCAAGCCGGACTGTGTTCCATGGCATTGTACCCGGCCTATCCTGCTCACCGATCGGCAAGATCAAGATGGATGTCCTCTTTGGGGGCAAAGATCATTTCCGCCGAGAGGCAATATGGTTTGAGGTAGTGGATCTAGAGAGCCCATACCACGCATTGCTTGGCCGACCTGCTATGGCCATGTTTATGGTTGTGCCTCACTACGCCTACCTCAAGATGAAGATGTCGAGTTCCAAGGGCATCATCACCATAGCCGGTGTCACAGCCCTAGAATTTGTTTGTCATTAGTTGCATTAAGGCATTCATGCATCATGTTTAAAGTTCATGAAATTTGAAATGGGGATGACCAAGCCCTAGCACCAAAGCAATGCAAATAGGTTCAACTTCAAAATATTTTCAAAGAACCCAAATTGGTTTGCAAAAATGTTCATGATCAATGGAAAAGGGTGAAAACCATATCCAGAGATGATGCATATTTTTCCAAGACATTTTGGTATTTGAATTAATCCATATCGTATTTGAATTGGGGCATTTAAATACTGTTAATATTTTTAAATGCTCCAACAATTCTGAAAATGGTTGAGGGCCTCTGTAATAATTCAGTTAATGCCCACAATTATTTTCAGGATTTATTAAAATGATTTGGTTTATAAACTAAATCAAAACAAATAGCAAAAACTAGAAAATAGAAAAAAATAGAAAACAATAAGTAAAAGGAAGAGCAGAAGAACTACATGGCGCTCACCTCTCAGCCCACTGGCCCAGCACGGCCCAGCCCACCGCCGCTTCCCCCCCTGTCGTCTTCCTCCCTCGCCAGAAGGACACGGCGCACGCGCCCGAGCTCGCCACGCCACCAGGCTGCCTGCCTGCGTCGCCTGGCCACCGCGACGCCGCGCGTCATCTCCTCGGCGCCGCCCCGACCCCCTGGACCCCCTCGCTCTCTCCCTCTCCCTCGTTTCTCTCCTCTGCTTCCTCTCTCTCACTCGCCCGAACGCAGCCGTCGCCGCCGATGAGCTCCCCCACGGCCACAGCCACCCCCTCGCTCCCTCTCTGCATCCCTGAGCTCCGTCCCGACCCCGTGGAGCTACACACACGACGCACGCGACCCCGGGAGGCCAGCAACGTCGCCATCGCTGTCGTCTTCCACCTCGGGCTCCGGCCACCATCGTCGTCGATCCGCCGCACGCAGGACGTCCCCGAGCCGGCTAACCATCCCTACGCCACCGATGTGAGCTCCTACGCCTCCCCTCTCTCTTCCCCGCCTCGATTGCGCCCTGTAGCCTCGATTCCACCGGAGCCGCGAGCTCGGCTCCGCCGGCCATGTCGCCGTCGTGGCCACCGTCACCTAGAGCTACCACCGAACGCACCGACATGCTCAGCACAATGCCAGAAGACCAAAACCCCCTCCAATTGCTCCTGTCGTGCAATGCAACGCTGGAACCGCTGAGACCCGAACTCCGGCTGCCGCCTTTGAGCTCGCCGCCGTCGATATAGATCGCGCCCGGCATAGCTGACTGCACCACTCGACGCGCGGGATCTTCAGCGTCATGTAGATGCCCTCCGCCGGCCATTTGGTCGCCGGAGGAGGAATTCCGACCCCCTCCGCCGTCTCGGGCTTCACCGGCGACGAGCCGTGGACCAAGTCCGGCGGGTTTGACCCGCTGACCGTTGACTGGGTGGGCCCAGTTTGACCCCTGGGTCAATGACATGTGGGCCACCCTTGCTAATTTTAGTTAGTATTAGTTTAACACTAATTAACCTAGGTTAGTTAGCTGATTAGTCGCTGACTAGTGGGCCCCGACCCCACAAACAGTTTAGTTAGAATTAACTTAAGGCTAAATAACTTGGTTAATTAGTTGTGTCACTGACCAGTGGACCCCGCTGGTCAGGTTTGACCTGGACCTGGCGTGTTGACTCTGCTGACGTCACCCCGACGTCATGCTGACGCAATTAACAATTTTCTGGATTTAAAATAAATTCAGGAAATTCCAGAAAATTGTATAAACTTCTAAAAATCATAGAAATTCAACCGTAACTCCAAATTAAATAATTTATATATGAAAAATTATCAGAAAAATTCAAGGAATCCATCTGTACCATTTTCATGCATGTTTGAACAATGTTTGTCCTCTGTTTTGGGCAAAACAAATAAAGGGCATTTAAATAATCATATATGGAGTTGGAATTTGAATCATGTATTCAAACCAACTTCATTTAAATCATAGCTAGGTGCACTAGCCCAAAACACATTCATATTGCCATGTCATAGCATGCATCATATTGTGTATTGCATTGATCGTGTTTCTTCTGTGTTTGCCGGTGTTGTTCCCCCTCGGTAGACGCTGTACCGATGATGTGATCGTTGACACTGATGAAGACTCAATGTTATCTTCAGAAGTGCCAGGCAAGCAAAACCCCCTTGTTCATTCCGTTACAATCCTACTCTCTCGCCCTGCTCTCTTTTACTGCATTAGGACAACAACGAGTCATTTTTTACTTGCTGCGGTAGCTGAACCCCTTTATCCTTTGCATGACCTGTCATTGCCACAGTAAATAGATGAAACCCACTAGTATGAGTAGGAGTTGTTTGAGCCCTGTTGTGCCTACTCATTCATGTTTGTTTGTCATGGTTGCTACTGCTTAGAGTTGAGTCATGTCTGATTCATCGGGAATGAATCAGAGGTGTATGAACATGTCCTACTGTGTGTGAGCTAAGTGTGTGAACACGATTTGGTAAAGGTAGCGGTGAGAGGCCATGTAGGAGTACATGGTGGGTTGTCTCATTACAGCCGTCCTTAGGAACTGAGTTCTGTGTCTGTAATCCATGATTCAGCTACTACCACGCATTGGGCCCGAAACCAATGGACCCTCTCGGCTTCTTAATCACCCTTGTCCTCTGTCCAGGAGTTGCAAGTAGTTTCTGGTGTTTGTAGTATGCTGGAGGCCGTGGGCAGCGCTGACCGGAGGGGTGGGCTGTGATGCGGTAGGCACGTGGCCGGGTATACCGGGCGCCCGTTTGGTGTCACGAAACCCTGTTCATATCGTTTGGGGCTGTGAGCGAAACTCCGGCCGGATCTCCTCATGGATGGAACCCGAATAGGCGATAAACCTGGACTAGAGACTTGAGTGTTTAGGTAGGCCGTGGCTGACACCCACGTTGGGCTTCCGCTTGAAGGTTGCCGAGTACATGTCGTGTAAACGGCGGTAAGTGGTGAGAGCGTGTGTGAAGAAGTACACCCCTGCAGGGTTAACATCATCTATTCGAATAGCCGTGTCCGCGGAAAAGGACTTCTGGGTTGCTTATATCAGTTCATAGACAAGTGAAAGTGGATACTCTAAAATACGCAAGATTAGCGTGAGTGCTACGGATGGCGTTCTCGTAGGGAGACGGGAGCGGATCCATAGTGGTGTATTGATATGGTGAATATGTGGACTCGTGTGCGCCACCTCAAAGAGTTACTTGTAGTCGTAGTTCAGGATAGCCACCGAGTCAAAGATGGCTTGCTGCAGTTAAACCCCACAATCCCCTTTGTTGATAATGATGCATAAGCAGCTAGTTCTGATGTAAGTCTTGCTGGGTACATTTGTACTCACGTTTGCCTATTTTATGTTTTTGCAGAGAGACTTCAGTCTCACTAGTAGTTCCGCATGGTCTTCGACGTTTAGCTTGTTACCTCA
The DNA here is from genome assembly GCF_002162155.2 of Triticum dicoccoides. Classification (NCBI taxonomy): domain Eukaryota; kingdom Viridiplantae; phylum Streptophyta; class Magnoliopsida; order Poales; family Poaceae; genus Triticum; species Triticum dicoccoides. Next base: position 182,901,807 of record NC_041391.1, on the reverse strand, counting down.
GCTATGATCTTGTGCCCTCGGCAGGATCTGGTAGATAGTCAGGCTTCTCAGCCTCTTTCATTTGTAGATGTCTGTACTCAGACATATTAGCTTCCGCTTGTGTTTGATTTGTATGCTCTGAATATTGGGTCATGAGACCTATGTTTGTAATATCTCGCTCCTCGGAGCCTAATGAATAAATACTTGAGTTGTAGAGTCATTTTGTGATGCCATGTTGTATTTGCACATATCGAGCATATTGTGTGTATGTTATTGAAATGCTTGGTATGTGTGGGATCTGGCTATCTAGTTGTTTATCCTTAGTAGCCTCTCTTACCGGGAAATGTCTCCTAGTGATTCCACTGAGCCATGGTAGCTTGCTACTGCTCCGAAACACTTAGGCTGGCCGGCATGTGTCCTTCCTCGTTCCTGTGTCTGTCCCTTCGAGGAAATGGCACGCGATGGATACCGGAGTCCTGTTAGCCCGCTACAGCCCGGTTCACCGGAGTCCTGCTAGCCCAGTGCTACAGCCTGGATTCACTCGCTGATGACCGACACGTTCGATGCTGGGTCATGGATGCCTGTCCCTGTAAGTTTGTGCCACTTTGGGTTTACGACTAGCCATGTCAGCCCGGGCTCCTTATCATATGGATGCTAGCGACACTATCATATACGTGTGCCAAAAGGCGCAAACGGTCCCGGGCAAAGGTAAGGCGACACCCGTGGGAATACCGTGCGTGAGGCCGCAAAGTGATATGAGGTGTTACATGCTAGATCGATGTGGCATTGAGTCGGGGTCCTGACAGCGTTGGTATCAGAGCTTGACTGCTTGTAGGATTACCAAGCCAAACTGGTCGAAGTTGAGTCTAGAAATGCTTTAGTTATGTAAGGGAATTGATTGTGGGATGGAACGTAAGGCTCTTTTTACTCCTTATACCTCATGGCCTTCTGATCTGAGTCATCATCTTCTCTTCTACGGGGATTAAGTACTAGGCTATCTCTTCTTTCTATCAGGATCACGTGTTACTAATCCGTAGACTTATAGAATTGTTGGACTTAAGCCTCTGTTCAGTTTCTACTACTTCCGTACGTTAACTGTTGATCTCGAAACCTTGATATTGTGCTTCCGAGTGGTTAGGCCACCATTTTTGTGAACGTCTCAAATCTTTTCTGAGCATTTACAACCGTTATGCCGTCCGAGTCATCCCAGGTTTCTAAATAGTCCGATGCATTTGCAAATCCTTTCTTTCCGTTCCCGATGTCCTTTATGGTCAGAATAAGCACACTAACCGGTGCGTTGAGGTAATTATTGCCTTGACATATATGTTGGAGCTATTTTTATGACCCTAGGTGTTTTAGGGAGTCACCTAGTAATCTAACAATGTTTTGTGTTCCCAGTGTGAAGATTCTGGCCATCATTCTCGAAAGCATCTTGTGATGCCATTTAGTTAGTAGGCATTCTATTTCTGGGTTCTGAACCCGATATTCACCCCATTTACCTCATGTTGATAGTGTTGCTAGTTCCTTTAGGAAATTAGTAACTTTTGCATTAGTCCTCGAGGTCCATGGTATTTTCCTTCTTCCAAATACTATGAACCACTTATGGCAGTAGTTTGTTGGATCAAAAGATCATAACAGGAGTGCTCTCGATGGGTTCTTTATTCTATATTGCGACTCTGCTAGTTCAACTTTTCTGCATGGGTTATCCGGAAGAAACATATTGAACTTGGTTCGACATACTAATCTATGCATCCACAACCCAGAAAATTATATGTTCTTTGAGTTGTCCCTCTTAGTTGTCTTCTGACCGTCGTCTATCAATTGATAGTCAATAGTATGCATGCATTCGTTCATCGATGCCTATTATTCTTGTGGTCCGTCAAGCCATTCTATTCTGGAATGACCAGGAGAAACAAACTCTAGAACCTGACCCATATCCAGGGTTGGGTCAAAGAAGTTGTGCTCCGCAGATCAAATTGCTAATCCAGCTTTTGTTCTGTTCTACCTTGGAGTATTACCATCTTTTATATCGGGATTATTATATGAACTGCACACCATCCTATGAACTCTTGGTACAGTGATACTTCTTGCCATCATTGTTCATTCCTCGGTTCATGTGTTATTGTAACCGGAATGCCGACAAGTAAATCGTGGTGTGTCAAAGCAATACTGCTAGCAACTCCGTTGCTTGGTAGTTAAATGGATGATAACCTCATTCTTAGCGTGTTGATTATCGAATCGTCACCCTAAGGTTGATTGTGCTACCTAGTCCTTATCTCTGGTGCACTCTCCGGTCAATGAGTTAGGATAGTGCCAATCCTTGCTTATTTGATCATATCGTCTTCCTCTGGAAAGCGAGATTGTTCTCGAGCTTAGTAACATATCGGTGGTTCGTGATTTTCCGAATATCTTCTCGGAAGTATTACCAGGTTGTCACCTGGCCGCTATGTTGAGCTCGTGATCAAGTTGGTTCATCCTGTGAACCACCCTCTCTCCAAGAATCGGTGTTAGATATCCCTGAGATAGTTGGTTAAGCTAGACAACAACTTGGAGAGTTGGAAGATAAAAGCTTGCCTGACTTAGTTCGTTCCAAAGGGATATTCTTGTGTAGTGTGTGTTGAAGAAAGATGATATCTTCATCGATTGGTCCCTGTGATCAGTTGCTGGACCTATTGTATTATCAATCCTTTGATTTGAGTGTGGGCTATCGTCAAATCAAATCAGTACCAACGATGCTCGTAATGTTGTCTTACTCGTGGTTGATCCCTCGAGCATACACCATTACATCTTTGGTCTGACCAATGCTATCACCGTGTTCACATGATGGTGGAAGTCCAGTGATATGGAAATTCCGATGAGTTGCTGTTGAGCCCATCAGTAGCATTTTGTCTCCCCCCATGAATCATGTTGAACATCAACCTAGTGTTGGAAACTTATGTAAGCATTTCTTCGTGTTTCGTTCATGAAGCATATGTTTGGATGAAGGTAGTGACTTCCTTTAATTCATGTGCATCTGATGCAAGTTGCCGCCATGAATTCAAGGAAGATTGTTTTGTTTCCTTTGGAATCATCCCAAATCAGTCATGCACACGTGCGAAGTATTCTGTAGTCTGGAGGCTTGCAACCTTCATTCTATATGTGTCCCTAGCACACTAAGCCACTGATTGACTTGTTCAAGGAAAAGAAGTCTATGCTTGGGATCTAATCCATGGACTTGCGTAAAGACTTCGATATCCTCGATGATGGTTCCCCACCTGAACTTGGTAGTGTTTAATTATAAGACTACTACGTGGCCATGCTTGTCTGGGACAACGTGTTCACATGTTTGTAGCAGAACCAGCTCATGTTTTGGAGCTTACGATCGTAGTTCATTTCCCGAGAATCTCGCAACGTCATCTCGTCGATTTGTGTTGCAAACTTTCGTTTTTCTTCCTAGACTCGATGAGTCTGGAATATCCTGACACCAACCAGATCTGAATCTCAGGCAGACTTGATGGTTGGAATGTTTCCCAAGAACTACAATATTGGTCCCTCTATAACCGGTAAAGTAGATGTCGTGGCCAACACATCTAGCCGGAAGACCCATTATTGTAGGCTCTTGATTGAGAAAGTTGGCCACCTCCCCATAGGGATTTCGTAGGATTTATTCCCTAGTTTCCCCTATGGATTTCTGTGTTCCAAAGTCCGACCTTTTTACTTGATGTTCTAGATAGCAAACCATATCTATGAATGGGTTATACTAGCACATCAAGGAGAACATTAGAAGTGGAGTGCTAAATGTCTGTCGGTCGATCATCCAGATTTTATTTCCTTGGCCCCGCCAAGGGTGAAATCTGAGAAAGTGTTATCTTCCTTTGCATCTGCATCATCCATCATGATTCATCATGGTAGCAAGTTGTGTTGCCAGGATCCTTGACACGGATATTGGTAAAATCTTGATGATTATGGAAATGCTCAAGTTCTTGAGAGCACGCGCAAGTGCTAGGTTTGATCGTCGGCATTAACTGGGATGCTCTCAGTTTCCTCGGCAATGCTATGACCTTTCAAACAGTGAATTCACTCTCTATTGTTCGGTTCTTCCCCAGTTACTAGAATCATTCCTATCATTTGCTTTTTGTTCCCAGCTTGCACCGCCATCGTGCCACCCTACTCTGGATTACCCTTCTCAGAAATTACTAATCAGGATCATTTTCAAAAGTGGTCCTACCATGGGTCCCATACATTTCCGGTGATAAGCAAAAATCATCCATTGCGTTGTCTTCAACAAGGTAGTCCACATCATCCATTCTAGTCCGGGTGTACCATTCCTTTGCACTCCGCCAAACGATCATTGTGAATTGCCTTAGGCTAGTATGAAGAGTTTCAATGATCTCTGAATCAAAAGTAATTCTTTTGCCACTTAGGGGAATAGCTCTTTGCGTCACCTTTCCTCAGGTGTCCCGTTATGGAGTCATGGCAATCATCTCCTTGTTACTTTGAAACCATGCACCATTTTACTTAAGCATGGAATGGTTGCCTACCAATTTGAACCTTCGTCATCCATTTCTTTACCATCATTCCTAATGTGTGTTTGGTGTCTCAACTCAAGAGTTGTTCTTACGTCTCTCCATGAACTGATCTTGAGTTGCTCGATCTTCAAGATGATTAAATCCTGTAGGGTTTCCCCCTCTTTCTGTTGTCGTGTCGAGGGAAGATCTCGAAAGCAAAGATGTCGAGACAAAGATGGTGAACGAATCAACGTTCATTTGAAGTGCAACCTAGATCGTGAAGATTGTGCTAGTTTGCATTCCCCCTTCACCTTACCCTACGCTTGAATCTCGGGACGAGATTTTTGTTTAGTGGGGGTGAGTTGTCACAGCCCTAGAATTTGTTTGTCATTAGTTGCATTAAGGCATTCATGCATCATGTTTAAAGTTCATGAAATTTGAAATGGGGATGACCAAGCCCTAGCACCAAAGCAATGCAAATAGGTTCAACTTCAAAATATTTTCAAAGAACCCAAATTGGTTTGCAAAAATGTTCATGATCAATGGAAAAGGGTGAAAACCATATCCAGAGATGATGGATATTTTTCCAAGACATTTTGGTATTTGAATTAATCCATATCGTATTTGAATTGGGGCATTTAAATACTGTTAATATTTTTAAATGCTCCAACAATTCTAAAAATGGTTGAGGGCCTCTGTAATAATTCAGTCAATGCCCACAATTATTTTCAGGATTTATTAAAATGATTTGGTTTATAAACTAAATCAAAACAAATAGCAAAAACTAGAAAACAGAAAAAAAAATAGAAAACAATAAGTAAAAGGAAGAGCAGAAGAACTACCTGGCGCTCACCTCTCAGCCCACTGGCCCAGCATGGCCCAGCCCACCGCCGCTTCCCCCCCTGTCGTCTTCCTCCCTCGCCAGAAGGACACGGCGCACGCGCCCGAGCTCGCCACGCCACCAGGCTGCCTGCCTGCGTCGCCTGGCCACCGCGACGCCGCGCGTCATCTCCTCGGCGCCGCCCCGACCCCCTGGACCCCTTCGCTCTCTCGCTCTCCCTCGTTTCTCTCCTCTGCTTCCTCTCTCTCACTCGCCCGAACGCAGCCGTCGCCGCCAATGAGCTCCCCCACGGCCACAGCCACCCCCTCGCTCCCTCTCCGCATCCCTGAGCTCCGTCCCGACCCCGTGGAGCTACACACACGACGCACGCGACCCCGGGAGGCCAGCAACGTCGCCATCGCCGTCGTCTTCCACCTCGGACTCCGGCCACCATCGTCGTCGATCTGCCGCGCGCAGGACGTCCCCGAGCCGGCTAACCATCCCTACGGCACCGCTGTGAGCTCCTACGCCTCCCCTCTCTCTTCCCCGCCTCGATTGCGCCCTGTAGCCTCGATTCCACCGGAGCCGCGAGCTCGGCTCCGCCGGCCATGTCGCCGCCGTGGCCACCGTCACCTAGAGCTACCACCGAACGCACCGACGTGCTCAACACAATGCCAGAAGACCAAAACCCCCTCCAATTGCTCCTGTCGTGCAACGCAACGCCGGAACCGCTGAGACCCGAACTCCGGCCGCCGCCTTTGAGCTCGCCGCCGTCGATATAGATCGCCCCCGGCATAACTGACTGCACCACTCGACGCGCGGGATCTTCAGCGTCACGTAGATGCCCTCCGCCGGCCATTTGGTCGCCGGAGGAGGAATTCCGACCCCCTCCGCCGTCTCGGGCTTCACCGGCGACGAGCCGTGGACCAAGTCCGGCGGGTTTGACCCGCTGACCGTTGACTGGGTGGGCCCAGTTTGACTCCTGGGTCAATGACATGTGGGCCACCCTTGCTAATTTTAGTTAGTATTAGTTTAACACTAATTAACCTAGGTTAGTTAGCTGATTAGTCGCTGACTAGTGGGCCCCGACCCCACAAACAGTTTAGTTAGAATTAACTTAAGGCTAAATAACTTGGTTAATTAGTTGTGTCACTGACCAGTGGACCCCGCTTGTCAGGTTTGACCTGGACCTGGCGTGTTGACTCTGCTGACGTCACCCCAACGTCATGCTGACACAATTAACAATTTTCTGGATTTAAAATAAATTCAGGAAATTCCAGAAAATTGTATAAACTTCTAAAAATCATAGAAATTCAACCGTAACTCCAAATTAAATAATTTATACATGAAAAATTATCAGAAAAATTCAAGGAATCCATCTGTACCATTTTCATGCATGTTTGAACAATGTTTGTCCTCTGTTTTGGACAAAACAAATAAAGGGCATTTAAATAATCATATATGGAGTTGGAATTTGAATCATGTATTCAAACCAACTTCATTTAAATCATAGCTAGGTGCACTAGCCCAAAACACATTCATATTGCAATGTCATAGCATGCATCATATTGTGTATTGCATTGATCGTGTTTCTTCTGTGTTTGCCGGTGTTGTTCCCCCTCGGTAGACGCTGTACCGATGATGTGATCGTTGACACTGATGAAGACTCAATGTTATCTTCAGAAGTGCCAGGCAAGCAAAACCCCCTTGTTCATTCCGATACAATCCTACTCTCTCGCCCTGCTCTCTTTTACTGCATTAGGACAACAACGAGTCATTTGTTACTTGCTGCGGTAGCTGAACCCCTTTATCCTTTGCATGACCTGTCATTGCCACAGTAAATAGATGAAACCCACTAGTATGAGTAGGAGTTGTTTGAGCCCTGTTGTGCCTACTCATTCATGTTTGTTTGTCATGCCTGCTACTGCTTAGAGTTGAGTCAGGTCTGATTCATCGGGAATGAATCAGAGGTGTATGAACATGTCCTACTGTGTGTGAGCTAAGTGTGTGAACACGATTTGGTAAAGGTAGCGGTGAGAGGCCATGTAGGAGTACATGGTGGGTTGTCTCATTGCAGCCGTCCTTAGGAACTGAGTTCTTTGTTTGTAATCCATGATTCAGCTACTACCACGCATTGGGCCCGAAACCAATGGACCCTCTCGGCTTCTTAATCACCCTCGTCCTCTGTCCAGGAGTTCCAAGTAGTTTCTGGTGTTTGTAGTATGCTGGAGGCCGTGGGCAGCGCTGACCGGAGGGGTGGGCTGTGATGCGGTAGGCACGTGGTCGGGTATACCGGGCGCCCGTTTGGTGTCACGGAACACTGTTCACATCGTTTGGGGCTTTGAGCGAAACTCCGGCCGGATCTCCTCATGGATGGAACCCGAATAGGCGATAAACCTGGACTAGGGACTTGAGTGTTTAGGTAGGCCGTGGCTGACACCCACGTTGGGCTTCCGCTTGAAGGTTGCCGAGTACATGTCGTGTAAACGGCGGTAAGTGGTGAGAGCGTGTGTGAAGAAGTACACCCCTGCAGGGTTAACATCATCTATACGAATAGCCGTGTCCGCGTAAAAGGACTTCTGGGTTGCTTATATCAGTTCATAGACAAGTGAAAGTGGATACTCTAAAATACGCAAGATAAGCGTGAGTGCTATGGATGGCGTTCTCGTAGGGAGACGGGAGCGGATCCATAGTGGTGTATTGATATGGTGAATATGTGGACTCGTGTGCGCCACCTCAAAGAGTTACTTGCAGTCGTAGTTCAGGATAGCCACCGAGTCAAAGCTGGCTTGCTGCAGTTAAACCCCACCATCCCCTTTGTTGATAATGATGCATAAGCAGCTAGTTCTGATGTAAGTATTGCTGGGTACATTTGTACTCACGTTTGCCTATTTTATGTTTTTGCAGAGAGACTTCAGTCTCACTAGTAGTTCCGCATGGTCTTCGACGTTTAGCTTGTTACCTCAGCTATGATCTTGTGCCCTCGGCAGGATCTGGTAGATAGTCAGGCTTCTCAGCCTCTTTCATTTGTAGATGTCTGTACTCAGACATATTAGCTTCCGCTTGTGTTTGATTTGTATGCTCTGAATATTGGGTCATGAGACCTATGTTTGTAATATCTCGCTCCTCGGAGCCTAATGAATAAATACTTGAGTTGTAGAGTCATTTTGTGATGCCATGTTGTATTTGCACATATCGAGCATATTGTGTGTATGTTATTGAAATGCTTGGTATGTGTGGGATCTGGCTATCTAGTTGTTTATACTTAGTAGCCTCTCTTACCGGGAAATGTCTCCTAGTGATTCCACTGAGCCATGGTAGCTTGCTACTGCTCCGGAACACTTAGGCTGGCCGGCATGTGTCCTTCCTCGTTCATGTGTCTATCCCTTCGGGGACATGTCACGCGATGGATACCGGAGTCCTGTTAGCCCGCTACAGCCCGGTTCACCGGAGTCCTGCTAGCCCAGTGCTACAGCCTGGATTCACTCGCTGATGACCGACACGTTCGATGCTGGGTCATGGATGCCTGTCCCTATAAGTTTGTGCCACTTTGGGTTTATGACTAGCCATGTCAGCCCGGGCTCCTTATCATATGGATGCTAGCGACACTATCATATACGTGTGCTAAAAGGCGCAAACGGTCCCGGGCAAAGGTAAGGCGACACGCGTGGGAATACCGTGCGTGAGGCCGCAAAGTGATATGAGGTGTTACATGCTAGATCGATGTGGCATTGAGTCGGGGTCCTGACAGCCGGAGACTACAAGAAGTCTTCTGAGTGTGCAGCAGCTAGCAGTCGGCTGGCCGAGTCCCTTGTGATTGCTGAAGAGAAGAAGATGCTAAATCGAGTCATGGCCATGGCTGGCAAGCAGCCGGCCCTGTCCCCTGACCCCAAGGAATGTGATGCCCAAGGTTCTTTCCAGCTGGCCAAAGAGACAAAGAAGATACCCCTGGACCCGGAGCACCCGGAGAGGTACGCTGTTGTGGGCTCCGGTCTCGACAGCAAATAGGAAGGCGAGCTCATCGATTTCCTCCGTGAGAATCGGGACATCTTTGCATGGTCTCCCAAAGACATGCTGGGCGTCCCGACGGATTTCGTCGAGCACAAGCTACACATCCGATCTGACGCCTAGCCGGTCAGGCAGCCCTTGCGCCGCCTGTCAGAAGAGAAGAGAAGAGTAGTCAGAGAAGAAATAGCCTGGCTTCTAGCAGCCGGCTTCATTATGGAGGCGTTCTTTCCAGAATGGCTTGCGAACCCGGTCCTGGTGTTGAAGAAGAACAAGCAGTGGCGCATGTGCATTGATAACACCAGCCTCAACAAAGCCTGCCCTAAAGATCCTTTTGCTCTGCCAAGGATTGATCAAGTGATAGACTCCACAGCCCGATGCGAGTTGTTGAGTTTTTTGGATGCTTACTCGGGCTACCACAAGATAAAGTTGGACCCAGCTGACCGCCTGAAGACCTCCTTCATCACCCCATTCGGAGCTTTCTGTTACCTGACTATGACATTCGGCCTGAGAAATGCCGGTGCCACTTTTCAGCGTTGCATGCAGAAATGTCTCCTCAAGCAACTCGGCAGAAATGCCCACGTCTATGTAGACGATGTTGCGGTGAAGACGGAGAAACGCGGCACCCTGCTGGAAGACCTCAAGGAGACCTTTGAGAATTTGCGCCGGTTTCAGATCAAGCTCAACCCGGAGAAATGCATGTTGGGGGTACCAGCCGGCCAGCTTCTAGGCTTCCTGGTCTCCGAACGTGGCATCGAATGCAACCCAGTGAAGATCAAGGCCATTGAGAGAATGAAGATTCCCAGCAAGTTGCGAGACGTCCAAAAGTTCACCGGATGCCTGGCATCTTTGAACCGCTTCATCAGCCGGCTTGGAGAGAAGGCTCTACCCCTCTACCGACTCATGAAGAAGTCCACTCACTTCGAGTGGAATGACTAGGCGGACAAAGCTTTCCACGAGCTGAAGAAGATGTTTTCCACGCCGCCTGTCTTGGCACCCCCGACTGAGAAAGAGCCCATGTTCCTCTACATTGCCGCCACTAGCCGGGTGGTCAGCACAGTTATCGTGGTCCAGTGTCCAGAAGAAGGCCGAGCTTAGCTAGTCCATAGGACGGTATACTATTTGAGCGAAGTGCTGTCCACCTCAAAGCAGAACTACCCGCATTATCAGAAGATGTGCTCTGGTGTGTACTTCACCTCCAAGAAACTCAAGCCCTACTTTCAAGAGCATCCCATCACGGTCATATGCACAGCCCTGCTCGCCGAGATCATAGGCAGACGCGATGCATCCGGCCGAGGGGCAAAATGGGCCATTACGCTGGCTCCTTACACGATCTACTACCAGCCCCGCACCGCCATCAAGTCCCAAGCAATTGCCGAATTCCTCGTCGACTGGGCCGAGACCCAGTACCTGCAACCAGCCCCCGACTCCACTCATTGGTGGATGCACTTTGACGGATCCAAGATGCGCACCGGCTTGGGAGCCGGCATCGTCCTCACCTCTCCCAAAGGCGACAAACTCAGATACACATTGCAACTCCATTTTGCCGCCTCCAACAATGTGGCCGAGTACGAGGCGCTCATACACGGGCTCCGGCTAGCCAAAGGACTCGGCATCCGCCGGATCCTGTGCTATGGCGACTCGGATTTGGTTGTCCAACAATCATCCGGCGACTGGGACGCCAAGGACGCAAACATGGTTAGCTACCGCTTCCTCGTTCAGCAAATCAGCAGATACTTTGAAGGGTGCGAGTTCCTCCACGTGCCACGGGCCAACAACGAGCAAGAAGATGCCCTGGCACAAATAGGCTCCACCCGGCAAGCTATACCAACCGGCGTCGCCCTCCAACGCCTCCTCAAGCCGTCTGTCAAGCCGTCTCCGGAATCCAGTTCCATCTTCGTGCCGCCTGACCCCGACACAGTCAGTTCCGACTTTGGGAACCAAGAAGGCGGCTCGGGGACTTCGACAGCCGGCTCGGGGACTGCCATAGTCGAACCCGGCCAGGGGACTACTACAGCCGGCCCGGGGACTGCACCAACACAGCAGGCGGCGGCCGACTCCAACTACTCACAACCGAGCCCGCCCACCCTGGTTGCAGCAGCCGTTTTGGCGATAGATGAAATCACAGCTCCATCATGGGCCCATCCCATCCTCCACTTCCTGATAAATGGAGAGCTGCCGACTGACGAGATCTCGGCAAGACAAGTCCAACACCGAGCCGGAGCATACACAATAATGAACCGAGAGCTTGTTAGGCGCAGTGTTACTGGAGTCTTCCAGCGCTGCGTCGAGCCAGAGAAAGGCATAGCAATCCTCGAAGACATCCACCAAGGCGAATGCGGCCACCATGCCGTCTAAAGGGCACTCGTCGCCAAAGCTTTCCGCCATGGATTCTTCTGGCCGACTGCTTTGCAGGATGCCAAGTAGTTAGTCAAACACTGCAAAGGGTGCCAAATCTTTGGCTCTAAGCAGCACCTGCCGGCTTCTGCACTCAAGACCATCCCCCTCACCTGGCCCTTTGCCGTATGGGGGCTGGACATGGTGGGACCATTCAAGACAGCGCGCTGCGGCATGACACATCTGCTTGTCGCCGTGGACAAATTTACCAAGTGGATTGAAGCAAAGCCGATCAAGAAACTGAATGGGCCGACTGCCGTGGCATTCATTGCAGATATTACAACCCGGTATGGACTACCACACAGCATCATCACCGACAATGGCACAAATTTTGCCAAGGGAGCACTGGCACGTTTCTGTGTGACACAGGGCATCCGACTGGACTTAGCGTCTGTTGCCCACCCGCAGTCAAACGGCCAAGTCGAGCGAGCAAACGGCCTCATCCTCTCCGACATCAAGGCCCGACTGGTAGTGCCGCTGGAGCATTCGGCCGGCTGCTGGCTCGACGAGCTGCCGGCCGTCCTCCGGAGTCTGCGCACTACCCCGAACAAGTCAACCGACTTCACCCCTTTCTTCCTTGTATATGGTGCCGAGGCTGTCATCCCAACTGACATCGAGTTCGACTCACCTCGGGTTACCTTGTACACGGAGGCGGAGGCCAAGGAAGCACGAGAATACGGCGTCGACTTGCTAGAAGAAGGCCGGCTGTTAGGCCTCAGCCGGTCCGCCATCTACCAGCAGGGTCTACGCTGTTACCACAGCCGGAAGGTCAAGCCGAGATCCTTCCAAGAGGGCGACCTTGTGCTCTGGCTGATCCAGCGAACAACCGGCCAGTACAATCTCTTGGCCCCTTGGGAAGGCCCCTTCGTCCTCAGTCGGGCTCTAGGCAACGACTCCTACTACCTGATCGACGCGCAGAAGCCGAAGGCACGCAAGAGAGATGATTCCGGCAAGGAGTCGGAGCGACCATGGAACGCCAATCTTCTCCGAAGATTTTACTGTTAAAATGCAGTATGTCCACGCTACCTTTTGTATTAAGTATGAGACAACGGGCTCCCCGAGGAGTTCTCGGGGACTACCCTCTTTTATCTATGAATGCCGGGTATCATACCCATGGTTATGCCACTACATTCGTTTTTTCGTCCGTCAACGGGTTCGACTAGTCGGCCCGGGGACTTCCCGCCTTGAGTTATGTCCAAGTTCTACCTACAGTCAGACAAGTAATGTGCCGACACCCAAGTCCTCTCTTGTCAAAGTCGCAACTCGAAGAATCGGCTGTCTGACTGGCAAGAGCCAAAGGCGGAAAAGGAGGCCCACATGAAAAACGGCTAAGGACTAACGAACTTACATAACACAAGCCGGCTCCCCACCCCTCGCCAACCGGCTGTCGAAGCAGCCGGCTGGCCGGCTTCCCTTTGTACTCTGCTACACTCCAAGAAAGCTTGAGTACTTGCCCTCCCAGACGGCCAATTCCTTACCCGGCCACAGACTGTAGAGCAGCTGTCCGGCTGGGAAGGCAGCGACCAAGGGAGGGCGGCAAAGGAAAATAGCCAAAACATAAAAAGCAAGTAGGAATGGAAGTCAAGCACATGCCTAATTATATTTACACAAAAGGCCGTCGAAGGGCCGGCATTCGATAAAGTTTGAATACACCCCAGTGGGTGGAACTGCGCAAAGTTAACAAAAGTTGTTCAAATAGTAATGAGTAGGAAAGTAAAGATGGTAAGTCAGGCCAAGGGAGCAACTGGGGCGTCTGGCAGATCGGTGGAGACGATGGTGTCGGCTGGAGGAGTAGCCGGCTGGCGAGTCTCGGCCTGATCGTCACCCGCGGCAGGCGATGCATTCGCACACGCCTCATTGCTGGAGGCACGATCAGGCTGAAGCTGGCTGGCTACTTCACCATCCGGCACAAGGTCTTCATCGTCTTCCTCCTCCTCCTCCTCGCCCTCGTCGCCGGAGTCGACCTCCTCCGCCGAGTCTTCACTGTCGGCCGGGTTCAGCCCGAACTATTCCTCAGGCTATACGACGCCGTCTTCGTTTACCTCAGGAGCAAAGGCGCTGGTGTCGGTGAAGTCGGCGATCGCCAAGGCGCACTGGATGATAGCCGGCCGCACCGCCTCCAGCTCCTCGTCAGCCTCCTGCCGCCAGGTGAGCAGCTGGTCCAAGTTCGGCCTAGGATACCAAGCCCGGACGAACTCTAGCACCCGTCGAGCGTCGGACCGGGCTGCTGAAGCCTTCCAGGCCTCGAGGCGTCCGACTGCTACCTCTAGCCAGTCGGCAGTCTGGCTAGGGGTGCGGGGAATCACCTCGCCGGGCCAGAGGGCGGCCAGCACCTGTGCTCCAGCACGCTGAAGCCGGTGGAGCATGCAGTAGGCCGGCTGGAGGCGGGCTTGGATCGCCAGAAGCTGCTCCTCAAGCGACCGGTTGGCGTCCGGTGCGATCTCAACCCCAGCCTGCCGCCGAGCCTCACGGTGAGCTTCGATGGCTTGTTTGGCGGTGACAGAGCAGCCGGGGAAGTATTCTTCACAAAGAAGAAAGAAACAGAACAAATCAGAAGATAGACCGGATTACAAGGACGAGCAAAGAAGTGAAGAAGAAGGTGGCCTACCATCGATCAAATCTTCAACACAGTCGTAGCCTTCGCTCAGCGCCTGCCTCACCTCAGCCCAGCTCGCCGCCTCGGTCTCATACTCGGCTTTGAGGGCGGCTTCACTGTCCTACGCCACCTTCAAGGCCGCCTTGTGGTTCTCCTCCTGGTCGGCCAACTTCTTGGCCAGACGATCACGCTCCTGAGCCAAGGCATTGAGCTCACCCTCCTTGGTGCGAAGGGCGGTCTGGGCCACGCCTAGCTGCTGCCTCAAGTCGGCATTGGCTCCTGCCAATATGAAGAAGAAGAAGTTAAGAAAGAAGTCCTCAGGAAAGATCCGACCCGACTGCTCAGCAGTTGGCCCGAATCTCGGGGACTACACCCAATGGGTGCGCTGACGCGCCCCCACACGAGATAAAAAGACAAAAGCACTCACACCGGCTCTCCTTCAGATCGGCGGCCTTATGATTCATCTCCCAGGCCTGGGAGTTGAAGGTAGCGGCGTGGAGGTTGTGATAATCCTGCAAATAGGACGAAGGTGCGAACAAGAACAAGTCATTAAACCAAAGTCTTTTGAGAGGTTCCAAGCCGCCTGCTCAGCAGCCGACTTGGAACTTGGGGACTACACCCAGTGGGTGCACTGACGTGCCACCACGGAAGAAATCAAGAGCAAGAAAACTCACCCGAATGACTGACCGCGTTGTGAGAAACTCTTGGGTGCACTGCTTCAGCATGGTGGCCTGAGCCTGAAGCCGGCTACGGACATTCTGGGCTGCCAGATTCAGCGCGGCCGTCCCACCGCACGGCATCCACATTGGCGAGCTGTCGCTGGACATCTCCAGGTCGTGCGACAACGAGCCGGAGCCCGCGGCCCTCTGCGGGTCCGGCTCCGAAGCCGCCCTCCCCGCGCGCCGACGAGTCGGCGACAAGACCACGAGATCCGCCCTCGCAGTCGGCTCGCCTCCAGCCGGCTGCTCAGGCAGCGCTTCGGGCTGGCCGCCTTGGCCTGTTCCGACCGACGGAGGCGGCACCACCTCTCCCTCTGGGACAACTACGTCGCCCCCCTCCCTCTCCATCGCTGGCGGGTCGCGGCCGGCTTCTTTCAGTGGGGGCACTGGGATTTCGGGGGCCACGGTGAGGAGGGGGATGACGAGTTGTGGAGGCTGGCTACGCAGGGCCTCCACTGCCCTCTCCGCGGCCTCGGCCTCCGCCTGGGCCTTGGCCGCCGTGTCGGCCTGCGCCTCGGCTGACTCTATCGTCGTCTCCTGAGTCGCCTTGGTGGCAGCTGCCCTCAGCTCCTCCGCCTCCCATTCCTCCCGCGCTTCCCGCGCGTTTGGCTCCGTCGCCGCTTGGAGCTCGGCGCGAGGGTCTACGCAGCGGGAAATTGCGGATCCTCCCGCCCCGCCGACTATGGAGGCGGCGGTAGTCCGCTCAAGAGAGAGCGGAGCCCTGGTTGATAAAACCAGGAAAAACATAGAAGAGTGCCGACTGAAGAAAAGAAAGAAAGGCGTGTGAGAGTCAATACTTACGCCAAAACCGCCTGCGGCTGCTTCACCACCTTGCGGAAGCGGGCCGCCTTCGCGGCCGCCTCGTCCCACTTGGTTGCCGCCGCAGAACCCTTGAGCTTCTTCGGCCGGCTGCCGAAGAGAGTCGGTGCCGCCCGGCGTTTCTGCGCACCGCCCCGTGCAGCCGGCCCGCCAGAAGGGCCGGCGCCTTGATGGTCGGATGCCGGCTGGCAGCGCGGAATAGGCTCAGCCTCGTCATCATCAGGCCAGTCATCGAAACCGGCGGTGAACCCAGAGCCGCCTACATCGCCGCCTCCCCCCACGGCGTCGTCGTCCAAGGCGGCCGCCCCCAGGTCGGGGTCGTCAAGGTCGTCCACCACCCAGTCAGGGGCGAACTCGCGTTCCGCCCCCGCGGTCCCTGCCGAAGGATGAAGGAGGGGGTTCTGATTAAAAAACAAGCTGACTGGTCAGAATCCGGCCAGAGAGAATTCGGCGACAAGAAAAGAAGAAAAGAAAGAAAGATTACCATAGGTGGGGGGTTGGCGCGAGAGTACTGCTCCTTGTCGTACTGCCACTCCTCAGTGAGCTTGCAGCTGGCGATGTAGTTCATCATGTAAGATACCTCGTCGTGAGGCATCTCTCTGGTGCTCAGCCGGCTTGGGTTGAAGCGGCCACTCATCTAGCAGATTAGATGAGGGCGGCCTTGGAGGAGGAGCACCCGGCTCTCCACGAAGGCAGCTATTAGGTCGGGCCCAATCTGGCGCTCCGACTGGATCAACACCCAAAGCCGGGCAACGGCGCCAGCCCCAGCCGGCGTCAGCGACCTGGCCCGGTAGGACCATGAGGGCTGCCTCCCAGCAGGCGGGCCGGCTATGTAAGCCGGCAGGTTGACGTAGTCGCCCTGCGGGGCGATGTTCTTCACATAAAAGTAGGATTTCTACCAAAGCTTCACCGACTGGATCAGCGCGATGGGCAGAAACGGGTTTTCGGCTGCCGATCTCCGTATGGCGATGAAGGCGCCACATGCAGCCGGCACGCCTGCGATGACGGTGCCGATCTTGGACTGGAAGAACTCCCGCCAGAGCTCGATGGTGGGGAGGACGCCGAGGAAGCCTTCACACAGGGTGACGAAGGCCGACATCAGCACCACCGTGTTTGGAGTGAGGTGGTGCGGCTGAAGATGGTAAAACTCAAGAAACGAGCGGAAGAAGCCGCTCGCGGGAAGGCCGATGCCGCGCAGGCAGTCCGAGTAGAAGATCACTCACTCGCCCTCCTCCAGCACCGGCGAAACCTCCCTCTCCAACGCAAGACGGACCCGCACGAGATCTTCACCCGGCAACCGCCGCGTCTTGCGAAGGAAGCCGATGTGGTCGTCGCGGGCATTAGAGCCATCCCAGGAGCTCGATGTCGGAGCCATGAGGACGGGAAAGCGACGGAAACCGCAACGGAAAGGATTGCGGCGCGCTAAGCAGAATGGCGGTACGGAGGTGTCGTAGAGAGCTGTTGCGGTGACGGAGAGGAAGAAGAAGAAGGTGGTGGCGTAGCGAGGGTGAGCGTGCGAACGACTGCCGCTCCCCCTCCCCGCCCCTACTTATAGCCCAGCGCGGCGAAGCCGAGCAGGCGAGGCATGGGGGGCGTGGGATTAACTGCGCCCACTCTCCCACAACCCGCGATTATTGCATCTTTACGGTGAGTGGGAACCACCGTCGGAAGACGTGTGGTCATTTCGGGCCACAAAGGATCCGCGCACGGGCCGAGGCGTGGAAGTGGCGGGCCCCGGTCTGCGGCGGCGTCCTGTCACGCGCGTGGGCTGGCATGCCCTTCCAGCCGAAGGGTGCCACATGGCACGCAGGCAGCAAGCGGCCAGCCCGCAGCCTGACCTGCGCGCCAGCTGGTTCCCGCCTTCAGATTTCGAGGAGACTTCGCCGAGAAGGCACACATAAGAGAAGTCGGCTCCTAACTTACGGCTCTTCGGGATAGGAAGCTGACTGAGCTTCACGATTCCCCTTTCAGCCGCGAAGCCCAACCAGCTTCGGGGACTACTGTCGGAGTAAATGACCATGGGTAGCCTAGCCGGCTCCCTTTGGCCCTTAGAAAAAAACAACAAGCCGACCGAGCCTTGAAGCACCCAAGACTCAGGGCCGCCTTCCTCCGGCCGGCTGTCTCACATGCCGGCTACCGGAAGGCGGCCCGTCCCTAAACTCTTTTGGTGGACGCCACGATAAGGCCGACTCCAAGAAGTCGGCCACGGAAGGACCGACTCTAAGAAGCCGGCCCAAAAATACCGACTCCAAGTGGCCGCCCCAGGCAGGCAGCCAGGGGCCGTACACTAAAAGTCTGCACCCCCATAACGATGATGGGACAGGACGTGGTAACAGTGGACCCTGCCACCCCCGAATCCCGGAGCACGCATGGGTATAGTACGATGTACGGGACAACCATCACCCGTCCGGCATGGCACTATTGCCATGGTGATCATGACGACCTCCACGATGGGCTGCCAGTATGCCCCGTAGGCGGCGGGCCCCTTCGGTTAGGGAGGCGCTCGAAGGCGGCCTGGCCTACCCCAGCCCGCCTGAGGCATGGCCGGCTTCCGATGACCGGCTTGCTCCCCCCTCGGGGCGCGTGCACCATTAAGGAGACAAGACGGGGTAAGGCTACAGCGAGAGCTTGCACGGCGGCGGCACTGTAGCCATGCTTACGGCGGCGATGACAATATAAGCTTTGATGTGAAAGCACAAGTGCTCCCTAGGTGGTTTTGGTAAATAATGACAACATATCTCTTGTTGGACTAACACTTTTATCTAGTATGTTTCAGATAAGTTCAACAATGGAGTGGCATGGACTAAAGGATGTGGGAACTCCTTCAAGATGCTAAGGACAAAGGATTGGCTAAAGCTTCCAGCTCAAGACTCTTCATTTTACATTTTAGTGATCCAAGATCACATTGAGTCTATAGGAAAAGCCAATACTATCAAGAAGGGATGAGGTGTTGCTTAATGAGTTTCTTGCTCCATAGTGCTTAGCGATATGCTCCAAAACCCTCAACTACTTTCCCACTTCCACACATATGACCTAAACCTAAAGCCAAAATCGGTCACACAGATTCTTTCTATCTGGCGCCACCGAGTTCAAATGTCATTGCCACTGCCAAAAACCCTAGGCAAATCGGTCTCACCGATAGGGATCTCGGTCTCACTGAGATGGGATTGTAATCTCTCTGTGTATGTCCATTATCAAAATCGGTCTCACCGAGTTTGTTTAATCGGTACTATCGAGATTACAATGCAAACTCTCTGGTTAACTTATTACCAAGATCGGTCTCACCGAGTTTGAGTAACCGGTCCCACCGAGTTTGCCTGACCAACTCTCTGGTTAGCTAATTACCAAAATCGGTCTCACCGAGTTTGTGTAATCGGTCTCACCGAGATTACGTTATTCCCTAACCCTAACCATATCGGTCCTACCGAGTTGCATTTCGGTCCCATCGAAAATCCTGACAGTCACTAGGTTTACTAAATCGGTCTGACCGAGTTTGTTGATTTGGTCCCACCGAGATTGGTAAATTGTGTGTAACGGTTAGATTTTGTGTGGAGGCTATATATACCCCTCCACCTCCTCTTCATTCATGGAGAGAGCCATCAGAACGAACCTACACTTCCAGTATCCTATTTCTGAGAGATAACTACCTACTCATGTGTTGAGGCCAATATATTCCATTCCAACCATATGAATCTTGATCTCTAGCCTTCCCCAAGTTGCTTTCCACTCAAATCTTCTTTCCACCAGATCCAAATCCTATGATAGACAGTTGAGTGTTGGGGAGACTATCATTTGAAGCACAAGAGCAAGGAGTTCATCATCAACGCACCATTTGTTACTTCTTGGAGAGTGGTGTCTCCTAGATTGACTAGGTGTCACTTGGGAGCCTCCGACAAGATTGTGAAGTTGAACCAATGAGTTTCTAAGGGCAAGGAGATCGCCTACTTCGTGAAGATCTACCGCTAGTGAGGCAAGTCCTTCGTGGGAGACGGCGATGGTGGGATAGACAAGGTTGCTTCTTCGTGGACCCTTCTCGGGTGGAGCCCTCCGTGGACTCGCGCAACTGTTACCCTTCGTGGGTTGAAGTCTCCATCAACGTGGATGTACGATAGCACCACCTATCGGAACCACACCAAAAACATATGTGTCTCCAATTGCATTTGAATCCTCCAAAACCCTTCCCTTTACATTCTTGCAAGTTGCATGCTTTACTTTCCGCTGCTCATATACTCTTTGCATGCTTGCTTGCTATATGTTGTGAATGTTAAATTTGTGCCTAAACTCCACTTAAACTTAAAGAAGTTAAAAACTGCAACTTTGGTACTTAGTGTCTAATCACCCCCCCCCCTCTAGACACCTCTTCTCAAGGTCCGACAAGTGGTATCAGAGCATTGGTCTCCATTGCCTTGGTTTAATCACCATTGGAGGAAGATGGATGAGTCTACTTTGGGAAGTCTTAGACATAGAGTGCCTATTCTTGATGGAGAGTACTTTCATGAGTGGAAAAATGAGATGCTTGTAATTTTCAATCAATATAATTTGAACAAGTACATTGCTAGTCCTTGTGCACCTTATGTTGATCCTATGCATCCTACCCTTGATGAGTCTATTGACATGATTAGGAATGTTAGAACTGTTAATCTTATCACTAGAGGCTTGCCTAGAAACTTGGTTGGAAAACTGCCTACTCTTGAGTGTGCCTACACTATATGGAAATTTCTTGAGGAATGATTTCCTGATTATTCTTTGAAAAATCTTGATGAAATTCTTCATAAGTCTATTGCTTTGAGTAAGATGAATACTAGTGATCCTATGTTTGGTGATCGTCTATTTGAACTTACAAACCTTATGCGTGCCAAAGGAAATGTAGGAATTATTAGCGATATCATTTCCGAAGCTACTAGAATTCATAGAGGAGATTATTGTCAAACTCATACTAATGAATCACTCTCACTAGGAATTGATCCACCACATGACGATGTTGAACATGGATACTATGATGAGGATGATGATGATGACTTTGATCTTGATGATGCAATGAGACATTTTGGTCTTATGGCAAATATTCGGGGATATATGGCAGGAGGAAAGGAATGGGTTCTTGATAGTGGATGTACCGATCACATGACCAGAGATAAAGACATGTTTCGCGAGCTTGCTGAAAATGATAGTCCTCGAAAGTATGTCACTTTCGGTGACAACTCAAAGGGTAAGGTAGTTGGCCTCGGTAAGGTGGCCATGTCACATGATAGCTCCATTCAGAATGTTATGCTCGTTGAGTCTCTTGGCTACAACTTACTTTCAGTATCTAGACTTGCTGATTTCGGTTTCAATGTCCTATTTACTGAAGTAGATTGCAAGTGTTTCATCGAGATAATCATAAAATGGTCTTTACCGGTATACGTAGAGGTAATATATACATAGTTGATTCCACTAAAAAGGCTCAACCTAAAACTTGCTTCATTGCTAAATCCTCAAAAGGTTGGTTATGGCATAGACGACTAGGTCACGTTGGCATGAGAAACCTTGACAAGCTTATTAAAGGAAATTATATCCTTGGTGTTAACGATGTCATATTTGATAAGGATAGACTCTGCAGTGCTTGTCAAGCAGGTAAACAGGTTGGAGGAAGGCATCCCGTGAAGAACATCATGACCACAAGGAGGCCACTCGAGCTACTTCACATGGATCTTTTTGGTCCCAACTCTTACTAGAGTCTTGGTGGAAATTCTTTTGGTCTAGTTATAGTTGATGATTTTTCAAGATTTACGTGGGTGCTCTTTCTCGATGATAAATCACAAGTCCAAAAGATCTTCAAAAACTTCGCTGGGAAGGCCCAAAATCAATTTGAAGTGAAGATCAAGAAGGTTCGCAGCGACAACGGAATGGACTTCAAGAACGCAAATGTGGACACCTTTGTTGACGAAGAAGGGGTTTCCCACGAGTTCTCGGCTACGTACACACCTCAACAAAATGGAGTTGTTGAGAGGAAGAACCGGACGATCATCAAAATGGCGAGAACGATGCTTGATGAGTACAAGACACCGAAGCACTTTTGGGCAGAAGCGGTTGAGACAGCTTGTCATGCAACAAATCACTTGTATCTTCACAAGCTACTCTGCAAGACGGCATACAGGCTCCTCACTGGTAACAAACCCTAGGTTGGATACTTTCGAGTATTCGGCTCAAAGTGCTACATTCTTGATAAGCATCGTCGTTCTAAATTTGCTCCTAAGTCTCATGAAGGTTTCCTACTAGGTTATGGCTCAAACTCTCACACTTATCGTGTCTACAACAATTTCACTCGAAAGGTTGAAGAGACGGTAGATGTGAAGTTTGATGAATCTAACAGCTCGCAAGTAGAGCAATTGCCAATTGATGTAGGAGACAAAGATCCTTCGGAAGCAATCCAAGACTTATCTATTGGCAAGGTTCGTCCAACGGAGGTGAAGGAGAGTACATCGTCCATCCAAGTGGAGGCTTCTACATCACGACAAGGTGAACCAAGAATTGATACAGAAGCATCCACAAGTGGGACACACCAAGATGAAGAAAACGAGGAAGTGCATCAAGATGAACATCAACAACCTCCTTCTCCACCACGACAAGAGTACGACAACGCCAACAATGAAGAAGGCCAAGAAGAAGAACAAGATGAAGATGAAGTTCAACCAAGATCCAAGCAAAATCTTTCACGAGTTTGAGCAAGAATTGCTAAAGACCATCCCGTCGAGCAAATCTACAATGATATTCAAACCGGGAGAATCACTCGCTCTAAAACTCGTTTAGCTAACTTTTGTGAAAACTATTCTTTCATTTCTAGCATTGAACCTATGAAGGTCGAAGAAGCATTGGAAATCCGGATTGGATAAATGCTATGCATGAAGAGCTACACAACTTTGAGAGGAACCAAGTTTGGACATTGGTTGAGAGGCCCGACAACAACCACAACATCATTGGTACCAAATGGGTGTTTCGTAACAAGCAAGATGAAGATGGACAAGTAGTTCGCAACAAAGCACGTCTTGTCGCCCAAGGCTACACACAAGTCGAAGGTATGGACTATGGTGAGACTTATGCTCCCGTTGCTAGACTTGAGTCCATTCACATCTTACTTGCCTATGCTAATCACCATGATATCACCTTGTACCAAATGGACATTAAAAGTGCTTTTCTAAATGGTGAAATAGAGGAGGAAGTTTATGTTAAACAACCTCCCGGCTTTATCAATCCTAAGAAACCCAATCATGTTTACAAACTTCGCAAAGCTCTTTATGGTCTTAAACAAGCCCCTAGAGCTTGGTATAAATGCTTAACTAAGTTTCTTCTTGAAAAGGGATTTGAAATTGGGAAAAATTGATTCAACACTTTTTACTAAAAGGATTAATGGAGAACTGTTTGTGTGCCAAATCTATGTTGATGATATTATATTTGGTTCAACTAACCCTCATTTTAGTGAAAAGTTTGGAAAGCTAATGTTGGAGAAGTTTGAGATGTCAATGATGAGTGAACTCAAATTCTTTCTTGGGTTGCAAATCAAGCAAACTAAGGAAGGTACTTTTGTCTCTCAAACGAAGTACACTAAGGACTTATTCAAGAAGTTCAATTTGCAAGAATGCAAAGGTATGTCTACACCCATGCCTACTAGTGGACATCTTGATCTGACCAAAGATGGTGAATCGGTTGATCAAAGGGTTTATTGCTCTATGATTGGTTCATTGTTATATCTATGTGCTTCACGTCGTGATATTATGCTAAGTGTGTGCATGTGTGCACGATATCAAGCTGCTTCTAAAGAATGTCATCTTAAGGCCTTGAAAAGGATAGTGAGATACTTAATCCATACACCAAATTTTGGCATTTGGTATCCCAAGAGGGCCTCTTTCGATCTTGTTGGCTACTCCGACTTGGACTATGCCGGAGACAAGGTTGATAGAAAGTCCACTTCGGGTACTTGTCAATTTCTTGGTAGATCTCGTGTGTCTTGGTCCTCCAAGAAACAAAACTTGGTATCCTTATCCATAGCCGAAGCGGAATACATTGCCGCTGGTTCATGTTGTGCTCAATTACTTTGGATGACCCAAACTCTTATAGATTATGGGATATATGTGAAAGATGTTCCATTGCTTTGTGACAATGAAAGTGCTATCAAAATTGGTCATAATCATGTGCAACATTCTCGACCTAAGCATATTGAAGTTCGTCATCATTTCATTTGAGATCATGTTGCTAAGGGTTACATTGATCTTAAGCATGTTCGGACCGGAAAGCAATTAGTGGATATATTCACCAAACCTCTTGATGAGAAAGTGTTTTGCATGCTGAGAGGAGAATTGAACATCATTGATGCTTCAAACTTGGAGTAGAAACTCCATTGGATACATGCAAGACATGAGCATATGACTAATCCTTGATATTTCTCTTATGATGAAAATCTTATGTCTTGGATATCTTTGCATCTTGCATGTTATCTAACCCATGTAGGTACTTGGTTGAATCAAATTCCATGAGATTGTAACCTACTCACATCTTGAGCAATCTCTACATCACCAAGTCTCTATACAAAGGTGGTTGGAGACAAGGAAGCACGAAACCATTCAAACATATCCTTTGACAAATTGCATGTTGAGCTTCATGATTGTCATTTTTGGATACACAAGTGCTCTTCCTTACAAGAACTAACCCATGTAGGTAGATGGACTTAAATTTCAAGTGGTGCTCCCAACTCTTGGCTACATCAACCTAGAGCAACCCACACAAGTTCAACTACATGATCAACACCACCAAGGTATGTTATTCCATCTTAGAGAAGCTTTACTCCGAGTCATGAGCTAAAGCAACTCGACAAGATGTGAATACATCAAGATGCTTAAACGAAAAATGGTAATCCCATTTTGAGCTTAAACGATGAGTATGACCTATGATCAAGTGATCTCACTTGACTCCTAAGTCAATATACTCTAACATAGGTGACTTTGTCGCCGACCATCTCTAGATTAAGTTCTCTTGTGTTCTTTTCTGTGTTTTTGCATCTGTCTCATGCATATTTGTTTCCCTTTTTAGACAAAAAAAACTTCATCTAGATTTCTTTCTTTTCTGTTTGTTCAGCATTTTCTGCATCCAATTCATTGCATACCTTTTAGTAAATTTCTTGCAAATCTTTGTGAGATCATACTAGAGTAGTGAGCTGAGGTGACAAGTGTTTTCTCTATGATGAACTCGGTTCCATCGATTAGTTATTTTCGGTCCAACCGAATTCTTTCGGTACAACCGAAGCATACCACTCGATGCCACTGATTTCCCCACAGGAAAAACAGTTTGCCACTAATTCTGTGTTTCTTCTGATCCAGCTCCACTCAATGAATCTTGTCCTCTACAAGCATCACAATTTTATCCAATGCTTTGTGTTGTGACTCTAGGACCAAACCCATTCACAACAAATTCCAGAAAACCCTTCTTGGCAATTGATGTCAAAGGGGGAGAGAGAGATCACATCAAAGCTTATCACTTAGAGAGATCACATCCAAGCTCATCTCTTCCAAAGGGAGAGAGAATATCACTTCCACAGGGGGAGAGAAAGATATCTCCAGGGGGAGAGAATACTCAAGTAGAAAGTATTTCTCAAGGATCCCAGATGCTCGGTGTTCAAGAGGAGAGGTTTCACATGTCTTATTGAGGGGAAAAGACATGTTCATATATGTTTATTTGCATTAGCTCTGTTCATTTATATCTTTCAGCTCTGTTTTTCTGTTCCCTATCTTCTCCCAGTATCCCATGCTAGATTCAGGGGGAGCAAGACATCTAAGGGAAAGAAATCATTTAAATTCATTTCATATCTTTACTCTTGGGGACATGACTAATCCAATGTGGTACTTAGTACTCACTCTCTACATGTCATCCCAGTCTTGGTATTCTTGTTGTTTCTTCTGTTTGCTCTGGCTAGTAGATGTACCTGTGTTATCTAACCTTGTTTACGCAGGTTCATTCCACCCTAAGCCAACTCAAGACTACAAGGTAAGTATATGCATCACAATCATGTGTATGAGGAATTCTTGCTGATGCACATACTGTTTCCAAGAAGGACTCAAGAGCATGAAGATATTTTCTTTAATATTCTTTGCTCTGATGCATATGGTCAAGATACATGCAACTCATTGCCTACTCTATCATGGTTATGCTTTCACATGCTTCTATATTCCATATTCACATGTTTGCATACATGTAGGGGGAGCCTATGCTTGTTACATGTCTTTCCAAAGCTTTACTTGCTATTCTTTATATCCTTATCTAAAGCTTTGATGTATGTTGTCATCAATTACCAAAAAGGGGGAGATTGAAAGCACAAGTGCTCCCTAGGTGGTTTTGGTAATTAATGACAACATATCTCTTGTTGGACTAACACTTTTATCTAGTATGTTTCAGATAAGTTGAACAATGGAGTGGCATGGGCTAAAGGATGTGGGAACTCCTTCAAGATGCTAACGACAAAGGATTGGCTAAAGCTTCAAGCTCAAGACTCTTCATTTTACATTTTAGTGATCCAAGATCACATTAAGTCTATAGGAAAAGCCAATACTATCAAGAAGGGATGAGGTGTTGCTTAATGAGTTTCTTGCTCCACAGTGCTTAGTGATATGCTCCAAAACCCTCAACTACTTTCCCACTTCCACACATGTGACCTAAACCTAAAGCCAAAATCGGTCACACCAATTCTTTCTATCCGGCGCCACCGAGTTCAAATGTCATAGCCACTGCCAAAAACCCTAGGCAAATCGGTCTCACCGATAGGGATCTCGGTCTCACCGAGATGGGATTGTAATCTCTCTGTGTATGTCCATTATCAAAATTGGTATCACCGAGTTTGTTTAATCGGTACTACCGAGATTACAATGCAAACTCTCTGGTTAACTTATTACCAAGATCGGTCTCACCGAGTTTGAGTAATCGGTCCCACCGAGTTTGCCTGACCAACTCTCTGGTTAGCTAATTACCAAAATCGGTCTCACCGAGTTTGTGTAATCGGTCTCACCGAGTTAGCTAATTACGTTATGCCCTAACCCTAACCATATCGGTCCTACCGAGTTGCATTTCGGTCCCATCGAAAATCCTAACGGACACTAGGTTTACTAAATCGGTCTGACCGAGTTTGTTGATTCGGTCCCACCAAGATTGGTAAATTGTGTGTAACGGTTAGATTTTGTGTGGAGGCTATATATACCCCTCCACCTCCTCTTCATTCGTGGAGAGAGCCATCAAAATGAACCTACACTTCCAGTATCCTATTTCTGAGAGAGAACTACCTACTCATGTGTTGAGGCCAAGATATTTCATTCCTACCATATGAATCTTGATCTCTAGCCTTCCCCAAGTTGCTTTCCAGTCAAATCTTCTTTCCACCAGATCCAAATCCTATGAGAGAGAGTTGTGTGTTGAGGATACTATCATTTGAAGCACAAGAGCAAGGAGTTCATCATCAACGCACCATTTGTTACTTCTTGGAGAGTGGTGTCTCCTAGATTGGCTAGGTGTCACTTGGGAGCCTCCGACACGATTGTGGAGTTGAACCAAGGAGTTTGTAAGGGCAAGGAGATCGCCTACTTCGTGAAGATCTACCGCTAGTGAGGCAAGTCCTTCGTGGGCGACGGCCATAGTGGGATAGACAAGGTTGCTTCTTCGTGGACCCTTCTCGGGTGGAGCCCTCCGTGGACTCGCGCAACCGTTGCCCTTCGTGGGTTGAAGTCTCCATCAACGTGGATGTACGATAGCACCACCTATCGGAAGCACACCAAAAACATCCGTGTCTCCAATTGCGTTTGAATCCTCCAAAACCCTTCCCTTTACATTCTTGCAAGTTGAATACTTTACTTTCCGCTGCTCATATACTCTTTGCATGCTTTCTTGCTATATGTTGTGAATGTTAAATTTGTGCCTAAACTCCACTTAAACTTAAAGAAGTTAAAAACTGCAACTTTGGTACTTAGTGTCTAATCACCCCCCCCTCTAGACACCTCTTCTCTAGGTCCTACAACACCATTAAGGAGACAAGGCGGGGTAAGGCTACAGTGAGAGCTCACAAGGCGGCGGCACTGTAGCCATGCTTACCTCGACAAAGCCCTCGTCATCAGAGGCAAGGCAATAGTAACCAGACACCGACAAGACCCCCAAGCGGTGGGGCCGGCCTTTCAACCAATGAGCCAGCATCTAGCGGGACCCACCAGTCGGCGGGCCCCTGCGGCCGGCGGAGAAGCTGGCGGCCACAGACACTGACGGATAGGGCCCACGCCTAGCCGGATTACCATTGTACCCCCGGGGGGTAGGCCTATATAAACCCCTGGGGCACCCATGCAAAGGGTTGATCTCATAGAATTTTAGACACTACCATAGGGAGAGAAGAGAGCTAGCCAGAGTAGCTTCTTATCGATCTAGTGATCATGCGGAGACCCCACAGAGCAGGAGTAGGGGTATTATCTCCACGGAGAGCCCCCAACCTGGGTAAGATCCGCCAGCGTGCATGTCTTCGCCTCATCCCGTTTCCAAGCACCGGCAATGTCTTACTGGCTCCCACAATGATAAGCCATCAGTTGGCATATGTCGCACCTACCACCCAACAGAAAGCATCAATGTCGATGTCAAACCGGCGGATCTCGGGTAGGGGGTCCCGAACTGTGTGTCTAAGGCTAATGGTAATAGGAGGCTGGGGACACGATGTTTACCCAGGTTCGGGCCCTCTCGATGGAGGTAATACCCTACTTCCTGCTTGATTGATCTTGATGATATGAGTATTACAAGAGTTGATCTACCACGAGATCAGAGAGGCTAAACCCTAGAAGCTAGCCTATGGTATGATTGTTGTTATGTCCTACGGACTAAAACCTCCAGTTTATATAGACATCAGAGTGGGCTAGGGTTACACATAGTCGGTTTACAGAGAAGGAGATCTGCATCCGAATCGCCAAGCTTGCCTTCCACGCCAAGGAGAGTCCCATCCGGACACGGGACGAAGTCTTCAATCTTGTATCTTCATAGTCCAACAGTCCGGCCAAAGCATATAGTCCGGCTATCCAGATACCCCCTTATCCAGGACTCCCTCAAGGACCCCTTGGTGTGGAGGGTGGATGAACAGTAGACGGTGGAGGGGTGCCCGTGGAGGGGTGGTTGAATAGTAGCCGGTGGAGTAGCGTGCGGTGGAGGCTGGATGAACAGGAGCCCGTGGAGGCTGGAGGAGGTCGACGGTAGCCCGTGGAGGCTGGAGGAGGTCGACGGTGGAGATGAAGAGTATCCCGTGGAGTCCCGCTTTGCGGTACGCCACACCCCTCCCGATGAACAGGACCCCCATTTCGACCCTAGCGCTCCAACACAAGTCCGTTTCATCCGTTTTGCGGTACGCCACACCCCTCCCGATTAACAGGACCCCTGTTTCGACCTTAGGAGGCCCGTTTGCTCCGTTTGCGGTACGCCACACCCCTCCTGATCAACAGGACCCCCGTTTCGACCATAGGAGGTCCATTTCCTCCGTTTTGCGGTACGCCAGACCCCTCCCGATCAACAGGACCCCGTTCCGAACATAGGAGGTCCATTTCCTCCATTCTGCGGTACGCCAGACCTCGTTTCCATCGCCTGTTCCGTCCAAGCCTTCCCGATGAACACGACCACGTATTCCGTTCCAATCCAGCCGGTTGGCTCCCACGCGTTCCGTTGCCTCCCGATGAACACAACGCATTCCGTTGCCTCCCCATGAAGATGATGCATTCCGTTGCCTCCCCATGAACACGACGCATTCCGTTGCCTCCCCATGAACACGAGCCCTGGCCGTACGTATGCACGAGTAGTCATCCGAGACTCTGCCCTTATGTACGTACGTGGCCGTATTTTCTTTCTTGCACCCTGGCCATTGTACGTACGTGTACATGCTACGTGTGTGCCTCTACTACGACACGTGTGCGCCTCTACATCCACCAGTATATATGTACGTACATGTTTGCGACCAGAATGACAACGCTACGTACGCTTCGACCAGGTGGGTCCCGACTGTTAGGCACTTCCTTGCCTGCAAAGATGTAGCTGGTGGGTCCGAGCAGTCAGGTGGGCGAATCATTTTTTTTTGCCCGGACGCACTTCCTTGCATGCGAAGATGTAGCTGGTGGGTCCCAACAGTCAGGGGGGCAAATCGTTTTTTTTTTGCTCGGACGCACTTCCTTGCATGCGAAGATGTAGCTGGTGGGTCCCAGCAGTCAGGGGGGCGAATCAATTTTTTGCCCGGACGCACTTCCTTGCATGCGAAGGTGTAGCTGGTGGGTCCCAGTAGTCAGGGGGAAACGTTTTTTTCGTGAAATACGGTGGCCCGTCCGGTGGGTCCCTGCTGTCAGGTGGAGGAATCATTATTTTCCGCGTAATAAGGAGGCACTTTCTTGCTGCAGCCGTGGACCCAGCTGTCAACCTCTCCACGTACAGTCCACGTCCGATGGAAGTCGTTCCTTGACCATGTTGAAAATGCCGCGCCGAGAGCACCAGGGCGGTGGATGACGGCGAGGCCTAGGAAGGGGACGACACGAAGCCGGTGAAGACGTGGAAGTGGATGCCCACGCGGAGAGGAGTATGAGGGTTCACTTGTTCGGCTGCGGTGTGAGGCTGCCGTCGCCGCAGGGCCTGGCCAGCGGTGGGAATAGTAGGGGGCGGTGAGGCCTCCGCGGCAGCACAGCCGGCCACGGGAGGCAGGAGCACGCGGCACGACCGGTGCTGCTTTGGGCGGCTGGAGCAAGAAGACCAGAGGTTGAAGAAGCACTACGGCCGTTGGATGGACATCGTACAGTCACTGGAGCTAGAATCGTTCATATTGACTAAGTTGACAAAGCCCTCTGTCCCCGTCAACTTAGTAGGCCCAAAAGCCAGCCTCCCACAAGGGTGGGTCCCAGCTAGCAGGGGGAGTATTCCTTTTTTTGTGCGTAATAAGGAGGCACTTCCGGTGGGTCCGAGCTGACAGCGGGGGGAATGTTTTTTTCGCGAAATACGGTGGCCCGTCCGGTGGGTCCCAGCAGTCAGGGGGGAAACGTTTTTTTCGCGAAATAAGGTGGCTAGTCTGGTGGGTGCCTGCTATCGGGTGGAGGAATAATTATTTTGCACGTAATAAGGAGGCATTTCCTTGCGGCCGCCATGGACCCGGCTGTCGGCCTCTCCACGTACAGTACTCTTCCGATGGAAGTCGGTCATTGACCATGTTGACCACGCCACGCCGAGAGCACCAGGGCGGTGGACGACGGCAAGGCCTAGGAAGGGGACGATGCAGAGCCGAGGAAGACACAGCAGTGGAAGCCCGCGCGGAGAGGAGTACGAGGGTTCACTGGTTCGGCTGCAGTGTGAGGCTGCCATCGCCGCAGAATAACAGGGGGTTTGGGTGATTGGAGGGATGGCCTGGCCAGCGGTGGGAGTAGTATGGGGGCGGTGAGGCCTCCACGGCAGCACAGCCGGCCACCGGAGGCAGGAGCATGCGGCACGACCGGCGCTGCTTTGGGCGGCTGGACCAAGAAGACCAGAGGTTGAAGAAGCACTATGGCCGTTGGATGGACATCATACGGTCACTGAAGCTAGAATCGTTTATTGTTGACTAAGTTGACAAAGCCCTTGGTAGGCTCCAACTTAGTAGGCCCACATGTCAGCCTCCGAAATGGTGCGCCCCAGATGTCAGGGGGAGGAATCATTTTTTGGGCAGCCGAAGCTAAGAATATCCGAGATTGAAGAAGCATGACCACCATTGGATAGACATCCAACAGCCACTGCTGCTAGAACTGTGTGTTGACTATAATAAGTTGACAAAGCCTTGCATACGCGTCAACTTATTTTTTTAGGGAACGCGTCACTTAGTAGGCCCACAAGTGTGTGGCAGAGAACTTATAGCACATTTGCGTTTTGTAAGAATGTACATCCCATTCTTGAATTCTAATGGAATTTACAACAGCCCATTTACAGTTTGTTAAAATTACATCCCGTTTTCTAGTTAGGACAATGATTAATAATTTCAACCAACCGTTGAAGACAGAATTCAATAAAATTTCCCACATTTTGATGGGATCTGAAATATTTTTATCTCGAAATTTCTAGTCAGATTAAATATAAATTTGTATTACGTAAAAATCCAACAAAACATTGCGCGCGCAACACTGAAAATTTAAGATTTTTAAAATCCATAAATAATATTTTATAAACTAATTTCGTGTTTGGTGCATTTTTTATAGTTACTGCCCAATTTTTATAATTACATCCCATTTATTATTTTTAAAGCCCATTTTCCTGTTAAGCCTAATGCATCCCTCCTAGGAAAGATTTGCAGCCCAGCGGGGCGGAGAATAACAAGTTGACCTTGCCTGGCTATTCCTCAAAAAGACGTATAGCTGGGCTAGCCATTTTCATCTTGAAAAAATTAGTATCTGGGCTGGATATCTATCCTGGGCTAGACGGGCCACAGCCCGCCCAGCTAATATCCTGCTCTCCTCTGAACAACAATGAAATCATCGCCAAGAAAAACTCTGCAGTGCTCACGCCTCAAAAACACAAATACTGCTCAAGCTGCTTGGTCCCAGCTGTCGGCCTCACCTTGTGCAATTCTCTCGTTTATATTGACTACATATGTTGACAATGGTGTGGGACCGTGATGTTAGGAAACCAGGAGAAAGCAAAAAAAATGTAGTTGTACATAATAAGGAGGAACTTGCGTATGTACGGCTATGGCCCTAGTGGGTCCCTAGTGTCATCCAGTCAAAATAAAGTCATCTCCTGAATCCTCATGTTCATTGATGATGTTAACAATGCTCGGCGCCACGGCGAGCACAACAACTCGAAGGACAACGGAGAGGGCCTTGCAGGCCCTACGGATGGTCTGATGCAGCGCCCACTGCTCATTCAGGAAGCCAGGATCATCGGACACCTATGAGCACCTTCGAGAAACTGAGACGGCATGAAACGGTAAGGCCGCGCTTGGGAGCTCTGGTTTATTTCAAACCTGTATTAACATACAAGTGTAATTTACTCGTCATCTGAAACAACGCATAAAATACAGGCGTAATGAAACCGAGGGCCCGAGGTTTGTAAGTAAAACCGGCGGGTTACGCGTGTAATTTGAGAGACCAGTGTATATTTTACGAGCACTGCTATATGGACGACATTACCAGACGATACATGCACGACATGTGTATCATGCCATCCATAGGCAAGGCTGAAACAACAGCTAACGGCTGGATTAGCAATCGTCTGAGTGTCGTTCAGCGTTTTTATCGTGTGTGAAGTACTTCCGATATTTTACTAATCAAAATCGACCAATCAAGCGCCTTCGCCCGAGACCATCTGCTTTAATTTACAAGCGTCAGTTTTACAAGTGGTTTTGGTTGGAAAACGACGATCCAATCACGGCCTAATATCATGAGTTGGTCGGAAGATCATATGGTTTCACGTCTAACCTACCCGACTTGTCGTATAGGCTATGAATGAAACATCAGACGATGAACTTCTTAAGCAGGGAAACCACAGAAGAGGATGATCTTCTTAACAAGCAAATCACTGGCATTAGATCGACATGCAAAACAATACGAAGCATTATTCTCAGGAGGCACGGTGAACAGCTGATCATGCCGCATGCCACAACATTCCAAGCTCAACTTTGCAATCAAACACAAGGCCTGGCATTACATAGACAATATTCAGAACAAACTCTTAACACAGGAATATCTCAGCAGAGTAACTATTTATTTCTAAACTGAACACGGGAATAGGAAAAAACGCTCGACGCTACTCACAGCAAGGGAGTCCCACTCAAAAATATCAAATGCATGTCTTCTGGCTAACATCAATGAGCAAATTTTGACAAGGTTTTCCAATTCCAATATATTAAACTAACGTCTTCTTGCTAACATCAATGATTAAACTTTGACAAGCTTTTCCCATTCAAAATATGTAATGCCTATGATCGTGGAGTCGTGTCGTAGCTTCTTGTTGTTTGGGAAATTTTTGCCCAGGGCACTCCACATGTTGTTAAATTGCCAATGGTCTCTGCAAACTAGTCATGTCACCGGTGTCTAATAATACTCTATAAAGCATCTCGGTCATTCCTTCTGTAATGTAGCGCAAACAGTGACTGCTTCTTTCTGCAAAGTGGAATGACCAACTGGACCGAGTAATGCAGTAGTTTGCCTTGGACACATTGGCTCCTTTTGTGCAGTTCAACTAAAATCGAAGTCAGAATAAAATCGAGCTTTAATTTTGATATCCCTATAAGCAACAATAGGTATAAGGGAAACAATTACTGAGAAATAACGATTGATGACTTGTACTCCCAAAAGAAAGGCATCTGCTGATCTACTTTATATTAATGGGAAACAAATAAAGAGAGTAGCAATTCTCCATCAGTGTGATTCATTCATATTGAATGAGACATTATCTTAACAATGCCTTGTTTCAACATGTATAAAGAATGACAAAGCAGAAAAGTACCATTCCTAAAACAATGCAACTGATTCATTTTAGCAGAGACATTATCTTAACAATACCTTGGTTAAACATGTAGAAAGAACTACAAAGCAGGATAGTACCATTCCTAACAAGTGTTGCAGTTTTGAACTAAGATTCAGTAGTTAATTAATTCTGAGAGTGGCATTGCTTAATTTTACCAGCGGCATTGGATTAACAAAAAGCATAAACAGTTCCAGGGGAGAGTGGGCGCAACAATAGTATGTGCTTCCATCTACTTATAAAGGGGGTGATGCAGAGTTTGTTGTAACAAAGCAACAAGCATCATGTCTGGGTTGGTCCCATTTTTGTTCACTACTTAATGGGAAAAGACATCAATACAATAGATTCAATTCAACATTTGTTTAAAATAGTACCAATACAAGTAGCACAACATCTCAAAGCACACTACACAATCATGTGGATGAGGGCATGTACTGACCTTTCATGAGACGGACAAGATAAAATACGAATCTGCCATCACGAATAGGAAATCCAATCTCGTTTTGTGCAGTTGCACTGAAATCAAGCAAAGTGTTTCGTGTAGCGAAGCAAAATGTCGCAATAGAAACAAGTTGAATAGATATCCCTGTTTAAACAGAGGCAAAAAAGGAATCAATTACTGGCTAATAAAGGAGGATGAAACATGCGGCCATAAAAATGGTAATCCCACCAATCCCTAACAAGTGTTGCAGTTTTGAAATAAGATTCAGTACTTGATTCTGAGAGTGGCATCAATTACTGGCTTATAAAGGGGTGATGCTGAATTTGTTGTAACAAAGCAACAAGCATCATGTCTGGGTTGGTCCCATTTTTGTTCACTACTTAATGGGAAAAGACAGCAATACAATAGCTTCAATTCAACATTTATTTAAAACAGTACCAAAACAAGTAGCACGACATCTCAAAGCACACTGCACATCATGTGGATGAGACCAAGATTTGAAACAACTCGCCACGAAGACTGGAAACAAATCTTGATCTCCTTTTGTGCAGTTCCACCAAAATTAAGCAAAGTCACCAGTGTGACATTCAAGTTGAACTGCACAAAACACTCTTAAAACATAAATGTTTCGAGTAGCGAAGCAAAATGTCGCAATAGCAACAAGTTGAATCGATACCCCTGTTTTAAAAGAGGCAAAAAAGGAAACAATTACTTGCCGATAAAGGAGGATGAAACAAACAGTGACAGAAAGAAGCATCTAACTTATCTTGGATGGAAAACAAAGTAGGATAGTAGCATTTCTAAAACGGTTGCATTGATTCATATTAACAGAGACATTCCCTTGAAACAACATTCGTTAAAAAATGTAATTTACTTTTAACAGCGGCATTGCTTCAATTTTCCGGTGGCATTCTTAGATTAACAACAGCAAAATAGATGTATGGGACATGCCAGCACCATGTGCGTCCACACGTATAAATGGGTGATGCAGAGTATGTAGCCAAGCAACATATATGCGTTGGTCCCATATTTGTTCTCTTTGAACCTTTTTCCTATGTGAGGGTAGCAAATCTAATCCTGCACAAACTACCCGACCCCCCAGTTTCTTTCCCTTTTCAACAAAGAGATCGGTTCCTTACAGATGTGTGTACTGGGTTACCCCCTTTTTTCCCTTTTTGACCTACAAAGTGGCTGGATAGCCAGTCTATACTACTTTCCTCCCATCCTTTCCTCATTGAACCACGTCCTAGATTCTTGCTCCAGCCCACCGCACCCTTCTTTCCTCTTTGAACCAAGACATAGATTCGACTACAGATCGGAAAATATCCACATGCAGCTAGAGCAATGACAGTTTCAAAGAAACTTATACCTTAAGGTCGTCGGGATGTGGCAAGGCGTGCAGCGGGAGACTGGATCTTCCCACACTACATACGGCAGAGAGGAAGAAGGGGTCAGTGGGCCTCCTG
This sequence comes from Triticum dicoccoides, assembly GCF_002162155.2. Taxonomy (NCBI): domain Eukaryota; kingdom Viridiplantae; phylum Streptophyta; class Magnoliopsida; order Poales; family Poaceae; genus Triticum; species Triticum dicoccoides. The sequence continues at coordinate 182,865,582 of NC_041391.1, read as the reverse complement.
CACAAGCGCTGGGTGAAAGAGAATAGCGCAGCCGGCAATGGATTGGCTCCCTCGCCGAAGGCGATAGAGTGAACGTTGCACCTCCTCCCCTTCCCGGTGCGACGGGATACGAACGCCTCCTTCACCAGCTGTGACAGGGGAGAGAGAGACAAGAGGCCAACGCGGTCTTGTTTTTATCTAGTGAAGAGAGGGTGAGAGACTGTGAATATAGCAAACCCTAGCAAATGAACATTGACCCTCCCGCGTGCAACATATATGTAGTGCGGCGAGCGTGTGGAGAGTGCAAACCCTAGCGAACAAGCGCTGAGGCTCCCACTTATATATATACTACTGTAGTATGGACTGAGCTTCGGTGCCTTCACTGCACCTGCTTTTGGTTGTATGACAGGTGAGCCAGCCACATTTTGGGCCCACCTGTCATAAACCCAAAGGCAGGTGCACTAAGTCAATTAAGTTGTGTCCATATAGTACTATCATGTATACGACTAATATATAGTGGAGTGGTTTTCTTATTCTCTCCATAACAATCGTTTTAAATTGTGTAAGTACGAAACGAAACTCTTTATTTAATGTACAGTGAAGAAAACTAGTACTACTTCCGATGAACTAACGATCCACGCCCACGCGTCCTTGTCGGCGTTCTGGGAATGGGGGTCCCCAGACTTGCCTGCCTGTAGCCTGTGGCGTGGATCAAAGGGGGCCCAGCACGACCCATCTTCATCAGCACAAGCTCAAGACCCTCGCGAGGGGCCAAGCTTCACGGGGCGGACGACAAGAGCTTCCTCAGGCACGACCTCGTTAGGCTGGCTCACGAGGAGGCGGAGAGTTCAAGGCGGGGTACCTCGCGACGTGCCCATGACGCAAGCCATGACGACCAAGGGCGCCAGCCAGGCGCCAGCCCGCGCAGTGTCCTTCTTTCCTATTTGGTGCAAGGGGAGCAAGCACAGACGAGAGCATCAAGCAAAGGCATCCATTTCGGTGCAACAAGACCAAGACCAGTCCAACGGCAGGATGGAGGTCACCATGGAGGCCAAGTCGGCGTCACCACCAGAGCCTTTGACAGGCGAGGACCAACTTTAGTCAGGATAAGTGTACTAGATGTTCCCCTTCAAATTGGCAAATTGTTGGCGCCCTTCCCGCTCAATATTTGGGAAGAGGCCCAGGGCCTTCGCCTATAAATAGGACTAGCCACCCACAGGTCAAAGGATCGATCCATCCGGCCGACAGAAAGAGAGAGACCACAAGAACAGACCCTCGCAAGGCTGTTCTTCCTTGTATTGTTCATCATCAGCCCAAGAGGCAATCCACCACACCACACACTGGAGTAGGGTATTACACCACAATGGTGGCCTGAACCATTATAAATCTTGTGTCTCTTGTGTTGTTCTTCTTGTAGTTTGGATCCTAGCGATTTGGCGAGGAACAAGTAGGTAGAAGCCGAAACTTCCGCGCGCACCCCAGTGTTCGAACCTCAAGGGTCTGCCGGAACCCTAAATCCGACATTTGGCGCGCCAGGTAGGGATGCACCAGAGTTCGCCTTCCATTGCCCTGCTCTTCTCCGACCGTCGCGCCCATGGCTGACGCTCGTCAGGCTGCTTGCGCCGCTCGAGTCGCCCGGACGACTCCTGTCGGTGCGCGCCCTCGTCGCTCCCCATCGCCTGCCGTCAACACCGCCACCGGCCCGGCAGGGAGCGAGCAACGAGTATCGCCCCTGCATCCCTCCATGGCCTCTTGGGAGGAGCCACGCAACCTCTTCCTCGCCCACCATGCCGCTCCGGCCTCACCGGTCGTCGCAGCCCTCCTGGGCGGCTCGCAGGCGCCGCCCTCCAGTCACCATGTCAAGCCATTCATCCGCCAGGTCGGCACCACCTTCGCGCGGCAGGGGGCTTCCCGGGACCGGCCGGGGCCCCAGGCCAGGCTAGCCTTCAGTTCGGAAGACCACCCCTCCAACTCGGCCTGCTCGGGTGCGATCCCGATGCTGTGCACCCCCACCATCTGCCAGGTGGCTGTCACCAGGACCCTCATCGACAGTGGCACGGGCCTCAACGTGCTTTCAGTCGAAACTTTCGACCTCCTCCGCATACCCCGGGAGCGGCTGCGGTCAAGCCAGCCCATCATGGGCATCGGGGGCGGGGCATCTAGCTCCTTTGGACAGATCCGGCTCCCAGTGACCTTCGGCACCTATGACAATTTCCGCATGGAGCTGGTCGATTTCGACATTGCCCTCATCGGCCTCCCCTACAATGCCATCCTCGGCTACCCAGCGCTGGCCCAATTCATGGCCGCGACTCACCCGGCATACAACCTCCTGAAGATGCCTGGGAGCAGCGGAGTCCTCACCGTGCCTGGGGACACCGGGGACGCGCTGCGAGCGCTCCTGCTCGCCTTCAAGACGGCGGCGTCAGTGCAGCCAGCCAATACGGGGGCCCCGGAGCCCAAGGGGGCTGCGCCGGCCAAGAAGAAACAATTGTTCACCCAAGACTAGGCGGAGACCAAGCAGATACCCGTCGATGAGGATGGGTCCACCAGCGCCACTTTCACCATAGGCGCTCACCTCAGGCCCGAGCAGGAGGAAGCCCTGGTCAAGTTCTTGCGTGCAAACAAGAAGGTGTTCGCTTGGGAGCCCGATCAGCTGGCAGGGATCCCGCGGGGCGTGATCGAGCACCACCTCAACGTGTGCCCCAACGTGTGCCCCGTAAAGCAGAAAGCAAGGCGGCAGTCCACTGAAAAGCAGGCCTTCATCGTCCAGGACCCGCAAGCTGGAAGCCGCGGGGGTCATTCACGAGGTTCAGTATCCAGATTGGTTGGACAACCCTGTGGTGGTACCAAAGAAGGGAGGGAAGGAATGCATGTGTGTCGACTTCACCAACCTCAACAAAGCATGCCCGCAAGATCCTTTCCTGCTCCCATGCATCGATCAAATCGTCAACTCCACTGCTAAGTGTGACCTTTTATGCTCCTTGGACGCCTTCTCTGGGTATCATCAGATCAAGATGGCGGTGGAAGACGTGGATAAGATGGCCTTCCTGACCCCGTGTGGGGTATACTACTATACATGCATGCCCTTCAGACTGTGCAATGCAGGAGCAACCTTTCAGCGCCTCATGCACATCACCTTGGGCCCACAACTCGGGAAGAACGTGGAGGCGTACGTCGACGACATTGTGGTAAAGTCTCGCGAGGCCAAGACCCTGATACAAGACCTGGAGGAAACCTTTGCAAGCCTCAACGCAGTCAGCCTGAGGCTCAACCCGGAGAAGTGTGTGTTTGGAGTCCCCTCGGGCAAGCTCTTGGATTTCCTCGTATCCCACCGAGGCATCGAGGCCAACACAGAAAAGGTCAAGGCGGTCGAGGACATGAGCCCGCCAAAGACGCTCAGAGAGATGCAGAAGCTCACTGGGCGCGTGACTGCATTGGGGCGCTTCATCTCTAGGTTGGGGGAGCGGGCGCTGCCTTTCTTCTAGTTGATGAAGAAAAAGGGGCCCTTTGAATGGACTGAAGGCATTCCAAGACCTCAAGAGATACCTGACCATCCCACCGGTGATGGTGGCCCCACGCCCACAAGATCCCCTGGTACTCTACCTCGCTGCCACTCCCTACTCAGCCAGCACAGCCCTGGTGGCGGTTAGGGAGGAGCGCCGGACCAAGGCTGCGGCAGCTGCCCGCGCCAAGGAAAAATAGGACCAAAAAGGACTCGCAGAGATCACCACCACGATTGAGGAAGATCAGTCGCCGCAGGGGGATGCACCAGGAGCGGGAAAGGCCCTTCCCCCAGGCAACCAGCTTCTGGAGGCTCCGCCGTCTCAGGAGGCACCATGGTTTTCGAAGGACGCTACCAGCACCGATGCTCCAAGCCTCGTCGAGCACCCGGTGTACTTCGTCAGCACGGTGTTGCGAGATGCGAGGGCACGGTACCCCATGCCTCAGAAACTTCTCCTCGTGCTACTGGTGGCCTCGCGCAAGCTGCGGCACTACTTTCGGGGTCACCCTATCAAGGTTGTCTCCACATACCCCTTGGAAAGAGTGCTCCGGAGCCCTAACTCAGCCGGAAGGGTCGCCGAGGGGAACATTGAGCTGCAAGCATTTCAGCTCGAATTCAGCACGACCCGAGTCATCAACGGGGCCGCCTTGGCAGATTTCATGGCAGAATGGACAGAGGCGTCGGGCCTAAAGGCTGGTGAGGATCGGTCCCTCTCCCCGGGAAGCGAGGCGCCGGACGGTTGGGTCAAGTACTTCGACGGGGCGTTCTCCAGGCACGGTGCGGGGGCTGGCGTGGTACTTATATCTCCTACACAAGACAAGCTCTACTACGCCGTGCAGCTCTGTTTCCAACACGGAGAAAAGGTCTCCAACAATATAGCAGAATATGAAGGCCTGATAGCGGTCCTGAAGGCCGCGGCCGCCCTCGGAGTAACGCGCCTTACCATCAAAGGTGATTCGCAACTCCTCGTCAACTTCTCCAACAAAGTATATGAGCCAAGGGATGAGCACATGGAAGCCTACCTTGCAGAGGTCTGCAGGATGGAGAAGCAGTTCTGGGGGCTGGAGTTATAGCACGTGCCCCGCGGCACCAATCAGGAGGCCGACGACATCGCTAAACGAGCGTCCAGGCGGCTGCCTCAGGAGCCTGGCGTCTTCGAGGAGCAGCTCTTCAAGCCCTCGGCCACGCCGTCACTGTCAAGCGCGGTGAGGAGCTCCCCCAGCCGCCATCCTTGGGAGCCCCGGTCTGCGGGCCAGCCTCGGGGGCGCGTTTGCTCTTCACAGTGGAGCCTCAGGAGGAATGCTAGGTCATGGAGCTCCGGAGCTATCTGACACAAGGGATCTTGCCAGAGAAGGAGGAGGAAGCAGAGCGCGTGGCGCGGCAGGCCATAGCATACTGCATCAGGGATGGGGAACTCTACCGGAAGCGACCAAATGATGTATCCCTATGCTGCATCTCCAGGGAACAAGGGAAAGAGTTGCTGGCGGACATACACGATGGAGACTGCGGGCACCACACGTCATTGCGAACCCTCGTGGGCAAGGCATTACGAAGTGGTTTCTATTGGCCTACCGCGCTCAATGACACTGTCGAACTGGTAAGGGCCTGCAAAGCCTATCAATTCCATGCAAAGCAGATCCATCAGCCGGCGGGGGGTCTGCGGACCATACCCCTCACGTGGCCATTTGCAGTCTGGGGGCTCGATATCCTAGGCCCGTTTCCCCGGGCGCTAGGGGGCTATCGCTACCTCTACGTCGCCGTGGACAAATTCACCAAGTGGGCCGAGGTGGAAGCCGTCCACACCATCCCCGCGGGTTCAGCGGTCAAGTTCATCAGGGGCATCGTGAGCCGGTTCGGGGTGCCGAACCGCATCATCACCGACAACGGTTCGCAGTTCACCAACAACCTCTTCAAAACATACTGTGCTAACCTTGGAACGCAGATATGCTACGCTTCAGTGGCGCACCCCCGGAGCAACGGCCAGGCCGAGCGGGCCTACCCGGAGGTCCTGAGGGGCCTCAAGACCAGAACATTCAAGAAGAAGATGGAGGCTTGCGGCAGAGGCTGGTACGATGAACTCCAATCCGTGTTGTGGTCCATCTGCACGACCGCAACCAAGCCGACTGGAGAGACCCCTTTCTTCTTGTTCTATGGAGCCGAAGCGGTCCTCCCTCATGAGGTCAGACGTTGGTCCGCGCGGGTCGTAGCGTCCGACGAAGCACAGCAGGACGCCATGCGGGCGATGGACCTCGTGCTGGGGGAGGAGCGTCGCCAAGAAGCCGCACTGCGTGCGGCAAGATATCAGCAAGCACTGCGGCGATACCACTGCCGCAACATCCGCCCCAGGACTCTCGAGGTAGGGGACCTCGTGCTCAGGCGGGTTCTCTCCAGGGAGGGACTTCATAAGCTCTCTACCATGTGGGAGGGCCCGTTCAAGGTTGTTCATGTTTCCAGGCCTGGCTCCGCAGGCTTGGAGACTCAGGAAGGGGTGCCAGTCCAGAATGCGTGGAACATCCAGCACCTCCGGAGGTTTTACCCCTGAAAAGGCCCGGAGCCTGTGAAGAAGGCGAACGGCTGTGAAGACCATCTTTTTTGGAAAAGGCCCAGAGCCTGTGAAGAAGGCGAATGCCTATGAAGACCATCTTTTTTGGAAAAGGCCCGCAGCCTGTGAAGAAGGCGAACGCCTATGAAGACCATCTTTTTTGGAAAAGGCCCGGAGCCTGTGAAGAAGGTGAACACCTGTGAAGACCATCTTTTTTTTGGAAAAGGCCCGGAGCCTGTGAAGAAGGCGAACGCCTGTGAAGACCATATTTTTTGGAAAAGGCCCAGAGCCTGTGAAGAAGGCGAACGCCTGTGAAGCTATCGTGTTTTTGGGAAAGGCCGGAGCCTGTGAAGAGGGCCAATGCTCGTGAAGCTTGCTTCCCTGAAGAAAGGCCCGGAGCCTGTGAAGAAGGCCATCGCCTGTGAAGCTCGCCGCCCGTGACACTCTCACATAATAATGAGTTGGGGCTGTACACGCCCCGGAGTCTCAGGAGCGCCGGCCTCAGGCCCTGGGGCTCCCTCCCACGCCCAGTGGCAGCAGTTAGCTCCGCGCTGGTGAGAAGACGTCGAAGACTAGACTAGATGCCGGAAGCGGTTGTTTCATTTGCTTTCTGCAGTTGGCTAGTTCATTCTCATTTGAAGTTTTATTGAACTGTCGCGGTCTTTTGTCTTTTGGCTTTTCGGTTTTTCGCCCTCTGGCCCCGATTTCTCTTGCGCGAGGTCTTACGAGGGGATGGCCCTAGCGCCCTCACGAGTGTTTCGATCCTTTCGGTCAAGACCTCATGACCTGGGTCCACTACAGGAGCATCCCTCCAGTCCATGCCTCACGGGCATCGCGACACGAATACAGGACCTGGGTCGGTCGCCCCATGTCCAAGGCTGAGGATTACCTACGCGCAGGCGTTCAGCAAGAAGGAACAATACCAGAACTACGAAAACGTTACGATGATTGGCAACGGTAACACAAACACGCCCCCACGGGGCCCCTACATAGCTGTCTTTTTGCGCAGGAGAAAGGAGAAGGGGGAACAAATCAGGCAGAGCTCGCTAGGCGCCGGGCCCGAGCTGCCTCCGGAGCTCAGGCGGATTCCCTCTCACGCTTCACCAGGGTGCGACGGCAGGCGGACCCGCTGCCGCCCTCCAAGCAGGCACGACGGCGCGGAGGCAGACCACGACCGCTGCTAGAAGAGTCGCTACCCGAAGAGGAACCAAAGAAGCTTGAGGAATCCGGGGCGCCACCAGCCGCGCGCTCGCTGCCCTCTCCATCCTCGCCGGGGCTGGGTCCTCGGCCGTGGCCGTCGTCTTCAGGGCAGCACCCAGCGCGGCGACCATCTTCCCCAAACACCCTCACGTAGAGGGTGGCGTCGCCATCGAACTTGAAGTGCAGGGTGCACCGGCGGCTGAGGCCTCGCGCGCGGGCAAACGTCTGCCAACCACGGGTCAGGACCAGGCTCCCAGACGCAAAGACCTCCAGCGAAGCCCACGAGGCCCGACTGCAGCAGTCGTCTGCCTGGAGCCAGAGGCTGCCCAGGGCGCCAGCCAGGAGCTCACCTAGGAGGAAGCGAGGGAGCTGAAGCCAGGCGCTGGCCGGCACCGCTGCCCACACAACGAACTCCGGCAGCACTTCCACAGTGTGAGAGCGCGGCCTCGGGGGCCGCACAGCCGAGACACGCCCCCCGACCGCAGCCGGCCGCCCATCGCCATGCGGGAAATCACCTCCGCGGTCACGGGGAACCGCCGCGGAGGCCACGGGGTGCTTGCGAGGGCAGCCTCGACCGTGCTTGGGCGGAGGAGAGGCAGGCTCGGCCTGGCGAGCCTTCCCCTTCTCTGCGGCAGAGAGCCTCCTTGGCGGGGCCATGAGGAAGATGGAGAAGCAAGAGGGGATGACCTGGAAGGGCATGCGGCATGCCGTACTTATAGACGGAGGAGGCCAACCGTCGGCCTCCGCGACCGCAGGTAATTATGACTCGTTTTGCATGCAGGGACTTGTCGAATCCGTGCGGTTGCCAAGGCATCGTGGGAAGTGGAGGTGCCCACGTCCAATCAACCGCCATGCGGTTCCCAAGGCCGCAGGCTGTTAGGGCCCGCGATGCTTCGCACTTGCCCTTTCGCCTCTCTGCTCGGCCAAGTCTGGGCGCGCCTTGGGCCCGGGGGCTACTGTCGGTGTTCTGGGAACAGGGATCCCCAGACTTGCCTGCCTGCGGCCTGCGGCATGGCTCAAAGGGGGCCTAGCATGGCCCATCTTCATCAGCACAAGCTCAAGACCCTCGCGAGGGGCCAAGCCTCGCGGGGCGGACGACAAGAGCTTCCTCAGGCATGGCCTCGTCAGGCTGGCTCACGAGGAGGCGGAGAGTTCAATGCAGGGTACCTCCCGAGGTGCGCATGACGCAAGCCATGACGACCAAGGGGAGCAAGCGCAGGCGAGAGCATCAAGCAAAGGCGTCCATTTCGGTGCAACAAGACCAAGACCAGTCCAACGGCAGGATGGAGGTCACCGTGGAGCCCAAGTTGGCGTCACCACCAGAGCCTTTGACAGGCGAGGACCAACTTTAGTCAGGATAAGTGTACTAGATGTTCCCCTTCAAATTGGCCAATTGTTGGCGCCCTTCCCGCTCAATATTTGGGAAGAGGCCCAGGGCCTTCGCCTATAAATAGGACTAGCCACCCACAGGGCAAAGGATCGATCCATCCGGCCGGCAGAAAGAGAGAGACCACAAGAACAGACCCTCGCGAGGCTGTTCTTCCTTGTATTGTTCATCATCAGCCCAAGAGGCAATCCACCACACCACACACTTGAGTAGGGTATTACACTACAATGGTGGCCTGAACCAGTATAAATCCTGTGTCTCTTGTGTTGTTCTTCTCTTAGTTTGGATCCTAGCGATTTGGCGAGGAACAGGTAGGTAGAAGGCGAAACTTCCGCACGCACCCAAGTGTTCGAACCTCAAGGGTCTGCCGGAACCCTAAATCCGATAGTCCTGGTCGCACTTCCTGTCCTTCACGTGTGGTACACTACCCTCCCTTAAGTGAACAACCGCACATGCGCCAAATTATTGGAAACATGTGAGAGTGTGTACAAATAAAGAATTTTAATTTCAATTATCGGAAAGGTTTGAGAGTATTACAAAGTTTGACTTTAGTCAAATCTAATATGAGGAGTAAATAAAAATGGAGGGCTACTACGTCCATCCGGGTTTTTAGTCCACACCATTTTTTAAATCAAAGTTAATAGCTGGACAAATAAAATTATAGGGGACCTGGAGACAGAGTTGTGAGAAGGCTTAGAAATCAATACAAAACTTATGTTCTTAGTACCAACTTCAATTCTTCTTCGAGGAAACATTTGGTTCATAGCCAATTGTGTGATAAAATTGCACCAACGTGAAAGACGACTGCTTCTCCAATGCAACGAAGGTGAACTGACAAAGGATATCATCTTTGTGCATAATAAGCAAAGAACATTGATGGAAGACAGCTTGTTTTTCATTGAAAATCGATCAGCTTCACCAGCCGACGCCACCATGAGGAGCAACCATGAGCATCGGTAGGTCATCGTGGTGATGCATCATCCATTTGGCATCAAGTTTGGGTGAGGCACCTATGAAGTTCGACAAATCCTCACTGTGGTCTGTTTGTTCTCAGTAATCAAGCTCGAGGAAGGAAGAACCACGTGGCAGAGGACAGTGAGGCGGAACAACTATGGCCATCCAATTTTGTGCAGTTCCACTAAAATTGAGGAAGACATGCCCGGGTATGTAGACACGCATCACTGTTTCCAAAAATATAAAAAAAAGTTAGCAATGACATCTCAATTGTCAATAATAATTAATGAAAAGTACACCAACAAACAGAAGCATCATAATTATCTTGATGGGAACTAAAGCAGGATACCCGAGAAAAAAAGCATTTCTTCATTTAACCAGTGATAGTACTACCACCACATGGACAATGACCGCACAACCACCATGTACTTTTTTTTGAAACAACATGTATACCTCCACCGAGGCATAAATCAGGACAACTTTTCGAGTGGCATTTCCTCTATAATAGTGCTAGTAGGTGATGTTGGACCAGCCGACGAACCCTAGCTACTATGCATGGGGAGCTGGGGAGTAGTTGCATGGAAGAAAACCCACACGCAGTGACCTGGGGAGCTGGACCAGTACAAGAAGTTATACCTCAGGTGGGCGAGATGTCGTTTAGGCGGGCGGGTGGGATCTGCCCACACGACGGCAGCGAACAAGGGCACAGAGGATCTTCGTCCGTGCCAGCGCCGGCTCCGAGAGGATGGTGCGCATCGGCTTCATCCGTCGCCGATGGCGACACCGTCAACGCTGCACCTCCTCACCTCCCGCAGCGGACGGGGTTCGGTCAGATCTATGACCACCTGTGAGGAGATAGATAGAGTGGACACTATCATCTTGTTTTGATATGGAGAGGGTGAGAGAGCGAGACGTAGTGTACCACATCAGTGGTTTTAAATAGAATACGCGCGTTCCCAAAAAAAGAAACGAAAACTGGCGGACAATTTTTTAAGGGTCTGTCTAGGACACAACTAGATGTGACATAGTTATGTCACATCTAAGTTGATGTCCACTCTTTTTGTGGTCTATTTTTTTGTCCTAGTTTTTTTTGTTTCTTGTTGCTACATTATATACTTGTGGGAGCTTAGATGTGATATCCTTAAATAACATCTAGATGTGAATTAGACAAACTGATTTTCTAACGTACCAAGAAAGAAAACTCGATCAAAAACATGCCCCCGCTTCTAGCTCGCGAGAGTCGTCGCGCACACGCACATAGACATAGACATGCATATCCGTGTTTACATAAAATTCCATTTCCATCTCCATCTCCAATCATATTTGTCCAACTGGCACATTATTTACGTTGTTAATTATATACGCAGCAATATTAACGTACAACATCTCTTGTTTGCGCACGTCTGGACCCCTTCCACGGATGGTCCTGACCAACCCGAACCCTCTTCATCACCCGCGCGTGCTTCCCGCCCGAAACGGTCAGTGCCGCATTCATGCCCGGCCAGAGCGGATGCAACCTCTCACTGGCGCCGGCATTGAAGCGGCATGCCGGCCGAGAGAGCATGGCCCGCGCTGCTTCCGGGTGCACGCGGCTGCTCCGCGTTCAAAGGTCGCAATAGTCGGCTACAACATGCTTGTAAAAAGTTCTTAGGAGTCTGTGCTACAGCTAGCTATCCTCCCCCAACTCTTCCAGTAGTGCTAGTACTCCATGGCGCGGTCCATCAACAAGAAAGCGGGAAAGTTATCATATACTACTTGGTTTGCGGTGAGTGGCATGCCGAGCGACCGTGTGGGGTCGAGCCGTGGAGGAGGGTGAGACACGAACACGACAGACGTGATTTAAACGTTGGTTTTGCTCGATGGCACGATCCAACGAAACGAAATGTTGGTTTCTCTCCGTTTCCATTTTTTCTCCGGAAAAATGGAAACTTTCCACTCCATTTTCATTCCTATTCCAAGGTTGCCCCGTTACAACATTCCATCAAATACAAAGGAAAACTAACACGCATGCTGATGCATCTCAATGATTCACAGATCATAGCCAATATTTACTTCACAACTAAAGAAAAAAGTTGTGAGAGCGTGTATGAAAGAAAAACTACTGATGGGGTCACTACGACATAAACCCTAAACCCTAAACATGATTTAATTTCCTGGCCAGGTAGAACCTGTCGAAGGAAAGACGGCTGGCACCATCGGATCATATGATGCTTTTGTGCAGTTCCACTAAAATCGACCTGAGCATCCCTAATGGCAAAGATATTGAAGAAGTGTGATTAGAATAATAGTACTGGCACTAGTTGATGAGACATAAACTCATCACAAGTAGAAGCCGGTAGAAGTGGAGAAATATCGACATGGAGATGGAGCTACGGCAGTGGAGCAAGCCGGCTCCAAAAGGAAGATGGACTATACCTGGGACGTCGGGTTGTAGCTAGAAGGGCGGTTGGGACATGGCATCAGCCCATACCGTGCTGACCCCCGATTGGGACGCACCGACTTTGGGTTTTCTCCCTCGCCGATGTCGACCGCGTCTACGCAGAACATTGTTCCCTTCCCCCAGCTGCGGGATCAGGCCCGTCATTCTATGCTTGTGAAGAGAGCAACCTAAGCAAGCAGGCTTGTAGCTTAGGCTCCTTCTAGTGTATATATAGTGGTTTTCTTTTTCTCTCCATATCAACCATTTTATATTGCGTACGTGTCATTCAAGAGTGAAATGATGGTTGCTTCTTCCGACTAACTTACTGTGTGATTTGACTGCTCATTAGTGGCCCCTACATGTACTCCCCCTTCGTGTATGCAACAATCACACGTACACATGGATGCAAAAACACGCGGGACGCCCTAATGCATGCATGTCCGAGCACACGACGGAACACTCATGGTCACGCTCAAGTGCTCAACCTACATGTGCATGCACACACATACTCAGTCAGGGTGAGCTAGTGACCGTATAAACACCGGAAAATATATATATTGAGCGCAATGAGCGTATTATGAAGTCCAAGGACCAGTGTCTTGGATGATCGTCCTAAGAATGCTTATATATGAATAAAGCTCTCTCATTTACCCGCAAAAAAGATTAAGCCATATTAACCGGAAAGGAGGGAGTATGGACTAGCACTACTTTTTGGTGTGTCCTGTCAACTCGCAGAACGAGGAGAAGCTTGCAGGACAAGGTGAAGCTCGCTTACGCCTTTTGACTAATGCAACCTACCCTCGGTGGACATGCATTAGTCCATTTGGTGTCAGATCGTCAGAGGCATACAACTGTAGTACCCAACATGCAGAGTACCATCATTGTTCGACTTCACGAGGAGGCGAAGAGCCAAGCGCAGTAGTACGAGCAGTACTACTACTAGAACCGCATGGTGGAGCGTTTGTACTCTTATTTTTTATCTCTGATAAACTACACGTTTATTCCGGATAAGGGCGGCAAACGGCAGCCCAACATGTAATGAATGCTATCGATCAACCAACCATACTCGAATATATCTTGGCCTCCGTGCGAGCCCGTCTGTGTGTTCTTGCTCCTCGTCTCTCTCAAGGAATGGCGGGTTGGCTCTTTGCCGTCAATTGAGATTGGTTTGCTCACACTCCTATCCCACATGTTAGTGATATGCCAAGAGGAGGTGCGTTGACCGTCTGGCCATACGCGTAATTGGTTTTGCACCTTCATACTACTCCTCCCTCTGTCACAGTTTACTGGGCGCGCTTCATTATGATGCATTTATCTCAATGCATTTCCACCACCAGAAAGACTTTAGACGCGTTTGGTTTAATGCTTAATTAATTAGGGCATGGTAACCGCAATCAAGTCCACAATTTTCTCTTCATGTACTCTGTACTACTACGGAGTGGAGTAAGTGCATGCATGTGTGTACCCAGGGTGGAAGCACTGCATGCATGTGTGTACGCATTATTCCCTCTAGTAATAGACACCGTGCTATAACTACCAATTCTATTTTTCAGGCCGATCGGTAGTCGCCTTGGTCCCACAGATTTTTTTTTCTGAAGCGCGTTGTATAAACAGTGACGGATGGAGTAGTATGAGCGGATTCAAAGAAGAGTGTATTGATGGTTGCTTCTTCAAAGCAACTTATAGTGGGAAAGGTGGGGCTTATGATTTGACTGCTCATTACTCACTATTAATGCGGTGCAACGACCAGGTTGAGTCTCCCATGCGGTTTTGCACTACCCCCTCGGTTCTTAAATATACTCCGGAGTATTTGTCTTTCTAGAGATTTCAATGAGTGACTACTCAAATATTTGTATTTTTAGAGATTTCAAATGGAATGGCACATATGGATGTATATAGACATATTTTAGAGTGTAGATTCACTCATTTTGCTCCGTATGTAGTCACTTGTTGAAATCTCTAGAAAGACGAATAGAATATTTAGGAACGGAGGGAGTACACATATGATGCAAAATGAGTGAATCTAGACTCTAAAATATGCCCGTTTGAAATTTCTAAAAAGACAAATATTTAGGAACGAAGGAGTATAATTTTGTGCATGGCACATGGACCCAGATGATGAAGAGGCTTCTAGCAATGCTATCAAGCTTCCATCATTTGTTTACATAATTGACGTACTATACAAATAATTTTCCAGCGACATGAAATTGTACAATGGTGTGAGCTTTCAGCTTTTGTTTCGCGTGTCTTGCCATCGATGCTCTTTCGGAAATAATAAAAAACTAACTTCCTTGCTAATGCATGTCATATATTAGCAGATCAGAGCTAAAGACAGGGTTGTGATAAGGTGTTAAATTAAAATTGATCCATACTTTCATTGGCAGCAACGTCCCCCCAGCTCTGTCTAAATCAACAAGGCATGTTGGGAAAAAAGTAGCTGTCTGGAGCATGCAACATTCCGATCATTTTGTGTAGTTCCACTAAAATTGAGCTGATCATCCCTGTTCCAAAGATATTAAGTGTGATTACGATAATATAGGACTCCTGATGAAACAATAAACACACAAATAGAAGCCGGTCACCTTTGCAGTCTCTCTTAAGACTAACTAGTTGGAGAAGATTAGGCTCGGAGTTGGATGAGGAGGATAGAGCAAAACGAATCTCCCTTTGTGTAGTCGCACTAAAATGTAGAGACGTTGCCCGTCTGACATTTTAGTACAACTGCACAAAACACTCTTAAGAAAAAAGTGATTTGTGCAGTTCACCAAAAGGTCACAATAGCAACAAGGTGAAATGGATAGCCCTGTTTGCAAAAAAGAGGTAGAAAGGAAACAATTACTGGCCAATAACAGTTGATGACACATGCGACGACAAAAAAGAAGCATATTCCTTGTCCTAAGGGAAGATAACAACACGGTTGTGTTTGTCTAAAACGGTGTGAGGATGAGAATGCAATATGGAAAGTACGCCGAACGAGCTACGTTTTGGGCAAAGAACTATGGAAGATCCACATGCAACGACGTGGGAAGACGGGCAGTGGAGCAAGGCCGGAGGGGATAGCTGGAGGTCGTCGGGATGAAACTAGGTGAGCGGCGGCGGGCGGAATCTGCGAGTAGGTAGCGTAGGCCCTGCCGCGCTGGAGCTTGGTCAGAGAGAACGGCGTGTACCACAGATCGGGACGTGCTGCCTCGGCGCTGTCGAACGGAGAAAAGATGCACTTCCTCCCTTTGCCCCGGCGGACGGGATGCGACCGGATCAGTGACCAGCGGTGAGAGAGACATAGAGGCCACCGCACTCCCTTTCCCCCCACAGACGGGATGCGACAGGATCAGTGAACAACGGTGAGAGAGAGAGAGAGAGGCCACCGTAGCCTTGTGTGAGATACTCTAAAGAGTGGACAACCTTTTTCTCCATAAAAATCATTTTATATTCTGTGTACGTGCCATTGAGTGCTATAACTTTATTTAAAAATAACGCGGCAACGTGGCAAGTCGAACTTTGTTTCGTGCACGCGTCGTACACGACCTCCCTAGGTAAACAACCGCTACAGGCGTTCAAATTAGCACGTGGGCTGCCATTTCATAAAGAAATGAGCTCCACCGTGTACCTGCGCGGGTGTGGCTGGGCACGAAGCGTGAGTATATGCACGGTGCACCTATTCTCTTCTTGTATACGTACACCACCTACGTGGGGTTGTGTGAGAGAGATACAAACCTAGAGAGATATAGTGTGTGGGTTCTTGAGAGTTTTTTTTTGGGGGGGGGGGGTCAATCAAAAAATGTAACATATACAATGTGTGTGAAATAGAGTCCTGGATATAACATATATATATAGAGGGGGCGATCCACGAGAAGAGAGTGGAGGTATCATCGGCTTGAGGTGTCCATAGAATCAAAGAGAGGGATGATGTGTGTGTGTGTGCATGCGCGATCGATAATGTCGGATTTCGGGTTCCGGCAGACCCTTGAGGTTTGAACTCTGGGGTGCGCGCGAAGGTCTCTCCTCTAACAACTCACGTCCTAAGGACTCGCAAGGAATCTAGGCTAGAAAGATGAATACATGAGGGACACGGGGTTTATACTGGTTTAGGCCACAATTGTGGTGTAATACCCTACTCCAGTGTGTGTGGTGTGGTGGATTGCCTCAGGGGCTGATGATGAACAATACAAAGGAAGAACATCCTTGCGAGGGATGTTCTTGTGGTGGTGTTGTCCTTTTGGAAGGGTCGATTCGAGCGGGAAGGCCCTCTCTCTGATCCCCCTCTATGTTGGGTGGCTAGTCCTATATGTAGAGAGGCCCTGGTCCTGTTCCCAAATATTGAGCAGGAAGGGCGCCAACAATTGGCCATTTCGAAGGGGAACATCTAGTACAATTATCCTGACTAAAGTTGGTCTTCGACTACCAAAGACTCTAACGATGACGCCGTCTTGGGCTCCACGGTGACCTCCATCCTGCCGCTCTACTGGTCTTGGTCTTGTTGCACCAAAATGGTAGCCTTTGCCTGATGCCTTGGCATATGCATGCTCCCTTTGCACCAAAGAGTAAACAAGGACACTACGCAGGCCGGCGCCCGCCTGGCCTCGGTCTTCATGGCTTGCGTCACGGGCACCTCATGAGGTACCCTTGCCTTGATCTCTCCGCCTCCTCGCGGGCTTGCCTGGCGAGGCCGCTCCTGAGGAAGCTTCCTATCATCCGCCCCGCGAGGCTTGGCCCCTCGCGAGGGTCTTGAGCTTGAGTTGATGAAGATGGGCCATACTGGGCCACTTCTCAAGCCATGCCGCAGGCCGCAGGCAGGCAAGTCTGGGGACCCCCCGTTCCTAGAACACCGACAGTAGCCCCTTGGCCCAAGGCGCACCCGGACTTGGCTTAGCAGAGAAGCGAAGGGGAAAGAGCAAAGCGCCGCGGGCCCCAACAGCCTGCAGCCTTGGGTGCCGCATGGCAGTTGATTGGACGCGGGTGTCTCCGCTTCCCCGTGACACCTCGGCAACTGTTCGACATGACAAGTCCCTGCATGCAAAATGAGTCATGATTACCTGCGATCATGGAGGCCGACGGTTGGCCTCCTCCGGCTATAAGTACGGAACGGCGTGAGCCCTTCCAGTCCATCTCTCGTTGCTCCGCCTCTTCTTCTTTGCTCCTCCTCCATTTCGACGACAATGGCACTGATCCGCCGGTTCTCAACCGAAGAGAAAGGGAAAGCCCCCCGAGAGTGGCCCGTCCCACTCCCGCTGAAGAAGCGGCCAGTCCCCTGCCACCGCGATGAGGGTGCTCGGCAGGCGACATCGAGGCCTTGGTACGAGAGGCCTCCTCCTGGATATCCATTTCCCTTGTACGCCCAGGCCGAGGGCCCTGGGGAAGAAGGCGCCGAGCGGCGGCGCCGGCGCCACCGGCAGCGCCGACGGATCACGGCGACGCGCATCGTTCCCCCTGGAGTCCATGCTGCGGACACTTCCCGCGAGCTCGTGCTTTATGCCGTGATGCCTCCGAGCTCTTGGATCTGCCTTCCTGCTTCCTGACCTCCCGAGGCTGATCCCTGCCGTAGGCTTTTAGGCTTCAACTTTGGTTGGAAGCTGCTTGAGCCCGCGAACGACGACCAGTAAGTGCTTGACTTCTGCTTTGCTTCCCGTTTCTGTTGCAAAGGCTTGACGTCTGCATCCTTTGGGCTAGGCCGGCGCCTGCAGCAAAAAGGTGAAAGGGGCCTCGGTGGCCCTGCTTGGGGCGAGTTCGCCTGCCAGGGTTGTGCCTTCATCAACGGGAAAAAGAGGCGGTGAGGCTTGCGTCTCCCCTGCCCGGTCGTCCTCGCGAGGCCATGTGGGGCGCACTGGCGTGGATCCAGCCCCCGTGGCCCTGGCGACTCCCGAGGCGGCCGCGCTAAACACCGTTGCCGAGGACGCCGAGGCTCAGAAGGCCCTGACGCTTGATGTTGTGATCACACTGCCGTCTTCTCCTCCTACTCCGTCGACTACCGCTTCCCTCACTCCTTCCACCGTCTTGGACCACGCCACTACCGAGCTGAGCCGACTGCGAGAAGATCTCTAGGGCGCCGACCCCCGCCTGGTGACCGGGTGCCTCGAGCTAGTCTCTGGCTGGGTCCGCTCTAACGCCTCCGTCCAAGCGGCGCTGAGCCAGGCTGTGTTGGCCTTCGATGAGGAGAAGCAAGCCACCTCCCAGGCCAAGGCCGCTCGTGACGCTGCCATGGGTGACGCTGCGAATGCCCGGAGCCGCTGCAAGGCGCTGGAGGACGAGCTGCAAGGCCTGCGCGACGAGCTCGCCAAGGAGGTCTGCGACCGCCAGGAGAAGGAGAAGGAGATGAAGACTCGAGAAACTGCAGCCAGGGATCGGGATGCTGAGCTCGACGACCATCGTGGCCGGTTGGAGATGCTGGAGCAGGCGCTGAAGGCGGAGAGGACTGAGCTGGACAGCAAGGCGAAGGTCTTGGCTGAGGATCAGGTGGCCTTCGCAAAGCTGGAGGAGAAAGCTCGCTCCGTGCTGAAGACGCTTTATGACAGCGGCTTAGAGAAGCCGCTGGGTGGCGCAGAGGACGGCCTCGCCGAGCTGCTTCCCTTCTTGGTCCATGCACTTTAAGATGTCGCAGACGGCCTCGGTCTCACGGCCGAGGCCGAGGCGCGTGTCCTTTCTTCTGCAGTGCTAATGCGTGTCCTCAGTCACGTCTACCTTCGCGACCCCAACATCGACCTTGACAGCCTGCTGGAACCTGTGAGCGACGAGCTTGCCGCCGCTGCTGAGGCTGTGAAGGGCCGAGCAGAGGCCTTGCTGGAAAAGTTCCGCGCCTTCAGGACCAGGCCCAGGCAAGATGCTGCCAGCTCCACGGCTTCGGGAGGTCAAGCTGCCCAGTGCGACCCCACCACAAGCGACGGCGCTACCAAAAAGTGATCTCTTCGCGGCTTCTATCCTGTTTTAATTCCTGCAACATGCATTGCCTTGTGGAGGCATTTAAACTTGTGTTTGGCGTTGTTAAAACAATCTATGGCCTGTAATATTTGCTTTTGAATTCCCTAGAATTGCATTTTCCTTCCTATTTGCTAGTGTTGTACGTCGGCTGGGCCTGGCCCCGCGCATACCTCAGCCGCTGTTGGCCCTGACCGGAAACCAGGACAGAACCAAGGTGTGAGGGGCTATGTGACCAGTTAGGCTCCTGAGTCGCGATGCTCAGGAGTCCCCCTTGACGTGCGAACAGCAAATACGGAAGGGAGGCATAGGAGTGGATTTGTCGTTCTACGTCGGCAGGGACTGGCCCCGCGCATACCTCAGCCGCTGTTAGCCCCGACCAGAAACCAGGACGGAACCAAGGGGCGAGGAGCTACATGACTAGTTAGGCTCCTGAGTCGCGATTCTCGGGAGTCCCCCTTGACGCTCAAACGGTCTTTGTACCTTGGCTCTGCTCGGGGAGGGGCGCGCGACGAACCAGGTCCGAGGGACCTGGCTGGGTGGTGTGCGCCCTGGCGTGGCCCGGATGCAGCCTCCGTGTCCAGCCCCCTCGCATGGCACTCCCAAGGGGAGGCGTTATGATAGGGCCGGACACTGAGCTATGGGCTCCCTGAGGTTGATGCGGTTGTGGGCCGCCCTTAGTTGTTTAGCACCAGCGCGGAGCATAGCGCTTCCGTATGTGTACGGGCATAGCCGCTCCTCGGTAGTGTCATTATCCAGCGGGGAGCATGGTGCTTCCACTGGTACGTGGGAGGGGTCCCCCCTCCGGGAGGAGCCCCCGGGGCGTGTACAGCCCCGCCCTGACACGTGGCTGGTATGGTAGGGCTTGACGAGGTGTATCTGGGCACCCGTGAGCCAGAGCGGGACTCACGGGGCCCTACCTCAAGGCGGGTTGCGCCTAGCTCTGGGCCTTTGTTTGTAGTATGCTCCTGCAAGATTGGTTAGCCAATGCTCTACGTCCTCAGGTGCCTGCCCTCGAGCGAGCTCAGCCGTCGCTGGTATGCCAGATCGCGATGCCGTGGACAAGGCTAGGAGGTGAGGGCTGGAGGGCCAGTAAGAGCCCGTGAGTCGCGATGCTCAGGTGCCCCCCTTTGAACGTGCAAGCGATTAGCATGAAGGAGAAAAAGGGGGGCGTGGTAGGATCAGATAATAATCATAGAGGGTCAAATATGCGAGGCACACGACCTAGATAGATGCGAGAAAGATACATGCCACTGGGTTAGGCCCGAGCGGCTTGGGGATAATGCAGCCCGTGGGGCGCCCCCAACAAGGTAAACTAAAGACATGAGCAAAAGAGATGCATGCCGCAGGGACGGACCCACGCGGCCTGGGACTGATGCAGCCCCGGGGGCGCTCCAAGCTAAAAATGGAACTTGAAAGATGTCACCTGATACCGTCGGAGATGAAGGAATGTTGAAGTAGCGGACGACGCACAGTAGGGAAGCCGATCCTCACGAGCCCCCAGGACCTGGAGCCTCGGGAGGCTCTGGGGGCCCAGGCGGCTCTTCCAGGACCATCTCCATCTCCGCCAGGACCGCATAGTGCCTGACCTCCTGAGCCTCCAGAATGCTCCACATCAAGCGCTAATGAGCAGCGGCCGCGTTCGGCAGGCCCAGGGGCATGCGAACGTAGCTGTGGGGCGGACCCACGCAACGTCCCACGGACGAGGGCCAGAGGCGCTCCTGAGACACGGCTCGGTTGAGCCCTGGAACGTCGATGCAGACACGCAACCCACCATCCTCGCCTAGACGGGGAGCTACGGAGGGTAAGCGGCGGCTGCCACGCATGACTCTTGACTCCTGTAGCTCTTGAGTGATTTCAGCGATGAACTCCTGAGGGTTGGACCTTCCTTGCCTCGTACCTTCCTGAGGGAAATGTGCCGCGAAGCACGCCTCCAAGTGGTGCCCGAGCTCCTCCCTTGTGACCTTGGCAAAGTCAGTGGCCCTCCAGGAGAGAGCCCCCGAGCCTTGCCCGAGGAGGGCGCCGGGCGTGCCTTCCTATGCGACAGAGGGAGGCACCCCTTGAATGGGCGCGGATCCTGATGCGGTGCCACTGGAGGTGCCTACCTCCTGAGGGCTCGGGTCAGGTGATGTCTTCTTCTTCTTAGGGACTGCCTCGGGAAGGCTCCCGCTCCTGTGATCTGGGTCTTTGATTGATGCGGCCTGGAAGGCACGCTCGAGAGAACACACTGCATCCTTCTCCTCACAGGGGACTGTGATGACTCCACCGCTTCCTGGCATCTTGAGGATATTGTAGCCATGGTGAGTCACCGCCATAAACTTGGCCAGGGCCGGATACCCGAGGATGGTGTTGTATGGCAGGCGAATGTGGGCGATGTCGAAGTCGATGAGTTCAGTGCGGTAGTTTTTGCGCTGTCCGACAATGACAGGGAGGCAGACCTTCCCTATCGGGGTGGTAGAACCATCAGTGGCTCCTGAGAAAGGCTTGGTTGGCTGAAGCTGATCATAAGGCACTTGGAGATTGTTGAACGTCTCGACAGACAGAACGTTGAGCCCTATGCCACCATCGATGAGGGTCCTGGTGACCTGCACATTGCTGATGACTGGGAACAGAGCATCGGGAGGACCCCAGCTATTGCTGCGCACTTGAGCTGATCCGCTGAGCTAAACGTGATGGCACATGTGGACCACTTGAGAGGACGCGAGGCCTCGAGCTTTGGGAGGACAGCATTCACCTCATGAGCAAACTGCTTGAAGATGCACTGAGATGCTAGGGCCCGAGCTCCTCCCAAAATGCAAGCGATAGCATGTGGCTCTTGGAAGTCCCCCAGCCCCCTCGTCCTGATGTTGGTCTTTGTTCCTCCTTGGCAGTAGCAGCAGAGGAGGGAGGCTTCTGTTGCCTTGTGGGCGATCCTCACGAGGCTGATCCCTCCAAGCCCCCTCGCGAGGCTGATCCTGCCAGCGGTCCTCGTGAGGTAGGTCACGCCACCCTTGGCGAGGGCCACGGTCTTCCCATCGTCCTCCACCTCTTCCTCCCCCTCGGCCATAGCCCCGATCGCTGCACTTGGGGCGTCGACCGCCATGTCCTTCTTGCACGGCCCTGAGCTCTTGACATTCGTTGGTGTTGTGAGTGTGGAGGTCATGGTACACGCAATACCGGCTGCCCTTGGATGACTCCGGCTGATCTCTGCCACGCTTGGTGTCTGGCTCAGCTACGAGCACAACTGCTCCTTTGCCCTTCACGTCCTTGGCCTTGGCTTTTTCTCTTTGGGATCAGTGGCAGGGAGCTCGAGGAGGGAGAGGCGTCCCTCCTCAGCCCTGGCGCACTTGGTCGCCAGGTTGAACAGTTCCATAGATGTGCACAGGTCTTCATGGATTGCCAGCTCCTCTTTCATCTTGATGTCACGGACGCCACCAGAAAAGGCTGAGATGATGGCCTCCTCAGTCACCCTGGGGATCTTGAGTCGAGCATTGTTGAAGCGCTGGATGTAAGTTTGCAGGTTCTCTCCTGGTTGCTGCTTGATGCGGCGCAAGTCACTCATGGCCGAGGGCCGGTCGCGAGTGCCTTGGAACTTGGCGATGAAGCGGGTGTGCATCTCGTCCCATAAGGAGATCGTTCTTGGAGGCAAGTTCAGGAGCCAAGTGCAGGCGCCATCCTTGAGCGCCATGGGAAACCAGTTCACCATGACTTTTTCATCTCTGTTGGCCGCCTCGATGCCCAGCTCGTAGAGCTGGAGGAACTCCGCGGGGTCGGCGGTGCCGTCGTAGCGAGGAGGCAGATCCGGCTTGAACTAGCCTGGCCAGGCCACGCTGCGCAGCTCGGTGGTGAAGGCATGACAGCCTATGGTAACCACTAGGGGCCTTTGCTGACGCAGGGCTTGATCCTGGGGGTCTCCGCGCACTACTGCCAGGAGCAGCGCGGGGTCTTGGCATGCTTGAGCAGGAACACAGTCATGGCATACTGGCGCAGGGAGCAAGCGAGCACCTTCTTGAGGGCGAGGGACTTCTTGGCAGCTCCTTTCTTGCTACACGGGCACTGGACGCTGTGGGTCTCGTCCAGGGGCCGCGCGCCTTGGGGCCAGGGCACCTTCTTGGGGAGGAGGCGGCGGAGGCGCCTCCGGAGCTGCATTGCCTGCGTAGGACGGAGGGCGATGCAGCGAGAGGGACGGCGCATGGGAGCCCTCTGCGGTGCTGACGAGCTCGGTGATGCGAGCGAGACACTCTTCGTAGGGGTCGTCGACGGGACAGTAGTGCAGGAGCTCATGCGCCAGGAGCAATGCGGCATGCGCGTCCGCAGGAGCGCGATGGGCGTGCGACGACGAGCCTGCTGGAGTCAGTGATGGGGTGACGGTGCGGCCTTCCCGCCGCACGGAGGGGTGCAGTGTCACGACCGGCTTTCCGGGTAATAAATTTCCAGAAAAGACCGTCGTGCTCATCAGCCCCAGGATTACTGTTAGCTGATGAGGCTCCAACTTGATACAGAAATTCCAAGCAGAAAACAAAATATGTAGTACAAGACCGTTCTGGCCTGTGAGTACAACAAATGGTTTCTAGTGGTTGATGGCGGAAGCGGTTTGTGGATCATCAGTGTCTATGGGACTCCAATTCACACAGGAACAGCTGACCAGGTTAACTCCTATCTTCGCGAGGCTGCTATCTCCATTGTGTGGGTTCCGGGACTGGCATCGCGTCGCTCCTCTCCGTGCAAGAAAATCTGGCCAAGACAATAGCCAGGGACAAGCCAGTGAGTACTTTGAATGTACTCGCAAACATTATGAACATAGGTATAATATAACAATGATGAGCTGAAAATATTTTATGCTCATGACGTCAGTCACAAAAGATAAATGAAACTCTGATGCGTGCAAGCAAGTTATTTAATAAATAGCAGAAACATGGTAGTATTAAAATTTATAAAACAAAGGACAAGAAATGCCATAGTCGGGCGTCTGAGCGACACCACATAAAAGGGCTTTAAAAGAAATGCCACAGTCGGGCGTCTGAGCGACACCACATAAAGGGCTTTAAAAGAAATGCCACAGTCGGGCGTCTGAGCGACACCACATAAAGGGCTTTAAAAGAAATGCCATAGTCGGGCGTCTGAGCGACACCACATAAAGGGCTTTAAAAGAAATGCCACAGTCGGGCGTCTGAGTGACACCACATAAAGGGCTTTAAAAGAAATGCCATAGTCGGGCGTCTGAGCGACACCACGTAAAGGGCTTTAAAAGAAACAATCATAGTGAATATCTCGGAGGTAGAACCTTCCCAAAGATACTCGATAATAACAATAATATCACGGGTTAGCCAACAATAACAATAATCATAGTTCTCACAAGTCACAAGTAGTAGTTCCATTTATGGTTTAACAGTTTCACCTCCGAAGACCGACACTAAGACCAACACTTGACCCATCCCAGACTGTAATCCTTAACCATGGATACGGCTATTCGAATAGGTTTTTCATCTCTGCAGAGGGTGTACTCTTTACCCATGAGTAACGGATTCCTTTAGTCCATCGGGACTAATTCCGTCTATGGTCTTTTAGTAGAAAACACGCCTAACTTGCACACACCAGCTCAACTCATCGGTGTCTGGAATCACCCACGACACTTGTTAAGCAAAACTCTAAGTGGGGAGGCTACAACCTCGCGTAGCATGGGATCAAATTTATATCGCGCGCTCTAAGCGGTGGCCTCCCCTCTCGGTCCCAACCGGAAACACCCATGCTCCCGGACCAGGTGGCATGCCTACCGGCTACAACCGATATCTTCCACCATGGACTCTCTGTACGGTTTGTGCTTGAAAGGGGTTGACGACTTACTGAACCATACCCTACCTGCGGCAAGGACAAGTGGTAGTACATAGCAAGTATGGGGGTTACAGGAAACAAGACTTGGTCTACGGTCGACTCAGGAGGTTTAAGTATTCCCTGCATGATTAGTACAACGAATATATATTTCATCCAACAGAGTCAACGCTCATATCACCTTACCATGCCATACCAGACATAACCGTCCCGACGGAGACCGGCGACAAACTCATGCCTACCCAAGGCAAAGGTTTTCCCGGTTTCCTGCCGGTATGCATGCAAGGCACATGAGGGTGACTATCATCACAAGTGTGTCCATTTCCAACAGCATGGAAATTGAAAACATGCACCCATGCATATGATCACCTCACATGAAATAACGAGTCCTTCGAAATGCGGTAGTGTTACAAGTATATCGATGATCACACCAAAAATATTATGCCGGGGTTCAGAATGCTTGCCTTTAATGAGTGGAAAGGTAGGGTGCACTCCAAAACTTCAAACATTTCTCCTCTCTTCAAAAATCCTATTTTAGCAATATAAAAGAATCAACACACAAAATAAAAACAGCACCGAAAGTTGTTCTGAATTTTTTTTAAAAAAATCTTAAAATAAACTAGGTGAAATTTGTGAGAGGTAGGAAAAAGAATCAACTCATTTGGAGTTATATTTAAAAAGTTATAGCCAGTCAAAGTTGTGTTTAAAATCTGTTATTTAAAACAAAACAGAAAAGAAAACGTTTCAGAGGGAAATACGCTTTTGGAGCGGGGAAGACGTACTGGCGGAATTACGCCTTCACTTAAACACGTGGACGGCGCGGGGTGTCACTGACAGTGGGCCCGCTTGGCCCACTGGTCAGGTTTGACCAGTCGCCGCGCGTCGTCTCCCTCCTCTGCCCGAGCGGGGTGGGGCTCCGGCGATCGTCGCCGGCGCTTGGCTGCTCCTTGCGGGCCCCCGAGGGTAGGGATGGATCCGCACGGCTGGGGAGGTTCTCCCGGTGGTCGTAGGGTCGCCGGGGGAGGAGTAAATCGCCGGCGGCGAGTTCCGCGGCGGGGGAAAGCTCCGGTGGCGAAGTGGTTTCGGGGTGGCGGTGGTTCCCGATCAAAATCAAGTAGGGGGTTGGGTTCACAAGAGGATGAGGAAGTTCCTGGTGAAGAGAATGGAGAGCGGGAGGCCCTGGTGGTGCCGGAATGGCCGGGGCAGTGGCGGCGGCAGGAGTTACCGGAGATGGGGAAGAAAGCTCCCCTGCGTCGATTGGCGAGCTGGGAAGCGTTATTGGGGTGGTCTGGGTTGCCTGCGTGCGGGAACGGCCCGGGGCGTCCCTTTATAAGCGAGGCAAGGCGGTTCCGCGGCGGCCGTGGATAAGCTTCCGGCGAACCGACGTTCTGTAGCAGCAGGGCATCGTGGCGGCGACGAGGGCTAGCAGACACACTTACGGATGAGCTCGCACTGCTCCAGGGTCTAGGTGGCGAGCCGGGGTGTCTTGGGCGGCGCTGAACGACACAGGGCTGTCGGGCGGCGGCGGCGGCTAGTGCTTGGCCTGCCGGGCGCGGCGAGGGGCGGCTTGGCGCGTAGCTGAGAGAAGGGGAGCGCGTGGCGTGATGCTGCCGTGTGGGCCAAAGCCAGGGGGGCCAGCGTGTCGGCTCGGGCGTGCGGCTGCAATTTGCGCGCTCTGGGCGTGCCCAGTGCATGCACGGGACGTGCTCGATGAAATGCTATGGCATGTTAGGGGGCTCCAAACCACAAGAAAGTTAGCAGGGTGGGGTTATAGTTTAAGGCAAAACCATTGGACATGCTGGTCTGGTCAGGGGATTAAGTTCACAGAGTAAACAAAACTCATGTCAAAATAGATCATGCCCATAGGGTGTTTGACAAAATGCCAAGGGCACTTAGGCATTTCTTGGAGTGGCCAAAAACTCCAGATGGAAGTCTCTTTAGATGTACAAGAGGGTGGTGAGGTTAGTTTGCCAAAAGCAGAAACTTGCTAGTGCAAGTTTTGCAGAACTTCAATTCTGGACAGGAAATAAATGACATTATTTCATGAACCAAAATTAATCCAATGGGTGCATGCTCCTGGATTTAGGGGTTTGGTAGGGCTGTCTACAAGTAGGAGAAAGAATCAAGGGTTAAAGAGCAAGCACAAATATGGTTGATGTACAAACCATTATGTTGGACCAGAATGAGGATGAGGTTGACTCACTCAAAATTTTCAAAGAACAGCACTAGGTTTTTGCACAAAGTGGAATAATATGCTCCTACTGACCTCCCCTAATTTTGGTAGAAGTTTTAAAGAAATATTTAAATAGGTTGTAGTGTAAAATGCACTCTGGACTAGGGAAGGAAAATTGAGTGTAGGGCTCAAAATATTGCATGAGTAAAACATATTTTTGTACAAAAGTAATTTAAAAACATCACATGACATCTCCAATTTTTTGTGGGAATTTTAAGTGAATTTATCAAATGGTTGTAGTTCAAATATGGCCATATAACCTTGAAAAACCATTTTTTCAAGAAAATAAAGATTAAGCAGATTAATTATGTAATTAGTTATACTGATAAAAGGGAAGTTTTTCTTGAGAGGTTAAATAAGTCCAATGACATATTTGAAAAGTTTCCTCTCTGCGAAAAACTCAACATAACAGGGAAGGAAATGATTTAAAAATCAAAATGGAGCTCAGAAATTCAAAGTTTTAATTCCTGGCAAGATTTTTAATTCGTTAAAACAAGGCCAAATTTTTGGGGTGTCACAACACTATCCCCCTTAAGAAAAATCTCGTCCTCGAGATTTGTTAAAAGTTGTGTCAAGAAAATATTACGCAATAAAGATGTGGCTACAGTGAGAGGGCAATAAGTGGTGAAAAATCACAGTGTGAAAACTGGTGCTGCGTGGAAAAGTCTACGGTTCAGGACAAAAACGTGAGATTTCTACGCTGGATATAAATTTAGAAAACTTCTAAATTTAAATATACACTGGTCGTACCCGAGAGCACAGTGCTCCCTCTGGCTGACAGGTGGACCCGGGGTCCGCTGTGAGTCTCTTCTTCTCCCTCTGGCTCTTTCTTCTTCCTCTTTCCCGCGCGCTTTCTCCACTGACGATGCCTAGTGTGTAGGGCATCTAGGCCGTACCGTGGTAGTACGTGGCGTGCTAGCTGCCGGTGCAGCGTGCACTCACCCCGCGGGCCAGCGTGCTGTCGGCACTGCTTGCGGATTCGACTCCGAACACCGGCGATCGGCGACGAGCGGCGTTGGTGGACTTCGCCCACCGTACACCGAGCTCGAGCTATAAAACGGACGGGGTGCCCCTCTCTTCTTCCTCACACCTGGCCTCACTTCTCCTCCTCCTTCCTCCATTACTGCTTACAAAAGCTCGGGTTAGGCTCTAATGGTGGAGGCTATGCCGGACTGGTCTGTGATCCTGATATGCGGAGGGCTGGCGACGCTGCTGGGGGTCTCTGTGCTCCTGTGTGCGATGATCCTCGACGATCGTCGCGACGCTGTTGCTCGGGTGTTGGCTCTCCGCGGTGGTGGTGATCACGAGGAGTAGATGGGGTGTGTCGGGTGCTAACTGTTGTTAGGGGGGGTGATTAGCTGGATGTAACACCGTTGCAAAGTTTTGCAAACAGTGTATGTGTTCGAATGGTAATGGTTGTGAGTCTGCTGCCTGGTGCTATGTGAAGTTAAGTAATCCACGTCGTGAGAAAGTGCAGATGTAGCAACTCAGGGAAAAGAAATCTCACTCAGAATTTTTGCGAGGAAAAACAGTTAATTTAAAGGAGTATAAACCACAACAAAAACTACATACATTAGTAGAAGCCAAATATATGACTCGTCGTACAAATTTGGGTACCATGCATAAGATACACGCAAATATAAATGCTGCAAAGACGAATACAGTTGTGACGTCTAAAATGAAAACGGTAACTGGACGGGGTCCTGATAAAATGTCTCTGGTAAATGGATACACTCCTCTTCTATCGGAGGAAGTGGATTGACCAGTCGATGCACGTGTCTTTCCTGGTCGGGCCTTAGTGGTCTGCCGATGGCAATCTGAGGATTTAAATCTGCGAGGCTCTGGAGATAATCCATCACTCGCTGGTTCAAATGCTCTTGAGCGATGATGTACTGGATAAGGTTGGACAGAACTGGGTCTCTCTCAATACGCCCAACGGGAAAAGACGTTACTTCTCCGGGTGCTGCATGGCTCGGAAAGTAATAATATCCTCGTTCGAGGGCATAGGGTACTGCGGATCGAAGGCGAGCAATCGCTTCTTTCGCAGCAGCTTCTATGGCCAAGTGTGGGGTTGGCATAGATTTCCCCACGAAGGAAACTTCTGTTGGATCTTGGTTGGAGTCTACGGGAGGGATGTGCACTGCTGCCCAATATTCTGAGGTGGAAGGGGTGATCTTTGATTTGAACAGCTCGTACTGGGGTGGCTGGGTAGAACCCATGGTACTGCGGGTAAAATCCCACAATATTTTGACAAAGCTACCTGGGGTTGCATCTGGGGTTCTCAGATGAATGCTGGGGCTCGGCATGATAGGAAAAGGTTGTGAGTGTGGTGCACAAGGTGAGGGTTGCTGGGTAAGGTCACAAGGTGGCCTTTATATAGCAATGGAGCCGGATTCATTTTACCGTGGTGAAAGGTAATAAATCTGCCAGCTTAGCTCCAGAGGTCGGGTCAGCGTCAGAGATACACATATCTCATAAAGAGACGTGTTACTGTGGTTGTCGTCGGGTTGGTTTTGGTAGTTGTGCCCGGAAAAATATGCAACTATGCGCTGACCAAAAATGCAAGACCACTATTAAAACAGAGGCACAACGACAGGCTGCGCTAATAAACACGGTTGCACGATTACAAAGTGAGGATACACTAAGACTCGGTACTACTGTACGACTTAGTCTACCTCATTCATGTCTAAACGGGCGTGCCTGGTGGATGTCGAGGCTTCTCCACGTGTCTCTCTGCCGGGATTAGTCGGAGATGGCGGAGGAACTGCAGGGTCGGGGTAGTGATGATGACCATCGCGGGGATTGTTGGCCAGAACCCCGTTGGAGTGTGCTCCCAAAAGGCGACGAAGCACTTCTGGGGTCATCAAAGCATCTTGGCTGATGGCTGGAGCTGATCTCGAGGTCTCGATCGGTTGTCCAAACAATACGACTGGGTTGTCGGCACTGGGCTCGTTTTCTTCTCTCGCCGGGGCTCGACGAACCAGCTCTCCATGAGCTGCGATCAGATCAATAGTGATCTGGTCGAATAGTGCCTCTAGTGCACTTACATAGCACACTAGGTGCAACAATGCGGGGTCCGTCTCGTGATCTCCGTTGGCAACTTGGGGTGGTCTACCATACCCTTCACGCCTGGGGTAGTAGTAGAATGAGCGACAGTTAACTCTGGGCGACAAGTGCCTGAGATGAACTATAGCCTCTTGGGCGGGTAGTTGGATGGCTTGTGGCTCAAAGGAAGTTGTTCTTCCGGTGAACCTGTAGGGGCGTTTGAGTGCTAGACCCCTACCGTAGATGTGTACAGTGGCCCAGAATTGATGGTCTTCACCGCTCATGGGTCCTTGGTACACAACATATTCTGGTGGCTCCTCTAACGCATAGGCACGACGGGTGAGGTTTGCGAGGATGGTCACAAAACCTCCAAGGTTGGTTGTTGTGGTCTCGTTGTGTACTGTGGGTCCAGGCATTGTGGCTCGGTTTGGGGGGAGAGACTGTGTTGTGCTGGGTTGAGACTAGCGTGCCCTTTTTATAGGAAAAAGGGAACAGAGTCTTCCTTCGCACGCTTGCGAGAAAGGACTATTTAGGGGCTGGCCACTGGCGCATGAGTGACAAGTTAGGTTGATAGGTTGGGCACCGACTGCCAAAAGTGTCGGGATTACTGTGTGGCTATCTTGCACGAGAAGCTTCGGTGGGGTTTGGCTAAGGTCTAGTGGGTTGGTTTGCCTAAGTTTTTTTGACCTGGCTAAGATAGGATTAGCCAATGGTCAGCCTGGCTCTGATACCAAGTCTGTCACGACCGGCTTTCCGGGTAATAAATTTCCAGAAAAGACCGTCGTGCTCATCAGCCCCAGGATTACTGTTAGCTGATGAGGCTCCAACTTGATACAGAAATTCCAAGCAGAAAACAAAATATGTAGTACAAGACCGTTCTGGCATGTGAGTACAACAAATGGTTTCTAGTGGTTGATGGCGGAAGCGGTTTGTGGATCATCAGTGTCTATGGGACTCCAATTCCCACAGGAACAGCTGACCAGGTTAACTCCTATCTTCGCGAGGCTGCTATCTCCATTGTGTGGGTTCCAGGACTGGCATCGCGTCGCTCCTCTCCGTGCAAGAAAATCAGGCCAAGACAATAGCCAGGGACAAGCCAGTGAGTACTTTGAATGTACTCGCAAACATTATGAACACAGGTATAATATAACAATGATGAGCTGAAAATATTTTATGCTCATGACGTCAGTCACAAAAGATAAATGAAACTCTGATGCGTGCAAGCAAGTTATTTAATAAATAGCAAAAACATGGTAGTATTAAAATTTATAAAACAAAGGACAAGAAATGCCACAGTCGGGCGTCTGAGCGACACCACATAAAAGGGCTTTAAAAGAAATGCCACAGTCGGGCGTCTGAGCGACACCACATAAAGGGCTTTAAAAGAAATGCCACAGTCAGACGTCTGAGCGACATCACATAAAGGGCTTTAAAAGAAATGCCACAGTCGGGCGTCTGAGCGACACCACATAAAGGGCTTTAAAAGAAATGCCACAGTCGGGCGTCTGAGCGACACCACATAAAGGGCTTTAAAAGAAATGCCAGAGTCGGGCGTCTGAGCGACACCACATAAAGGGCTTTGAAAGAAATGCCACAGTTGGGCGTCTGAGTGACACCACGTAAAGGGCTTTAAAAGAAACAATCATAGTGAATATCCTAGAGGTAGAACCTTCCCAAAGATACTCGATAATAACAATAATATCACGGGTTAGCCAACAATAACAATAATCATAGTTCTCACAAGTCACATGTAGTAGTTCCATTTCTGGTTTAACAGTTTCACCTTCGAAGACCGACACTAAGACCAACACTTGACCCATCCCAGACTGTAATCCTTAACCATGGACACGGCTATTCGAATAGGTTTTTAATCTCTGCAGAGGGTGTACTCTTTACCCATGAGTAACGGATTCCTTTAGTCCAGCGGGACTAGTTCCGTCTATGGTCTTTTAGTAGAAAACACGCCTAACTTGCACACACCAGCTCAACTCATCGGTGTCTGGAATCACCCACAACGCTTGTTAAGCAAAACTCTAAGTGTGGAGGCTACAACCTCACGTAGCATGGGATCAAATTTATATCGCGCGCTCTAAGGGGTGGCCTCCCCTCTCGGTCCCAACCGGAAACACCCATGCTCCCGGACCACGTGGCATGCCTACCGGCTACAACCGATATCTTCCACCATGGCCTCTCTGTACGGTGTGTGCTTGAAAGGGGTTGACGACTTACTGAACCATACCCTACCTGCGGCAAGGACAAGTGGTAGTACATAGCAAGTATGGGGGTTACAGGAAACAAGACTCGGTCTACGGTCGACTCAGGAGGTTTAAGTATTCCCTGCATGATTAGTACAACGGATATATATTTCATCCAACAGATTCAACGCTCATATCACCTTACCATGCCATACCAGACATAACCGTCCCAACGAAGACCGGCGACAAACTCATGCCTACCCAAGGCAGAGGTTTTCCCGGGTTCCTGCCGGTATGCATGCACGGCACATGAGGGTGACTATCATCACAAGTGTGTCCATTTCCAACAGCATGGAAATCAAAAACATGCACCCATGCATATGATCACCTCACATGAAATAACGAGTCCTTCGAAATGCAGTAGTGTTATAAATATATCGATGATCACACCAAAAATATTATGCCGGGGTTCAGAATGCTTGCCTTTAATGAGTGGAAAGGTAGGGTGCACTCCAAAACTTCAAACATTTCTCCTCTCTTCAAAAATCCTATTTTAGCAATATAAAAGAATCAACACACAAAATAAAAACAGCACCGAAAGTTGTTCTGAATTTTTCTAAAAAAAATCTTAAAATAAACTAGGTGAAATTTGAGAGAGGTAGGAAAAAGAATCAACTCATTTGGAGTTATATTTAAAAAGTTATAGCCAGTCAAAGTTGTGGTCAAAATCTGTTATTTAAAACAAAACAGAAAAGAAAACGTTTCGGAAGGAAATACGCTTTCGGAGCGGGGAAGACGTACTGGCGGAATTACGCCTTCACTTAAACACGTGGACGGCGCGGGGTGTCACTGACAGTGGGCCCGCTTGGCCCACTGGTCAGGTTTGACCAGTCGCCGCGCGTCGTCTCCCTCCTCTGCCCGAGCGGGGCGGGGCTCCGACGATCGTCGCCGGCGCTTGGCTGCTCCTTGCGGGCCCCCGAGGGTAGGGATGGATCCGCACGGCTGGGGTGGTTCTCCCGCTGGTCGTAGGGTCGCCGGGGGAGGAGTAAATCGCCGGCGGCGAGTTCCGCGGCGGGGGAAAGCTCCGGTGGCGAAGTGGTTTTGGGGTGGCGGTGGTTCCCGATCAAAATCAAGTAGGGGGTTGGGTTCACAGGAGGATGAGGAAGTTCCTGGCGAAGAGAATGGAGAGGGGGAGGCCCTGGTGGTGCCGGAATGGCCAGGGCAGTGGCGGCGGCAGGAGTTACCGGAGATGGGGAAGAAAGCTCCCCTGGGTTGATTGGCGAGCTGGGGAAGTGTTATTGGGGTGGTCTAGGTTGCCTGCGTGCGGGAACGGCCCGGGGCGTCCCTTTATAAGCGAGGCAAGGCGGTTCCGTGGTGGCCGTGGATAAGCTTCCGGCGAACCGACGTTCTGTAGCAGCAGGGCATCGTGGCGGCGACGAGGGCTAGCAGACACGCTTGCGGATGAGCTCGCACTGCTCCAGGGTCCAGGTGGCGAGCCGGGTGGCTTGGGCGGCGCTGAACGGCGCAGGGCTGTCGGGCGGCGGCGGCGGCTAGTGCTTGGCCTGCCGGGCGCGGCGAGGGGCGGCTTGGCGCGTAGCTGAGAGAAGGGGAGCGCGTGGCGTGATGCTGCCGTGTGGGCCAAAGCCAGGGGGGCCAGCGTGTCAGCTCGGGCGTGCAGCTGCAATTTGTGCGCTCTGGGCGCGCCCAGTGCATGCACGAGACGTGCTCGATGAAATGCTATGGCATGTTAGGGGGCTCCAAACCACAAGAAAGTTAGCAGGGTGGGGTTATAGTTTAAGGCAAAACCATTGGACATGCTGGTCTGGTCAGGGGATTAAGTTCACAGAGTAAACAAAACTCATGTCAAAATAGATCATGCCCATAAGGTGTTTGACAAAATGCCAAGGGCACTTAGGCATTTCTTGGAGTGGCCAAAAACTCCAGATGGAAGTCTCTTTAGATGTACAAGAGGGTGGTGAGGTTAGTTTGCCAAAAGCAGAAACTTGCTAGTGCAAGTTTTGCAGAACTTCAATTCTGGACAGGAAATAAATGACATTATTTCATGAACCAAAATTAATCCAATGGGTGCATGCTCCTGGATTTAGGGGTTTGGTAGGGCTGTCTACAAGTAGGAGAAAGAATCAAGGGTTAAAGAGCAAGCACAAATATGGTTGATGTATAAACCATTATGTTGGACCAGAATGAGGATGAGGTTGATTCACTCAAAATTTTCAAAGAACAGCACTAGGTTTTTGCACAAAGTGGAATAATATTCTCCTACTGACCTCTCCTAATTTTGGTAGAAGTTTTAAAGAAATATTTAAATAGGTTGTAGTGTAAAATGCACTCTGGACCAGGGAAGGAAAATTGAGTGTAGGGCTCAAAATATTGCATGAGTAAAAGATATTTTTGTACAAAAGTGATTTAAAAACATCACATGACATCTCCAAATTTTTGTGGGAATTTTAAGTGAATTTATCAAATGGTTGTAGTTCAAATATGGCCATATAACCTTGAAAAACCATTCTTTCAAGAAAATAAAGATTAAGGAGATTAATTATGTAATTAGTTATACTGATAAAAGGGAAGTTTTTCTTGAGAGGTTAAATAAGTCCAATGACATATTTGAAAAGTTTCCTCTCTGCGAAAAACTCAACATAACAGGGAAGGAAATGATTTAAAAATCAAAATGGAGCTTAGAAATTCAAAGTTTTAATTCCTGGCAAGATTTTTAATTCGTTAAAACAAGGCCAAATTTTTGGGGTGTCACATGCAGCAATGACGCCTACTGCGTGTTCCCCGCCGGGCCGGTGGTGGCATGGGCGGCAGGCGATAGGGAACGACGGGGAGGCCCATTGACGGGAGCCGTCTGGGCGACGTGGGCACCGAGAGTAGCTCGACGCTCGGCAAGCATCAGCCATGGATGCGACAGACGATGGAACGCAAGACGGCGGAAGAAAAGATTCCGGCACACCCCTACCTGGCGTGCCAAATGTCGGATTTCGGATTTCGGCAGACGCTTGAGGTTTGAACTCTGGGGTGCGCGCGAAGATCTCTCCTCTACCAACTCACGTCCTAAGGCCTCGCAAGGAATCTAGGCTAGAAAGATGAACACACGAGGGACACAGGGTTTATACTAGTTCATGCCACCATTGTGGTGTAATACACTACTCCAGTGTGTTTGGTGTGGTGGATTGCCTCAGGGGCTGATGATGAACAATACAAAGGAAGAACAGCCTCGCGAGGGATGTTCTTGTGGTGGTGGTGTCCCTTTGGAAGGGTCGATTCAAGGTGCCTCTCTCCGATCCCCCTCTACGGTGGGTGGCTAGTCCTATATATAGAGAGGCCCTGGTCCTCTTCCCAAATATTGAGCGGGAAGGGCGCCAACAATTGGCCATTTTGAAGGGGAACATCTAGTACACTTATCCTGACTAAAGTTGGTCTTCGACTGCCAAAGACTCTGATGATGACGCCATCTTGGGCTCCACGGTGACCTCCATCCTGCCTCTCTGCTGGTCTTGGTCTTGTTGCACCGAAAGGTAGCCTTTGTCGGATGCCTTGGCCTATGCATGCTCCCTTTGCACCAAAGAGAAAACAAGGACACTTCATAGGCTGGCGCCCGCCTGGCCTCGGTCGTCATGGCTTGCGTCACGGGCACCTTGCGGGGTACCCTTGTCTTGATCTCTCCGCCTCCTCGCGAGCTTGCCTGGCGAGGCCGCTCCTGAGGAAGCTTCCTGTCGTCTGCCTCATGAGGCTTGGCCCCTCGCGAGGGTCTTGATCTTGAGTTGACGAAGATGGGCCGTACTGGGCCACTTCTTGAGCCACGCCGCAGGACGAAGGTAGGCAAGTATGGGGACCCCTGTTCCCAGAACACCGACAGATAAAGAGTGCCATCGAATTTGTGTGTGCCCACGTCAAAGATATAGAGTGGCTGGCCTACTGGAACGTGAGAGGGGACATGTGCAGTTTGTCTCTATGTCATGGATACCTACCTGCAGCGCTCGACTATCGGTGTGTGGTGGGGGAAGAGGGAGGCCCAATTAACTATAGAGGTACAATGGCTGGTATATGTGTGGAGGAGGAGAGAGGCCTACCTCATGTATTAAGGAGATCGATCTGCCTCATGTATTAAGGGAGATCGATTGGCATCCATGCATATGTGCAGGAGAGGAATAAGGTTGGGAGAGACAGAGCTAGAGTGTTGGAGGGGGTGGTAGTGGAGTTGCTTGTAACAAATGGTGGGATAGGCTTGCTAGACAAACGGAGGGCACGCCCGCAATATCAATAAGAGAGGAGATGGCTGCTTGTTGTCTGTGCACGTGCGTGTGAGAGACGGGTCAAGAGGCATGCGCGGATGATGAGGGGGGACGATGTGGTTGTGGTAAGCAGACGTAACTACATAGGAAGATCAATCACCCTTTGTTAGAGAAAGGAGAGACATAACTTGTGAGGTACGTCGATCGATGGGGGGGTAGTTAAAGTCGATCTAGGTATATGTTGGGAGATCGATCGGTATATATGCATGTGTGTGTTAGAAGCAAATGAGGCACGAGGAGAAAGATAGAGAAAGAGGGATGCAAGTAGGAGGTGGTACGAGAGGCATACTATATCAAGGGGGGAGGAGTGTGCGAGTACGAGAACGATGAAAAGAGTGGTGGGAGTGAGGCATGGATGGTGACAAGAGAAGAGGGGAAGCTTGTGTTTGTGATAGGCACACCTGGCTAGACAGGCATATTGATCGATGTGTGCCGTAAAGAAGGAGCTAGGGGGCCTACACACACCATGGGTGAACGACCTAAAGTGAAAAGATGAATTTGCACGATGGAGCTAGAGAATGCCGAGGGAGGGTGAGAGGGATGCGGGCGTGTGTATGCACAAGAGAAAGTCGCGGCTAGCTACAAAGATAAGAGGGTTGTGTGGGTGTAAAAGACAAATAGAGATCATATATACTTCATCATAAAAAGCGAATTTGGATATTTGAAGAATTTATCATAGTGTTTTAAACTGACGCATGTGTGAATATATATAACGGTGATACACATGGTGTGGTTATGAACATGTTATACTACATTTAATATAATTTATCTCTACTCTTATAAAAATACGGAGTTGTTGATGATGGTGTGCCTGCCATCCTGCATTATAGGTCGTCCGATTTATATCTGGCGGATAGCAACGAAACTATGATGGTTGAAGTTGGCAACAATCATGATTGTAGATTCTTATTGAAATAGAGAAATGAATTCAAATTTAGTTCGAATTGCAGCGGTAGTATAACCATGTGGAATGCACTAAAATGTTGGTATGAGTAGGTTACATGCATTATACAGCAAGCGAAAAAAATTAATCGGACATAACATGGATTCATACTCCCTCCTTCCATCTATATAGGGCGTAATGAGATTTTTAAGACCGCCTTTGACTATTGACAAGATTAATAGTACATGACATGCACAATGTGAAAATTATATCATTGAAAGAACCTTTCACAGACGAATTTAACGGTGTGCTTTGTGTAAGTTGCATGTCATATATCATTGCTCTAATATTTGGTCAAAGTTAGCATCGAAAAATGCATTAGGCCCTATATAGATGGAAGGAGGGAGTAGCTTTGAATAGCATTTGTATAGTAAAACGGGGCAAGACTCTCTCTTTGTGTGGTGTGAATAGTTTTATTTTCTTGTTCTCTTTTTTGTTCAGGGAAGTGTGAATTTATTTGGTACGTACAAGTACAATATTACTACACGTTAGGCTTGTCCCTAAAATTCAACCTGCGTCTTGTTATATCCCAAAAATTCAGATATCGTGCTCTCAAAACTGGCACCTTCACAACTCGCGCCTTGCTATCCCGAAATTACAATGCGCGCAAAAACTCCCCCCAGCTGCCAAATCCCGACACGCGAAATCCCCCTTCTAACCCTGAGCCGAAAGGGCCGCTAGTTCAAATCGGTGGGGGGTACTTTTGTAACACACCCTACATTTTGGACAAGTGCATACCTAAGTCATGCTTCACCCCTCCCATCGCCCCCTTTTCGCCATTCGAAATCCCAGGACGCCATAACCTCTCTGCTCCAACCACGAAACCCCACCCTCCTCCGTCCGCCACGTCACCACTGCCCAGTCGGAGCCTCCTCCCCGACAACTTCGTCCACCACAACAGCTCGACGTCCCTCGTCCACCTTCCCGGATGAGGATCCGTCGTCCATATCGCTGTCCCGCCGGTTCAGCCGCCCCATCCTCCACCTCCAAGGAGCTGCTCTGACGATCGCCTCGTCTATCGCGGCTGCTCCACCCCCACAGCACTGCCTTAACCTGCTCCACTATAACCGCGCCATCCTCACCGACTCCTCGGACGAAGCCGAGGCCTACTCAACGCCACCAAAGAGGTTGTACACTCATCGCATCGCACCTTCTCCTTAACTCGACCTCCCGGTGCCGACGGTGCTCCATCCCGCACCCCCATGGAGCGGCTACCTTGAAGCCAGTGCCGCGGGCGACATCTCCACAGCGGCTCTCCCCCAGTATGAGGCCCCTTCGGCGGCGGCGGCCATACCAGCCGGATCTGCTGCTACTGCTCCGGCTCTCGCTCGCTCGCTCGCGGTGCTGCTGCTCCGGCTCTCGCTCAATCGCTCGCTCGCCCAGCTGCTGCTGCTGCTCTCCCCCTCGCTCGTGCTGCTGCTCTGCTCCGATTAAGCCACACTTCAGTCGACTGAATCGACTTTTGGGTCAGTCGATTTTCAGGGGTTGGGGGGGGCTCACCGGAGTTAAGGAAGAACCACTCGCAGCAGGGACGGGGGCTCGCCGGTGAGGTACCCCACTATCTATCTTAGGGTTCAGGGTGGGGGGCTGGGGGCCTAGAGGGCTGGCCGGGGCAGCGGTGGCGAGTTGTTTCGGGGCGGCGAGGCGGCGTTGCGGCCGGCGGTTCGGTCGGTGGTGGCTGGCGGCTTGGGGGTGTAGGTTGAAGATGAACTGTAGGCCCTCCCTAAACTACATGTCAAGTGCCTCTCTGCTACCATTGCGTTCAGTTTTGACAGTACCATTCAGACTCCACAGTAAATTTCAGTTTCAACAGTTAAGTTCAGAGTCAACAGTTTTTACCTCATCTAATGTAGTCAGGTGGTTTTTGGTGATGTTAATTTTACATCCATTTTACATCATCTATTGGAGATGCTATTAGAATCCCACTTGAGATTGACGATATATGTCTTGTGCTGCTTCAGCCTTGACGTCTTACGGCTGACCGGAGTTGCTCCAACGATAGAACGATCCATCACAGCAGAGCAGTGCCCCGGACGCCGTCTACAGATTCCTCAGATCTTCCTCCACACCTCCGACAGCCACCTCTACCTCAACTACTTCAGAGACCAACCCAATGATGCTGAGGTCGACACGGCTACGGCAAAGAGGTTATACACTTGTTGCATCACTTATTACTATACATTCACGTCAATCCATTAGGGCTATTTTAGTTCAACGGAAAAACATAGCAATAGGGAATTTTCCAATGGCAGTCTACTATTCAATTATTCATGCATTTTGTTGAAACGAATGAAGCAAAACATCCACCTGGACCTACTTTTCAAAATCCTATGCATGAAAACAAGACCAAGTGCATTTGTGCCAGAATAACATTCTAACTGTACACGCTTTCATATGGTTTCACTTTATTTCGGCCATGTTTCTTTGCATTCCTCTGCTCTTCCAATTCCTGTAAACCAAACACCCAAGTTGACAGAAATCATGTGTTTACAAATGCTCTGTTTACCATGTGCATTTTCCTATCCTATTCCGGTGTTTTTCCTATCCCTGCGTTTTAAGAATCAAGCAAGCCAAATGAGCCCTTACAGAATTACTTCAGTTACAGGTATGTGTCGAAGGGAACTTTGTGTGGTTTGTCCTGCTCCTGCCGCGACGTCGTCCACCTCGCCTGAGCTGCTCCATCGGTAGAAGCATCCACCAAACCAGACATCACGACTCCTGACCGTGTTTAACCGCCTCAGATCTCCTTCCCTGCCGTCGGCACCCACTGCAACGGCACCACCATCATCGACTCAGTAGATGAACCTGAGGAGTACACGGGTCCACAAGAGAGGTCGCACTCTTTTGTTTCTGCTTATGTTATGTATTGCTTAAACTTACCTGCTACTTTATCGTCCTGTTCAGCTCTTGGACTCCTAAGTCAGGTCCAAATTAATGTTCAAACTTGATTTCTAAATTAGTTGTGGGGCACATATTGAGGCAGCAATGAATAGTACGTCTGTCTAATATCTGGTTCACCTAGGGTATGCCTATGTTGTTCATCTTGGGTTGGAAACAAATAGTAAAGCAATCATCATCTGTCTTTTTATTAATTTAAAGCAATCATCAGCCTGCTATCATTATTTTTGGATCCATCCACTGGTTGTTACCATCACTCTAAATTTCTGCATGCTCTCCTTACATAATCTCACCATATTTTTTTCATATGCATGTCAGATATTGTACACAGTCATGCTGAACATGTAGAGAAAAAGAGAAGAGTTTTGCGCAGCAATACAATGTCATGCAGACATCGCTCCATGGTGGGTTCAATTGCAAACCCTCCCCACCCCTCTCGAGATTGTAATCCAGAGGAAGATATCTGTTCTAAGGCGGATTCAGACGCCGCTGACCACTCCTATTTACCCCCCAAGGTGTTTGCTCTACCTTGGCATGATGATGCTAGTCATATCATCCACATGTTGCCTTGCAGTACCTACTTTTGACATCATATATGTCATCTGCTTAGTTTAGACATGTTCTGTAATGCCACCTATTTAGTTTCTATATCATATATGGGAATTATGCAGTCTCATGTCTTTTAGCTAGCCATAATATATGTGAAATGTGCAATGCCATCCTATTTAACCAGGCATCATATATTTGAATGATATCTTGCCCATCCTTTTCTTCATTACATTTCCATTTGTCGATAATGTTTGTACATTAAACTACTCTTCCTGTGAATCAGCCATTTAGCTGGGAGATGGAAAAATCTGGAGTGAAAACAAGGCCTTCAGAGAAGACAGTGCTACCTGTCGAAGCAGATCTCTTGTTGGGTCTCGATAGATCCTCAAAGATGGATTCAGAGACAGATGACCAGTCCTATTCCCCCACTGAGGTGTATGCTCTAACTTGGCACGGTTATACTGCTCATATCATGCATACAGTGTCTTGCATTGCATAATTTAGACATCATATACACAATATTCAACACCATGTTCTTAGTTCAGACATCATATCGAATGCCCTCTGTTTAGCATATAAATCACATATCTGAATTAAATGACGTGATCCTGATTACTTAGATAACATGTAGGTGAATTGTGTCATGTGGTCCTGTTTAGTTATTCATCATATCTTTGAATTATGTTACGCTATGCTATCCAGTTTAGATAGACATCATATATGTGAAATTATGTCATGCCATCCGTTTTAGTTAAACAATATACATGTCAATTATTTCATGCCCTCTTTTTTCCACACTATCTATTGCATCTGTCTCTCATACAATGTCTGTACATTCAACTATGTTTCCTGTTTATCAGCCATTTGAATTGGAATGGGTGATGCCAGTATCTAGCGGACTAAAAACACGGTCTTCAAATAAAACAGTTCTACCTCTTGGTGGACATAGCACCCCGGTTGTACATGAACAAGAACCAGCCCTACCACACATAACCCAAACTCTCGCACATTGTACCCCTACTGCGATGGACAGAGAACCAGCTTCACCCAATCTAACCCCAACCCCAGCCAATAGTAACCCAGTTCCTGTTGACACAGCACCATCTCCACCACATAGCTCCCAAACAAGAGCAGTTAGTAAGGCAGCTCCAGTGCCCAAAGGGCCAGTACTATCATGGCGAACCCCAGCTCCACCAGTTAGTACGCCTATTCCTAAGGAGGAAGCAAAACCAGCTAGTCGCAGTTTAGCATCTATCGCATTTGATGATGTTAAATCGTATGTGCGTATCTTCCCATCTTGGAAATATTATACTGAAGATGAAGGAAAATGCCAGTTACAGGTGTTTGTCCAGGAGTTATGTGTAAGTAATGTTATTCATGGCAATTACTTTGCTTCGTCCCATACATCCTACCTCCATGATGGTTATAATACAACAAATTTTCCCATTTTTCTCTATAGAGAAGGACCGATTTGGAAACATAGGATGAGGTAACCTATGCTAATACCTCTGCTATCTTCAAGAATGCTTGGTCGCAGTATCGGAATTACCTGAAGAAAACTTACTTCACCGGCAAATAAACTCATCAAATTCCCTTACGTTCTCCTGAGACACATTTACTGGATGATGACTGCGAACGCCTTGTTTTGTACTGGTCCCAAACCAAGAATGCGGTAAGGTCTATGAGCTCATTTTCTATTTTAAGTATTATATTATTGCGTCTTACTGTACTCTGTTCATGTAGAACAAGTGCCTAAACCTGAAGAACAACTGTTCTAATTTAAGATTCCATTGCTATCATAGTTCAAAAAAGCGCTAGGCATTAATTGTGCATTTTGCCACCGCCTTGCGCTTTACTGACCAAAGAGCATGCTTATGCGCAGTTATGCACATATTAATCGTAGTTATGCGCAATGCGTTTTGCCAACGCCTAGAGCCTAGGCGCGCTTAAGCGCTCGCTTAGGCGCGCCTTTTTTTAACTATGATTGCTTTTCTCTTGTATCACTGTATTTACTCGTAAAATATTATTTTTAAATTAAAGGATCCAATCGAAACTCCAATGGCACAGCAGGTATGTTCACGCATATTTCTTTAACAGGTTTGCTCTTATCAATAGCT
The DNA here is from genome assembly GCF_002162155.2 of Triticum dicoccoides. Taxonomy (NCBI): domain Eukaryota; kingdom Viridiplantae; phylum Streptophyta; class Magnoliopsida; order Poales; family Poaceae; genus Triticum; species Triticum dicoccoides. The sequence goes on along the minus strand of NC_041391.1, from coordinate 182,822,586 downwards.
CTTTTGATTTCAATTTCAATTGTGTATACAGTTGACTTTCATATCATGCACATTACTAGCATCACAACAGAGCCAATAGTGTTGTTGTACATGTAGACCCGTGGTACCCATCTGAAATCTTGTTGTGCCGTGTAGTTTCCCACAGTTTGTATTCTTTCACTGCTGCTTTGTCTTGAACTGATATGATTTGAACCGTGTCTCTATTTTGATTTGGCAAGACAATGCAGTGACCATAGGACATAGATATATGTTTGTTTGATGCTTTTATTATGTACTAGTACTTGGCAATAGAATACTTGGTAGTTTAATCCTGTCCACCTTACTAATGAACTGGTTCACTGAAATGAGTTTCATATACTAGTACATGCTAAACTTGTTATGTGTCTGCTTGTTTCTTCTTCTAGAATGCTGACAGAATATTGGGGAAGAGTGTCTTATTAAGAAATGGTAAAGGAAGTAGTGCAGATAAGGTTCAGGATAGTGACACATCCTTGTTGGTCTCCAACAAAGCTGATAAAACAGCTAAGGAAGACTATCTTGAAGACAGTGAGACAACCCCAAAGTCCTGTCTTGGTTTAGTGTTCGAGTTACTGGCCTATATTGAAACTCACTGTCTGAATCAGTTCGGTTTCTTGAGTCTCAACTACAAGTTGAAAGACATCGATCAGTTATGCTGCGACAAGAAGCGGAAGGACCATGGAATTCTGATGCAACAGCAAGCGTTGGAGGATTTTAGCGCCAAACGGGACAAAGCTAATCAGCTTGCTAAGCTTATTGCCAGCATGGTGGATACCCGGGATAACGTTTCTTGATTTGAAGTTGTTTCAGTTATGATCTTCTTTTGCTGCCGCATTTATTTGCACTGGTGGCCAATTTTGACGGCCAGTGTATGTAATGTGCTGCTTTGTTCCCTATATTTGCACTAGTGACGAACTTTGATGCCCAGTGGATGTAATATGTGTAATAGGGGTAATAGGCTAGTGTTAATTGCTTGCTTATTTATTTCCTTATTGTCTTGTTTAGTTGTTTGCTTGTAGTCACTGAAGTTCTTTTTCTGTTTTTTTCTAGTGGCCACAATAGCCTATTTTTGGTAACTAGGCCAAAATAATCGTGGCAACAGACGGACTATTGCAACCATGGGCCTCCTGCAGGCCGTATGATCCATGGGCCTTCATCCGGCCGTAGGATCCATTGGCCTTCTATACAAGCCATAGGATCCATCGGCCTTCTATATGGGCCTTAGGGTCCATGGGCCTTCTACGGGCCGTAGGGTCCATGGGCCTTCTACGGGCCGTACAATCCATGGGCCTTCTATGGGCCGTACTATCCATGGGCCTCATACGGGCCGTAGGATCCATGGGCCTTCTACGGGACGTATCATCATTTCGCTAATCATGGGCCGTACTATTCGTGGACCATAACGGGCCGTTAATAGGCCGTATTTGATAACTCTATGAAAACAGCCCACCATATTAACGATCCGCAAACGAGCTGACTGTAACAACGGGCTGAATTTGGCCCACAAGCAGAAAATGACAGTAATGGGCCGTATGTAACCGAATGCTGCAAATGAGCCCAAGAATCAATGGGCCCTGAGAAGGCCGAAAGATAACTTGGGCTAGAAATGGCCCAATGGAATAACAGGCCATTAATGGGTATAAAGTGATACACTATTCATTACAGGCCAGTTTCACCACGGGCCGTTAATGGGCCAAGAGTTACAAAGGTCCTCATATGGGCTGAAAGAAGTCATGGGCCACACATGGGCCGGAAGTTAAAACAAGCTGAATCATATTGGACGGCCCAGATGACGCTACTGGGCCTAATTTAGATAGGGCATAATGGGCCCTGGGTTAGCGGGCTGTAAACGGGCTATATGCGAAAGGCTTTCCGTGGGCCACCCCGCCACCTTTTGACCAAGTCAAACGGGCCGGCCTTTTCATAGGAATGGGCCTCTGTTGGGACATGCCACGTGTCGCCGTATCATAGGCGCCTTCGGTCCAATGAGCGGATGACATCTGTCCCAACGGTGAGCCGACACGTGTTTCCTCCAGCCAATGATGGTTTTACACGTGGAAAATCCCCGTTGGTCGGGGCTGTTAACGGGTTATTGGATCCAAAACCCGACCCGATAGCTTAACGGTGTTCCGTTATGGTGGATGCCACGTGTCGGTCACCCTTGACAAAGCACTTCTGTGACACGCGATTTATCGTCATGGAAGTGGACACTTCCGTGGTGATAATTTTGGTAATGTCATGGAACACTTCTACGACAGCACAGGTATGACTATCTTGATTCTGTCATAAAATCATCATGGATGTACATGCATGACAAAAAATGCGACCTACTGTGACAAACACGTATCATCATGGAAGTGTATTTTTTTGTAGTGTAGGTCATCTATATATGAGTATATTGACTTAGGAGTCAAATGAGAACATTTGATCATAGGTCATACTCATCGTTTAAGCACAAGTGGGGTTACCACTTCTACATAAAGCATTGTTGTGTTCACACCATTTGATTTGCTTTAGCTCAATTCTTTAGAGTAAAGCTCCCCCTAGATGTGATATCCCCCCTAAGAGGGATGAACTAACCTTGGGTTTTGTCGATAATGACTTCATGTAGGTGTTGAAGATGTGGATGCTCAATGTTGATGTAGATCATTCGGAGCAATCCATTGGAGTGAGTTGCACTTTAAATACCTACACGGGTTAGTCCCACAAGGAACAAGTAAGGATATCCATAGACATAGAAAGATGCACACACAAGATGATGTCCATGAAAGCATTAGGTTACCATGTTCCTCGTGTTACCAACAAGAGGGTTTGTGACTCCTTGGACTAGTGCAATATATGGAAGTTGTTTGCACTTGTCCTTGCCGAAATGATATGAGTGAAGAATATTGGCGGAGTCACCCTCAAGAACTCTCTAGTTCTTCTTCTTTGGGATCCACATCATCTTGATGGGAATCCTTGGAGTTGTAGTCGTACTTGATGAAGTAGATCTTGATGTAGTCTTGGGAACCCACTTGACCAAGGCCTTAGGAGCTTCTTCAAATGCATCAATCTCCTCTTGAAGCTTGTCCTTGCCTTTTTGCTTGTGGTCTTGTGGTGGAAGATCATCTTGAGCTTGTGTTCCTTTGAAATAAGTAGGATCATACTTCTCTTGTTGAGGAACAAACTTTGTCTTGGGGTATTGATCTTCTTCCCATTCAACTCCATTGGCATTGAACATTCGTTCAAAACCAACACCTTGATTCTTCCGATGCCTTCCTTGCTTGCGTACAATCTCCTCGAATTGCTTAATTCCGGCAAGGCTCTTGTAAACACATTTCTCTATAATTCCCTTCAATAAGCTATTTTCTTGCTCAAGTGTAACTTGGCTAAGAGAATCATTAGTGGAATCAAGAGAACTACTAGAAGCAACAACATTGGATTTAGCATGATTATTGTTACTACTAGAAGAAGAATCTTTCTTGTTATTGTTACTAGACTTGACTTGTGGCATGTAAGTAGATAAGCGTAAACGCTTGGCAATGTAAGAAGAACTTTTCTTGCGAAGATCATCATTGATTTCCTTTAAAAACGCATGATCTTGCTCAAGGTTGAGCTTTTCAAAGCGTAACTTCTCATGAGTCTTTAGAAGTTCTCGATAATCTTCCAAGATAGTTTCATGAGCTAACTTAAGAGTGTTTAGTTCTTTAGTTAGGCACTCAATCTTCTCCTTATCATTTTCATTCGTTTTATCTTGATTAGCATGATTAATTGACATTTCATCATGGTATTCATCACTAGAGTTGTCAACAAGTAAATCATCATCACCTAACAAGTCATCTTCATCACTATTAAAATCAACATACTCGGGGTGTGATACCTTTGGGCCTTTAGCCATGAAGCGTCTTCCAATTCCTTCATTTGGTGAGTCCAATATGTCGTAGGAGTTGGTTGACACAAGTGCTAGACTGGCAACACCTTCATCTTGAGTATATTCGGAGTCGGAGTGATAGCTTCTCTCGGAGTGATTGTAGGAGTCGGAGCCGGATACCCATTCACCAACATGAGCTTGATGTCTTCATTTTGTGTAGCTCTTTGATGATTTGTCCTTCCTTTCCGAATCCTTGCTTCTCCGGGATGTTCTTCATTCATAACGATCATCTCTACTCTTCCTCTCTCCTGGTGGTGATTCTTCTCTTCTACTTCTTCTTTTTGGAGAACTAGCAGTGTGACCCGCACATTTGCGTGGCTAGTTGGTGCATACTTACATATTGATATTTTTTCTAAGTTATATAGTCAAATACTATTCCGGGTAAAACCGACAAACATGCTTTGCGGTAACATAATTTCGCTTTGGTAGACAATCTTCATACTAATTTTAATGTTTTGATGGTAAAGACCATCAATAGATGACTAATCATAGGGATGTTTCCCTAACTTTATGGACTTGAATGGCTAACTGTGTATCCTGAGTCAAGAATGATTGGTGCATGGTCCTAAAGTGATTCAATATACTCAAGGATGGAATCAATTATCATGGAGTGTTAGTTCCCATTCAGTATCCATCAACATGGAATAAATTTTCCTCTGTCAGTATCCGACAATTAATTGGCCCAAGTGAACCGCTAGGCGGGCATCTTCAGTGTCTATCATGTCACTAATATTTTTTAGAGGTATCATACTTGAGGTTAGTCGATCTCTTCATTCAATTATCTTCACATCGGCCATATGTCCATTGTGCTATCAACCAATACAATGATGTGCCCTCCAATAATTTTTCAATAGAAATTTGGATATATTATCGTAAAGTATCCCCTTCCTTTACTCCCTCCATATCTGTCGGGGATATACCCTGCGGTGTAAACCGGCCGGAAGTTAACCCGGCCAGACTTGGCGGTTTATTTGAGGTCCCGCTGGCACTTGGCGATATTCATCTGGTGACCCGCCTAGACCTGGAAATTTACCAGCAACCCGCCAGGACGTTGTAACTCACTGGTGACCCGGCGGACGGGTCAGAGGAGCGACAAGACCCGGTGGCCCGTCTGGCGGTTCATGAAGGCCGGTTCAACTATTGTGGGCCGGTTTAAGAGGAAAGGCATGAGGAATATTTACCTTACAAGAAGTTAAGACTAGGACTTGTATCCGATTTCCATTAGAGATAGACTAGTCCTAATCCTAATAGGACTCCACATGTAACCCGCCCCTTCAACATATATAAGGAGGGGCAGGGCTCCCCAAAGAGGGACAAGCTACAAGCAACAAGAAACAATCTCTAGGGCTAGACACAAAGAGGAGAGCCGGTTTACGGCGACTCCCTCGTGATGATAATGAGACCTAGCCTCAAACAGTATGTAGGGTTTTTACCGGATGATGTTTCCCGGGGCCTGAAGCTGTCTAAATCCCTGCCTTGTGTTGCGTCTCTCGATTCCGCTCAACCCCACTCAAGCTACCACATAGATGCGTTGGCCTCGCGACTAAGTCCTGACACTAAGGACATCTGCCGTGACAATTCCATGATAGTTGGCGCCCACCGTGGGGCCCGCGCACGGTGGTGTCGAGTTCTTCAAGGGATCTCTCTTAGGGATCGAGAAACTCGCAATTGAATCAGATGAAAAAGAGTCGGCACGTAGTGATCGCATACGTGATTGGTCAGAGAAGAAGGAATTTTAGGGTTTGTGTGCGCCGCCCCGTGCGTGGCTCGGTGACTCGCCGAATCCGAAGACTGGTCAATATCTGCTGCAGCAACCGACGTACAAACCAAGACGATGTCTACTTCGGCGAGTTATATGTGTTCTGGTAGGATTCTTGGTTAAAGCTACTCGCTGAATAAACAAAAACAACAAACACTGACAGGAGTAATTCCCGAGAGGATTGAATTTCTACTGCTACACTCGTGGGAATTATGGTCAAGTACTAGTAGTTGTGCGGTTTACGAGAGCTGATTGATTTTAGGAATAGTACTAGGTACTACTTCTAGTACGTGAGTTCTAATGAGAGCAAGTTTTGATTAAGTAAACTCCGATGCATCACGTAAGGACTCAAGTAGCATCAAGGAGAGATTCCAGAGGAATAATATAGTACAAGCCGGGATCAAAATTGATCCGGACTCGGACTCGCCGGCCGTGCGCCCGTCTCCCGAGTTGCCGGGCGGCTCCGCCTCGGATCTGACCTTCTGGTCGTCGTCCTTGTGGCCAGGCCGCCCCGGTCTCAACTCCGAGCCATTGCTTATCCGAGCACGCCGCGCCTCCTTCTGCTAGTTGCTGCCATGGCCAAGCCGCCGGCACATCTCCGCCATCAGGCGTCGAGTGGGCAGCCTCGTCAGCCGCCGCGATGACCCGCCGCCATGCTTTTCATCCGTGGTTGCAGACCACGTCCGCGGCCTTCGTCCTTGAGCTTCATTGAGCCGCCGCCTGCAAGCTCTCCTACGCGGAGTCACCGCTGCCTCGTCGACCCGCTAACTAGCCGTCGCGGGTGAGCCGCCCCGGTCTTGGAGCCGCCCTGTGTCAAGTCGCCAGGCTGTCAATGACGAGTCGCCGGCCGTTTCCTCTGCTGTTCTTTTCCACTGACGAGGCTTCAGACCAGTGCCTACGAGCAAACTGTTTTGCTCAGCTGCCGTGGTTCTTCACAACTAGTGGAGGATCTTCAGAGTTCTTTACAATGACCAGAGATTATGTTCAAAGATTTCAAAGTTCAATTGACACAAAGTACAGCCTACGCCGGCTCCTGGAAAGATACCACATCAGCAGGTACACAGTTTTGTTGGTCACCTCCACCGGCTCACATCGCCGCGGCAATCTACATCCGCTTGTTTACCTCTGCCGGTCCCAGCCTTAAGCCGCCAGTGCGCTGCCTTCGTCCCTGAGGCGACCTTACCTCGTTCACCCGCTTTTGCCATGCGTCGCTGTCGCGCCGAGTCACCGCTCCTACCTCGAGTCGCCACTGGTGCGGGCTACCGCGAGTCGCCGCCCTCACCCCTTGGCCTGTTTCTATCGAGAGCCCCTGGCTCGCGAGTTGCCTTTGCTGGAGCAACAAGTGTGAGATACAGAAGAAAGAAGAGGCTGGGTGCAAATCACTGGACCAAACGCATGCACAGTCCAGGTTTCGAGGCTGAGTTATCCGCAGAATAAAATATGTGTATCCAGTATGAGTGACTGAGATATAAAAATGCCAGGTGATATCCATCCAAGTTTATTTTACTAAACATATTGTTTTCATCAAAGAACAATTACTTTGGTCTGTATATTTTTATGTGCAGCAAAGGTGGTGCCATGTTGTGCCTATGAAGTGTACGTCCGCACCATCACGCACCGGCGTCTGCGCCTGTTTACTGATGGAACATGTGTGCACAAGTTGCCGCCCGTGCAGCTTAATCTATATCAACCCGCCGGAGCCGCGTTGAGCCGCCCTTGCCGTTTTGAGCTGCCCGGATTATATTAAGTCATCGGTCTGCCTGAGCCACCGGAACTATATTGAGTCGCCGGTCTGCCTGGGCCACCGCTGTGGTGACAAACGGATCATCCGTCGTCCAAACACATCAGGTGATATCCATCTAAAATATCTTTTATTGGCACATATTATTGTCAAAGAGCAGTTTATCTTTGTCTTGGTCTGCAATATTGTTCTTGTACGACAATTGTTCACTATATCAAAACGACGCGGTTAACTCGCCCGTCCGTGCCAGTTTACGACACCAATATCCGGTTTACAATGCCGCGGCCGACTCGTCTGTCAGAGCCGCCACTGATGATGCGGTCGTCTCTGATGTCCATCTCTCGCGGCCTGGTCTACATCGACATACCGGGCCGCACCGTCTGCATGAGCTGTTTATTGGATATGAGCAAGTCACAGCTTGGGTAGCCCGGTTTTCTTTCAAATTGGAGGCAAATTATCGTCAACCGCCGTCTGCACTGGATGGCTCAATAAGCAGGCACACAAGTCGCCGCCATTACAGTTCTGGTTAACTTCAAATCGCCAGTTGGAAGGAACCATTGGCCGAGTTGCTGACATGGCTCATACAGGATCATTTATAACCCGCCGCAGTCATCACAACCTTCTGTGGATTCACATCGTGTTATCAACACCAATGATATACAAGTTATGCCGGTTTATATCACGGTCAAATATGGAGAGTTTCAAGCCAACTCCTCCAGTCACCTTGAGACTCGGGGGCTACGATGACATGACTAAGCAAATCTTGCCAGCAAATTTAAGAACCCCAGGACGATGGAGGGAAAGATAACTCGGTCCCGGAGGCTACTGTTATTTGAAGGCCGTCAGAAAATTTCCGGCTTAGTAAGTATATGACAGTTACAAAATCCCGGCTCAATGAAGAAGTTCCGGATCATCAGAAAGGATTCCGGTTTAAAATCCGGCTCAAGGGAAGTCAGGCTCACTGAAGCTCTCAAGTATCCGGTTTACAGTCCGGTTTAAGGGAAATATATTCTCCCACAAAGCTCTCAAGCGCTCAAATCCGGTTTTAAAATGTCCGGTTCAAAAAGGAATTAACTTCTCGCAAGTTCGAGTTGAAAGGCCATCAGAAAATTTCTGGCTGAAAATGAAGATTCCGGTTTACAATCCGATTCAAGGGAAAGATGTCTCCCACAAAGCTTTGAAGCTCTCAATATCCGGTTCAAAATCCAGGTTCAAGAAGGATTTATCTCTTGCAAAAAGTTAAAGGGTGCCAAAGAGGGCTTGCTGCCATGATGCGCGGTCCAAACATGGGTATCATGCCTTATTGGCTTATCATATTATTGGTCACTTGGGGGCTTGGTCGTATCCGAACCATAGCCACGCCTCTTGATCGGCCTAGTGCGACAATATCACTTGGGGGCTTGGTCGTGTCCGAACCAATGCAACACCTTTTGATAGGCGGAAGCCACCAGATCACTTGGGGACATGGTCAAGTCTGAACCAGTCACGCCTCTTGATCGTCCTAAGGCCATAGAGTCACTTGGGGGCTTGGTCGAACCCGAACCATTGCCACGCCACTTGATCGGCAAAATGCCACGGTTTCAGTTGGGGACCTGGCTGACTTGAACCATAGCTACACCTTATTGGGAGCTTGGTCGTGTCCGACCTTGGTAACACCATCTGATCGGCTCAGTAAAGCCTCTTTTTGCAAATGGTCTTATCATTGCCTTTGCTTCCATATTTTTTTATAACTGTTATTTGATTTTTGTTGCGTTTTTAAACCGACATTGTTAATCCGTTTCAAACTGTCAATTACAAATTGGTGGAACACGGACAAATCGTAATCCGGAGACTATCTGCCCGGTTTGATTTTATGTTACCATCTTATTATGGAGTAAACCGGTGTTCATTAACCTGGCTTGACTTTCAATTACAAATTGTCAGTACATGATCAAATCATAATCCGGAGATTATCCGCCCAGTCTGGTTTGACTACGAGTCGCCTGTATTATATATGGTTAAACCGGTGTTTATCACAACCCAGTACGGTTTTATCATAAATCGACAAAGTATGAAAGGAGTTATCATTACTCAAGATTGGGGTTATCACCCTTACTACAAAAAGTTGGTAAACCAATGATGTGATTCAATGTCACAGGTATGATATATTTCATTGATTATTCTTAAGTGCAGCCTTGGTTATAAACCTGGGTTATATGTTGGGCATTATGACCCGTCCGGCGGTAAACCGCCAGGACACTTTAAACTTGTTGTATGCAGAGACAGGTTGAATAAATCATGATGATAAATTATCCGGTGTTTATTAAACCGGCCTGGCTTTAAGACGTAAGTCGCTAGTATATGATGAGAAATTATCCAGTGTTTGTTAACCCGGCCTAGCTTTGGACTATAAGTCACCAGCACATATTTGGATTGCGCCATTGGAATCATGCGCTTATAAATCATTGGGTTATATTGTTCAAATAGCCAAACTTGGCTGAATTTTCATTATGATATTGAATGAATAAGGTTTTTCATACCAGATTATATTATCTTGAATAAGCCAACATGGCTAGATTTTTATTATGGTTATCAATAACCAATATTATGATTAAGGTTTTCAAAGTCGCTTCAGCGCAATGGCTATTATTTCATCAAGGGGTATGATTCATTCTACAATGGAGGGAATAGTCCCGAGTCGCTGCAGGCTTACGACCCGGCACTTGGAGGCTACATTATTTAAGTTGAGATTATATCAAATATGCAAGTCTCATGTCGCTGCAAGCATGCACCATGACATTTGGGGGCTAATGCAAAGTAATTCTTTGCTCATATTATTGAAGACCCGACTCATCACATTATAATGAGTCGGCCCTTGGGGGCTACCAATTGCTCCTATCAACAATTGAAGGTACAAAGCTTTTTATTCATTATATTGGAGGGTCCACTGCTCAGTTGGTAAAGCACAAGGCTCTTCACCTTGTGGACGTGGATTCAAGTACCATGATGGGGGTTACATCATATGATGTTATTTTCATTGAAGTATATATTAAGTCCCAGCTCAATATTATCTTACTGAGCCGGCACTTGGGGGCTACACATCATTGCTCAAATCTACATGATTCTACCTACAAAGTCCCTGCTCATTATTGCATAATGACCCGGCCCTTGAGGGCTACACTGGTTGAAGTTTTTATGAGTATAAGACAATTACAAGTCCCAGGTTGCTGCAAGCATGACAACCCGGCACTTGGGGGCTACATAGTATGAAGTATTCAGTTTTTACTAGTCACTGGGATGAACAACATGGATTTCTTTGAAAGTGGCAGTATTTATATTGAAGCAAAGTCTTAAGCCACCACTTTGTTCTGCTCAAAGACATGGGGGCTACAGGTATTATATTATTATCGAAGAAATATTGTCAAATTCTCTGATTGAGCAAACTAGGTTGACCCAGCGTCACCAATCATTATGACCCTCTGGCTGCAACCCGGCGTCATTAATAATCATGAACCGGCGTTGGCAACAATCATGAACCGGTGTCTGCAACAATAATGACTCGAAATTATCAAGTTTTTATAACCCGACAGTCTTTGGCAATGATAAAACCGGCAAGTTCTGCATCTTCAAACCGGTTGAATATCAGATGAGTATTTCAAGACCAATATTTCTTAAACCGGCACTTTGGAAGCTGACTCAAGTGGATTATTCTTCACAATATTTTTTCTATAAGAAGCCAACATCAGCAATTTGAGTATGAAGCTGGTTATTGACCCGGATTTTCTAGAAGGAGGAAATGACAAAGGACTTAAGGACGATCAGGTGCCAGTCTACAAGAATTCTTAACTCGGAGCACAACCTGCCAAATTTGTTCTGGTGTTTATTTTGCAGCATAAGTTTACCATGGATAAATCCAAGTTAAACTTGGGGGCTAATGTCGGGGATATACCCCGCGGTGTAAACCGACCGGAAGTTAACCCGGACGGACTTGGCGGTTTATTTGAGGTCCCGCTGGCACTTGGCGATATTCATCTGGTGACCCGCCCAGACCTGGCAATTTAGCAGCAACCCGCCAGGACGTTGTAACTCACTGATGACCCGGCGAACGGGTCAGAGGAGCGACAAGACCCGGTGGCCCGTCTGGCGGTTCATGAAGGCCGGTTCAACTATTGTGGGCCGGTTTAAGAGGAAAGGCATGAGGAATATTTACCTTACAAGGCGTTAAGACCAGGACTTGTATCCGATTTGCATTAGAGATAGACTAGTCCTAATCCTAATAGGACTCCACATGTAACCCGCCCCTTCAACATATATAAGGAGGGGCAGGGCTCCCCAAAGAGGGACAAGCTACAAGCAACAAGAAACAATCTCTAGGGCTAGACACAAAGAGGAGAGCCGGTTTACGGCGACTCCCTCGTGATGATAATGAGACCTAGCCTCAAACAGCATGTAGGGTTTTTACCGGATGATGTTTCCCGGGGCCCGAAGCTGTCTAAATCCCTGTCTTGTGTTGCATCTCTCGATTCCGCTCAACCCCTCTCAAGCTACCACATAGATGCGTTGGCCTCGTCACTAAGTCCTGGCACTAAGGACATCTGCTGTGATAATTCCACGACAATATCTCTCATGCACATCCTTTTTCTAATCGTGTTTCTGGTATTGTGTGTGTGTGCTTATAGGCTCCTCAAGTGGTTTGAATTCGCCAAATTATTGCTTGTGTTTTCAGTAATTACCAAAATATAATCTCCCCTCCTTCCCTCATCTCTCTGTTGTCCATATAATTTTTTAATTATAGCACTGGCATTTTGCATTTAATGATATTTTCTTAGCACAAAAAGAATTTCATAATACACACTTGACATGAGGTTTTCTTAGATCGACATGAGTTGTTACTTACAAAGTTTTTCCTCTAAAACATACTCTTAATTAATTCCATCAGAGCGCCTATTTATGGTCGTGTGCGCGTATTTTATTGCTTGGTTCATTTGCTTATATACATCAATTAATTTCATCAAGGAAGTGATTTTACCTTAGTTGGGTGGAGTGATGTATAATCTACTTGCATGGTTTTACTTACGATATACTTAAAATTTAGCTATTTAGATACAGTGCTACCAAAGTAAACTAAAAATATATTGTGCTTGTTCCATTTGATTTTTATTATTTTTATAAATCCATATGGAAATAGATTTTGCATTTTTATCGACCTAATAATAAGAGTTGTATCTGGTCAAACATTCAATTCCCCATTAAAGTTATTAGAAAGATGTGTGACTTCCTGTGGGTGCTGGTGCCCGTACTATGTGCGTATGTATATCGAATTTGGTACTCCTATATTAATAATTGTATATATAAAAGAATTTAATTGTACCTAGTGACTTGGATTTGCTATGGTCAATTTCATCGGATGCAAATATGAAACGCCATCGGTCCGAGTCAGCTGACATGGATTAGCTAGAAGTATCTAATACTCCCTCCATCCGAGAATATAAGATCATTTTTCATACTATCATAGTGTAAAAAATGATCTGATATTTTGGCATGGACGGAGTACCTGTTTTTTGTGCCTATATAATGATTCATATTTTTTCTTAGCTAGAAGTATCTAAGAATATAAGATCATTTTTTTATACTATCATAGTGTAAAAAATGATCTGATATTTTGGCATGGACGGAGTACTTGTTTTTTGTGCCTATATAATGATTCATATTTTTTCTTCAAACATGCAAGAAAAGAGTCCAATATTAATTTAGAGCTTACCGAACCTGATGTTTGCAAACATACATTTGATATGATTTTTCCCAGAATAGGTATACTTTCGTACTCACGTACATGTTTTCTTTATTCACGTACATTCCTACTCACACAATATACAAACATTCCTACTCATGTATTTTTTTTAACACGGTCAGCAGATGAATGTGTGCCATGTTTTATGATTTTACATGCTTTGGGTTACAGCTCGGTCTGGCCGGAGAGGCAATTAGAGCTGTAGTTCAAAAAAAAAGATTTCAGGGATACCTGTAGTTAAACTTTTTTTAAATGATTTCGTACTTGTATATATAGTGTTCCTACAAAATACCTATCTAGTGCAATTGGGTCCGATTGATCTTTTATGCATGTGCTTGTCCTTATGAAAATAGACTTCCTCTTCCTACAAAATAGACTTCCTAATTACATACCTAGTGCATATTGTACAGTTTTGCTAAACCGGAGTACTACTCAATATGCCCTGCCCATAGGTTGTACACAGGTGACAGGCCTTGGTAGTAAAAGAGGAAAATAGCCTTGCTAATTATAACATACCAAAGTGCATATTGAATCAGATTTCGCTATGTACACTCAAGAAGAAAATAGATTCGCTATGTGTTATGCACTGTCGAAAAGGCTTTACACGTAACCTACTTTTTTTAGAAGAACTTGACTTTCCTAGTAAAAAAAGTAATTCTGCTTCCGTGTACCCTTGACCGAGTCCAGCCAGTCCACGGCGTCTATGCCCATGCACGTGAGTAGGACTCTTTTGAGTTCTCCGTGGAAAAGATGCATATTTTTTCTTTATTGAGGGACGGACGTGCATATCTTTTGGTACATGTGTTTTATGTACGTGACAACATGACGGCATCTTTTTTTGAACTCTCAACATGACATGCATCTTAACGTGATAGGCATGTTAACGTGTTACGTAAAAGATATGAAATCTCAACCGTTATTATTACGATCAAACGGTGCAAATAATATTAGCACATGTGGATGAACGTGGTGGCTTATTTGACTCTTGTCTTAAGTATATAATAGATCTTCTCTTCTTTTGTAAGGAGTTGTATACTCATTGGAATAGTGTCCGGGTCTTCCACAATTGTAGCAATTACGCTCACGACTAGAAGATCTTTTGTCATTGTAGGACCTTGACTTGGAACTTCTTTCATCGCTTCTACTCTTGTAGAACTTGTTGAAGTTCTTCACCATTAGGCTCAATTCTTCATTGAAGGTTTGTTTCTCACTTGATGATGTGGGAGCTTCACATGAGGCTTTGTAAGCACCACTTGACTTATTGTGAAGCTCTTCCTTATTCTTCAGTGACATCTCATGAGCAACAATTCTCCAAATGACTTCCATTGGCTTGAGTCTTTGTAATTGGGAATCATTTGGATCAATGTGCACATGGTATCATATTTTCCATCCAAGGATCTTAGGATCTTCTTGATGATGAATTTATCGGTCATCTCTTCACTTCCTAAGCCGGAATTCTCATTTGTGATGAGAGCAAGCCTAGAGTACATTTCAGCGACGCCTTTACCATCCTTCATTTTGAACTTGTCAAGTTGACTTTGAAGCACATCCAATTTGGATTCCTTGACGGAGTCGGTACCTTCGTGCATATCAATCAAAGTATCCCAAATTTCCTTTGCATTCTCAAGATGGCTGATTTTGTTGAATTCTTCGGGGCACAATCCGTTGAAGAGAATATCACAAGCTTGAGCATTGTATTACAACATCTTCAACTCTTCTGTGGTAGCTTCACGGTTCAGTTCTCTCCCATCAAAGAATTCACCTTGCAAGCCAATACACACAATAGCCCAAACGACGGGATTATGTCCAAGAATATGCATTTTGATCTTATGCTTCCAAGTAGCAAAATTTGTACCATCAAAGTAAGGACCTATATGGTGGTAATTTCTCTCGCTAGATGCCATACTCTCCTAGGTTGTGAAACCAAGGCTATGACCACCAAAAGCTATGGAAATCAAAGCAAATGGAGACCAAAGCTCTGATACCACTTGTAGGATGGAAAGTATGTCTAGAGGGGGGGGGTGATTAGACTACTTGGCCAAATAAAAATCTAGCCTTTTCCCAATTTTAGTTCTTGGCAGATTTTAGCAACTTAGCACAAGTCAAGCAATCAACCTACACATGCAATTCTAAGAGTATAGTAATGGAATGTAAAACAATTGCATATGAAGGTAAAGTGAGGAGTTTGAGGAAGCAAACGCAATGTTGACATGGAGATTTTTTATCCGTGGTTCCGATAGGTGGTGCTATCGTACATCCACGTTGATGGAGACTTCAACCCACGAATGGTAAGGGTTGCACGAGTCCACGGAGGGCTCCACCCACGAAGGGTCCACGAAGAAGGAACCTTGTCTATCCCACCATGTCCGCCGCCCACGAAGGACTTGCCTCACTCGGGTAGATCTTCACGAAGTAGGCGATCTCCTTGGCCTTACAAACTCCTTGGTTCAACTCCACAATCTTGACGGAGGCTCCCAAGTGACACCTAACCAATCTAGGAGACACCACTCTCCAAGAGGTAATACATGGTGTGTTGATGATGAACTCCTTGCTCTTGTTCTTAAAGTGATAGTCTCCCCAACACTCAACTCTCTCTCACAGGATTAGGATTTGGTGGAAAGAAGATTTGAGTGGAAAGCAACTTGGGGAAGGCTAGAGATCGAGATTTATGTGGTAGGAATGGAATATCTTGACCTCAACACAAGTGTAGGTGGTTCTCTCTCAGAAAATGTATGTTGGAAGTGTAGGCATGTTCTGATGGCTGTCTCCACGAATGAAGAGTTGGTGGAGGGGTATATATATATAGCCTCCACACAAAATCTAACCGTTACACACAACTTACCAAACTCGATGGGACCGAATTGTGAAACTCGGTCAGACCGATTTAGGCATTTCGGTGGGACCGACATGTTAACTCGGTCGGACCGATACTGTTAGGGTTAGGGCATAACATAATCTCGGTGAGACCGATTACACAAACTCGATGAGACCGATTTTGGTAATAGACAAATAGAGAGTCAGGCAAACTCGGCGGGACCGATTCGCTCATCTCGGTTGGACCAAAACATTACGAAATGGAAACAGAGAGTTTGCATTGCAATCTTGGTGGGACCGATCGCTCATCTCGGTTTGACTGAAATGTTACAAAGGGAAACAGAGAGATTACAATCCCATCTCGGCGAGATCGAGATCCCTATCGGTGAGACTGAAAAGACTAGGGTTTTTGGCAGTGGCTATGTCAACTGAACTCGGTGGCGCCGGATAGAAAGTTTTAATGGGGCCGAGTTTGACTTTTGGTTTGGGACATATGTGGATGTGAGAAAGTAGTTGAGGGTTTTCGGAGCATATCACTAAGCACTTTGAGCAAGCAAGCCATTAAGCAACACCTCATCCGCTCTTAATAGTATTGGCTTTCCTATGGACTCAATGTGATCTTGGATCACTAAAAGTAAAATGTAGAGTCTTGTGCTTTGAGCTTGAGCCAATCCTTTTGTCCTTAGCATCTTGAAGGGGTTCCACATTTCTCATCCATGCCATGCCAAACATTGAGCTTTCCTGAAATATTTATCTTGAAATAGCATTACCTCAATGAGTTATATGTTGTTAGGAATTACCAAAACCACCCAGGGATAGTTGCACTTTCAATTTTGTAGGGATAACTTTCTTTAGCGTTGATATTCTGAAAGACATGATTGCTTGTTGGGATGTCTGAGTATTGATGTCTTTATGTGAAATTATAGACTATTGCTTTGAATCACTTATGTCTTAATATTCATGCCATGACTAGACATATGATCAAGTTTATGTTAGGTAGCATTCACATCAAAAATTATGTTTTTTATCATTTACCTACTCGAGACAAGCAGGAATTAAGCTTGGGGATGCTGATACTGAAGGAAATATGCCCTAGAGGCAATAATAAAGTTATTATTTATTTCCTCAATTCATGATAAATGTTTATTAATCATGCTAGAATTGTATTAACCGAAAACTTAATAAATGTGTGAATACATAGGCAAAACATATAGTCCCTAGTATGTATCTGCTTGACTACCTCGTTAATCAAAGATGGTTATGTTATCATTTGATGAATGGGATCACATCATTAGGAGAATGATGTGATGGACATGACCCATCCGTTAGCTTAGCATTATGATCGTGTTAGTTTCATTGCTACTGATTTCTTCATGACTTATACAAGTTCCTCGGGCTATGAGATTATGCAACTCCCGAATAACGGAGGAATACTTTATGTGCTACCAGAAGTCACAAAGTAAATGGTTGATTATAAAGGTGCTCTACAGGTGTCTCGAAGGTGTTTGTTGGGTTGGAATTGATCGAGATTAGGATTTGTCACTCTGTGTTTCGGAGAGGTATCTCTGGGCCCACTCGGTAATACTCATCACTATAAGCCTTGCAAGCATTGTGACTAATGAGTTAGTTGCGGGATGAAGTATTACAGAACGACTAAAGAGACTTGCCGGTAACGAGATTGAACTAGGTATGATGATACCGACGATCAAATCTCGGGCAAGTAACATACCGATGACAAAGGGAACAACGTATGTTGTTATGCGGTTTGACCGATAAAGTGTTGGAAATATGCCCTAGAGGCAATAATAAAATGGTTATTATTATATTTCTTTGTTCATGGTAATAGTCTATTATTCATGCTATAATTGTGTTATCCAGAAATCAAAATACACGTGAGAATACATAGACCACAATGTGTCCCTAGTGAGCCTCTAGTTGACTAGCTCGTTGATCGACAGATAGTCATGGTTTCCTGACTATGGGCATTGGATGTCATTGATAACGGGATCACATCGTTAGGAGAATGATGTGATGGACAAGACCCAATCCTAAGCATAGCTCAAAGATCGTGTAGTTCGTTTAACTAGAGCTTTTTCCAAATGTCAAGTATCATTTCCTTAGACCATGAGATTGTGCAACTCCCGGATACCATAGGAGTGCTTTGGGTGTGCCAAACGTCACAACGTAACTGGGTGACTATAAAGGTGCACTACGGGTATCTCCGAAAGTGTCTGTTGGGTTGGCACGAATCGTGTTGGAAATATGCCCTAGAGGCAATAATAAATAAGTTATTATTATATTTCTTTGTTCATGATAATAGTCTTTTATTCATGCTATAACTGTATTATCCGGAAATCGTAATATACGTGTGAATACATAGACCACAATATGTCCCTAGTGAGCCTCTAGTTGACTAGCTCGTTGTGATTAACAGATAGTCATGGTTTCCTGGCTATGGACATTGGATGTCGTTGATAACGGGATCACGTCATTAGGAGAATGATGTGATGGACAAGACCCAATCCTAAGCATAGCACAAAGATCGTGTAGTTCATTTGCTAGAGCTTTGCCAATGTCAAGTATCTCTTCCTTTGACCATGAGATCGTGTAACTCCTGGATACCGTAGGAGTGCTTTGGGTGTATCAAACGTCACAACGTAACTGGGTGACTATAAAGGTGCACTACAGGTATCTCCGAAAGTATCTATTGTTTTATGCGGATCGAGACTGGGATTTGTCACTCCGTGTAAACGGAGAGGTATCTCTGGGCCCACTCGGTAGGACATCATCATATGCGCAATGTGACCAAGGAGTTGATCACGGGATGATGTGTTACGGAACGAGTAAAGTGACTTGCCGGTAACGAGATTGAACAAGGTATTGGATACCGACGATCGAGTCTCGGGCAAGTAAAATACCGATAGACAAAGGGAATTGAATACGGGATTGATTAAGTCCTTGACATCATGGTTCATCCGATGAGATCATCGTGGAACATGTGGGAGCCAACATGGGTATCCAGATCCCGCTGTTGGTTATTGACCGGAGAACGTCTCGGTCATGTCTGCATGTCTCCCGAACCCGTAGGGTCTACACACTTAAGGTTCGATGACGCTAGGGTTATAAAGGAAGCTTGTATGTGGTTACCGAATGTTGTTCGGAGTCCCGGATGAGATCCCGGACGTCACGAGGAGTCCCGGAATGGTCCGAAGGTAAAGATTTATATATAGGAAGTCCTGTTTCGGCCATCGGGACAAGTTTCGGGGTCATCGGTATTGTACCGGGACCACCGGAAGGGTCCCGGGGGCCCACCGGGTGGGGCCACCTGCCCCGGGGGGCCACATGGGCTGTAGGGGGTGCGCCTTGGCCTACATGGGCCAAGGGCACCAGCCCCAAGAGGCCCATGCGCCTAGGGAACCCTAGAGGGAAGAGTCCTTGAGGGGGAAGGCACCTCCGAGGTGCCTTGGGGAGGATGGACTCCTCCCCCTCCTCTTGGCCGCCGCACCAGATGCCATTTGGAGGCTGGCCGCCGCCCCTTGGGGTGGGAAACCCTAAAGGGGGCGCAGCCCTCCCCTTCCCCTATATATATGAGGCCTAGGGGCTGCCCATAACACGCGATTTGATCTCTCGTTGGTGCAGCCCTGCCCCTCTCCCTCCTCCTCCTCTCCCATAGTGCTTGGCGAAGCCCTGCGGGATTGCCACGCTCCTCCACCACCACCACGCTGTTGTGCTGCTGTTGGATGGAGTCTTCCTCAACCTCTCCCTCTCTCCTTGCTGGATCAAGGCGTGGGAGACGTCACCGAGCTGTACGTGTGTTGAACGCGGAGGTGCCGTGCGTTCGGCACTTGATCATCGGTGATTTGAATCACGACGAGTACGACTCCATCAACCCCGTTCACTTGAACGCTTCCGCTTAGCGATCTACAAGGGTATGTAGATGCACCCTCTCTTTCTACTCGTTGCTGGTCTCTCCATAGATAGATCTTGGTGTTACGTAGGAAATTTTTTGAATTTCTGCTACGTTCCCCAACAGTGGTATCAGAGCTAGGTCTATTGCGTAGATTCTTTGCACGAGTAGAACACAAAGTAGTTGTGGGCATTGATGTTGTTCAATATGCTTACCGTTACTAGTCCAATCTTGTTTCGACGGTATTGTGGGATGAAGCGGCCCGGACCGACCTTACACGTACTCTTACGTGAGACAGGTTCCACCGATTGACATGCACTTGGTGCATAAGGTGGCTAGCGGGTGCCAGTCTCTCCCACTTTAGTCGGAACGGATTCGATGAAAAGGGTCCTTATGAAGGGTAAATAGCAATTGGCATATCACGTTGTGGTCTTGCGTAGGTAAGAAACGTTCTTGCTAGAAACCCATAGCAGCCACGTAAAACATGCAACAACAATTAGAGGACGTCTAACTTTTTTTTGCAGGGTATGCTATGTGATGTGATATGGCCAAAAGGATGTGATGAATGATATATGTGATGTATGAGATTGATCATGTTCTTGTAATAGGATTCACGACTTGCATGTCGATGAGTATGACAACCGGCAGGAGCCATAGGAGTTGTCTTTATTTATTGTATGACCTGCGTGTCATTGAAGAACGCCATGTAAACTACTTTACTTTATTGCTAAACGCGTTAGTCATAGAAGTAGAAGTAGTCGTTGGCGTGACAACTTCATGAAGACACGATGATGGAGATCATGATGATGGAGATCATGGTGTCATGCCGGTGACAAGATGATCATGGAGCCCCGAAGATGGTGATCAATGGAGCTATATGATATTGGCCATATCATGTCACAACTATATAATTGCATGTGATGTTTATTATGATTATGCATCTTGTTTACTTAGGACGACGGTAGTAAATAAGATGATCCCTTATAAAATTTCAAGAAGTGTTCTCCCCTAACTGTGCACCGTTGCTACAGTTCATCGCTTCTAAGCACCACGTGATGATCGGGTGTGATGGATTCTTACGTTCACATACAACGGGTGTAAGACAGTTTTACACAGCGAAAACACTTAGGGTTAACTTGACGAGCCTAGCATGTGCAGACATGGCCTCGGAACACGGAGACCGAAAGGTCGAGCATGAGTCGTATAGTAGATACGATCAACATGAAGATGTTCACCGATGAAGACTAGTCCGTCTCACGTGATGATCGGACACGGCCTAGTTGACTCGGATCATGTGATCACTTAGATGACCAGAGGGATGTCTATCTGAGTGGGAGTTCATAAGATGAACTTAATTATCCTGAACATAGTCAAAAGACCTTTTGCAAATTATGTCGTAGCTCGCGCTTTAGTTCTACTGTTTTAGATATGTTCCTAGAGAAAATATAGTTGAAAGTTGATAGTAGCGATTATGCGATCAGTAGAAAGCTTATGTCCTTAATGCACCGCTCAGTGTGCTGAACCCCAAACGTCGTTTGTGGATGTTTCGAACATCGAACATACATGTTTTGATAACTATGATAGTTCAGTTAAATGGTTTAAGTAGAGGCACCAAAGACGTTTTCGAAACGTCGCGGAACATATGAGATGTTTCGAGGGCTGAAATTGGGATTTTAGGCTCGTGCCCACGTCAAGAGGTATGAGACCTCCGACAATTTTCTTAGCCTACAAACTAAGGGAGAAAAGCTCAATCGTTGAGCTTGTGCTCAGATTGTCTGAGTGCAACAATCACTTGAATCGAGTGGGAGTTGATCTTCCAAATGAGATAGTGATGTTTCTCCAAAGTCATTGCCACCAAGCTGCTAGAGCTTCGTGATGAACTATAACATATCAGGGATAAATATGATGATCCTTGAAATATTCATGATGTTTGACACCGCGAAAGTAGAAATCAAGAAGGAGCATCAATTGTTGATGGTTGGTGAAACCACTAGTTTCAAGAAGGGCAAGGGAACAAAGGGATACTTCATGAAACGGCAAATCAGCTGCTGCTCCAGTGAAGAAACCCAAGGTTGAACCCAAACCCGAGACTAAGTGCTTCTGTAATAAGGGGAACAGTCACTAGAGCAGGATTACCCTAGATACTTGGTAGATGAGAAGGCTGGCAAGGTCGATAGAAGTATATTGGATATACATTATGTTAATGTGTACTTTACTAGTACTCCTAGTAGCACCAGGGTATTAGATACCTTTTCGATTGCTAAGTGTTAGTAACTCGAAATAAAAGCTACGGAATAAAACGGAGACTAGCTAAAGGTGAGCTGACAATATGTGTTGGAAGTGTTTCCAAGTTTGATGTGATCAAACATCGCACGCTCCCTCTACCACCGAGATTGGTGTTTGCGTTGAGCATAGACATGATTGGATTATGTCTATCGCAATACGGTTATTCATTTAAGGAGAATAATGGTTACTCTATTTTTGAATAATACCTTCAATGGTCTTGCACCTAAAGGAATGGTTTATTGGATCTCGGTCGTAGTGATACACATTTTCATGCCAAAAGATATAAGATAGTAATGATAGTACCACTTACTTGTGGCACTGCCATGTAAGTCATAATGGTATAAAACGCATGAAGAAGCTCCATGTTGATGGATCTTTGGACTCACTCGTTTTTGAAAAGTTTGAGACATGCGAACCATGTCTATTGGTGTATATGCATGAAGAAACTCCATGCAAATGGATCATTCGGACTCACTTGATTTTGAATCACTTGAGATATGCAAATCATACCACATGGGCAAGATGACTGAAAAGCCTCATTTTTCAGTAAGATGGAACAAGATAGCAACTTGTTGGAAGTAACACATTTTGATGTGTGCAGTCGAATGAGTGCTGAGGCATGCAGTGAATATCATTATGTTCTTACTTCACAGATGATTCGAGTAAATGTTGAGTATATTTACTTGATGAAACACAAGTCTGAATTATTGAGTGGTTCAAGTAATTTCAGAGTGAAGTAGCAGATCATTGTGACAAGAGGATAAAATGTCTATGATATGATCATAGAGATGAATATCTGAGTTACGAGTTTTGGCACACAATTAAGACATTGTGGAAATTGTTTCGCAATTAATACCGCTTGGAACACCATAACGTGATAGTGTGTCCGAACATCATAGTTGCACCCTATTGGATATGGTGCGTACCATGATGTCTCTTATCGAATTACCACTATCGTTCATGGGTTAGGCATTAGAGACAACCACATTCACTTCAAATAGGGCACCACGTAATTCCGTTGAGATGACACCGTATGAATTATGGTTTAGAGAAACCTAAGTTGTCGTTTCTTAAAAGTTTGGGGCTGCGACGCTTATATGAAAAAGTTTCAGGTTGATAAGCTCGAACCCAAAGCGGATAAAATGCATCTTCATAGGAAACCCAAAACAGTTGGGTATACATCCTAATTCAGATCCGAAAGCAATATGGATTGTTTCTAGAATCGGGTCCTTTCTCGAGGAAAAGTTTCTCTCGAAAGAATTGAGTGGGAGGATGGTGGAGACTTGATGAGGTTATTGAACCGTCTCTTCAACTAGTGTGTGACAGGGCACAGGGAGTTGTTCCTGTGGCACCTACACCAATTGAAGTGGAAGCTTATGATATTGATCATGAAACTTCGGATCAAGTCACTCCCATACCTCGTGGGATGACAAGGATACGTACTACTTCAGAGTGGTACGTAATCCTGTCTTGAAGGTCATGTTGCTAGACAACAATGAACCTACGAGCTATGGAGAAGCGATGGTGGGCCCGAATTCCGATAAATGGCTTGAGGCCATAAAATCCGAGAGAGGATCCATGTATGAAAACAAAGTGTAGACTTTGGCAAAACGGCTCGATGGTCGTAAGGCTAATGAGTACAGATGGATTTCAAAAGGAAGACGGACAATGATGGTAAATGTCACCATTAAGAAAGCTTGACTTGTCGTTAAGATGTTTTCCGACAAGTTCAAGGAGTTGACTACGATGAGATTTTCTCACTCGTAGCGATGCTAAGAGTCTGTTGGAATTATATTAGTGATTACTGCATTATTTATGAAATCTTGCAGATAGGATGTCAAAACATTGTTTCCTCGACGATTTTAATGAGGAAAGCTTGTATGTGATACAACCGGAAGGTTTTGTCAATCCCGAAAGATGCTAATAAGTATGCAAAGCTCCAGCAATCCTTCTAAGGACTGGAGTAAGCATCTCGGAGTTGGAATGTACGCTTTGATGAGATGATCAAAGATTTTGGATTTATACAAAGTTTATAAGAAACTTGTATTTCCAAAGAAGTGAGTGGGAGCACTATAGAATTTTTGATGAGTATATGTTGTTAACTTATTGATGATCAGAGATGATGTAGAATTTCTAGAAAGCATATAGGGTTATTTTGAAAGTGTTTTTCAATGGAAAGCCTGGATTAAGCTGCTTGAGCATTGAGCATCAAAATCTATAAGGATAGATCAAAATGCTTAATGGTACTTTCAAATGAGCACATACCTTGACATGATCTTGAAGGTGTTCAAGATGGACCAGTCAAAGAAGGAGTTCTTGCCTGAGTTATAAGGTACGAAGTTAAGACTTAAAGCTCGACCCCGGCAGAATAGAGAGAAAGGACGAAGGTCGTCCCCTGTGCTTAAGACATAGGCTCTTCAGTATGCTATGTTGTGTACCGCACCTGAAGTGTGCCTTGCCATGAGACAGTCAAGGGGTACAAGAGTGATCCAAGAATGGCTCACAGGACAGCGGTCAAAGTTATCCTTAGTAACTAGTGGACTAACGAATTTTCTCGATTATGGAGGTGGTAAAAGAGTTCGTCGTAAAGGTTACGACGATGCAAGCTTGACACCTATCCGGATAGCTCTGAGTAGAGAGACCGAATACATATAATGGAGCAATAATTTAGAATAGCTCCAAGTAGAACAGTTGTTTGGAATAGCTCCAAATAGAGCGTGGTAGCTGCATCTAGGAGATGACATGGAGATTTGTAAAGCACACACGGATCTGAAAGGTTCAGACCCATTGACTAAAACCTCTCTCACAAGCAACATGATCAAACATAAAACTCATTGAGTGTTAATCACATAGTGATGTGAACTAGACTACTGACTCTAGTAAACTCTTGGTTATTAGTCACATGGCGATGTGACCTGTGAGTGTTAATCACATGGCGATGTGAACTAGATTATTGACTCTAGTGCAACTGGGAGACTGTTGGAAATATGCCCTAGAGGCAATAATAAATAAGTTATTATTATATTTCTTTGTTCATGATAATAGTCTTTTATTCATGCTATAACTGTATTATCCGGAAATCATAATACACGTGTGAATACATAGACCACAATATGTCCCTAGTGAGCCTCTAGTTGACTAGATCGTTGTGATCAACAGATAGTCATGGTTTCCTGGCTATGGACATTGGATGTCGTTGATAACAGGATCACGTCATTAGGAGAATGATGTGATGGACAAGACCCAATCCTAAGCATAGCACAAAGATCGTGTAGTTCGTTTGCTAGAGCTTTGCCAATGTCAAGTATCTCTTCCTTTGACCATGAGAGCGTGTAACTCCTGGATACCGTAGGAGTGCTTTGGGTGTATCAAACGTCACAACGTAACTGGGTGACTATAAAGGTGCACTACAGGTATCTCCGAAAGTATCTATTGTTTTATGCGGATCGAGACTGGGATTTGTCACTCCGTGTAAACGGAGAGGTATCTCTGGGCCCACTCGGTAGGACATCATCATATGCGCAATGTGACCAAGGAGTTGATCACGGGATGATGTGTTACGGAACGAGTAAAGTGACTTGCCGGTAACGAGATTGAACAAGGTATTGGATACCGACGATCGAGTCTCGGGCAAGTAAAATACCGATAGACAAAGGGAATTGAATACGGGATTGATTAAGTCCTTGACATCGTGGTTCATCCGATGAGATCATCGTGGAACATGTGGGAGCCAACATGGGTATCCAGATCCCGCTGTTGGTTATTGACCGGAGAACGTCTCGGTCATGTCTGCATGTCTCCCGAACCCGTAGGGTCTACACACTTAAGGTTCGATGACGCTAGGGTTATAAAGGAAGCTTGTATGTGGTTACCGAATGTTGTTCGGAGTCCCGGATGAGATCCCGGGCGTCACGAGGAGTTCCGGAATGGTCCGGAGGTAAAGATTTATATATAGGAAGTCCTGTTTCGGCCATCGGGACAAGTTTCGGGGTCATCGGTATTGTACCGGGACCACCGGAAGGGTCCCGGGGGCCCACCGGGTGGGGCCACCTGCCCCGGGGGGCCACATGGGATGTAGGGGGTGCGCCTTGGCCTACATGGGCCAAGGGCACCAGCCCCAAGAGGCCCATGCGCCTAGGGAACCCTAGAGGGAAGAGTCCTTGAGGGGGGAGGCACCTCCGAGGTGCCTTGGGGAGGCTGGCCTCCTTCCCCTCCTCTTGGCCGCCGCACCAGATGCCATCTGGAGGCTGGCCGCCGCCCCTTGGGGTGGGAAACCCTAAAGGGGGCGCAGCCCTCCCCTTCCCCTATATATATGAGGCCTAGGGGCTGCCCATAACACGCGATTTGATCTCTCATTGGTGCAGCCCTGCCCCTCTCCCTCCTCCTCCTCTCCCATAGTGCTTGGCGAAGCCCTGCGGGATTGCCACGCTCCTCCACCACCACCACGCTATTGTGCTGCTGTTTGATGGAGTCTTCCTCAACCTCTCCCTCTCTCCTTGCTGGATCAAGGCGTGGGAGACGTCACCGGGCTGTACGTGTGTTGAACGCGGAGGTGCCGTGCGTTCGGCACTTGATCATCGGTGATTTGAATCACGACGAGTACGACTCCATCAACCCCGTTCACTTGAACGCTTCCGCTTAGCGATCTACAAGGGTATGTAGATGCACCCTCTCTTTCTACTCGTTGCTGGTCTCTCCATAGATAGATCTTGGTGATACGTTTGAAATTTTTTGAATTTCTGCTACGTTCCCCAACAAATCGAGACTGGGATTTGTCACTCCGTATAACGGAGAGGTATCTCTGGGCCCACTCGGTAATGCATCATCATAATGAGCTCAATGTGACCAAGTGTCTGGTCACGGGATCATGCATTACGGTACGAGTAAAGTGACTTGCCGGTAACGAGATTAAACGAGGTATTGGGATACCGACGATCGAATCTCGGGCATGTAACATACCGATTGACAAAGGGAATTGTATACGGGATTGCTTAAGTCCTCGACGTCGTGGTTCATCCGATGAGATCATCGAGGAGCATGAGGGAGCCAACACGGGTATCTAGATCCTGTTGTTGGTTATTGACCGGAGAGGCGTCTCGGTCATGTCTGCATGTCTCCCGAACCCATAGGGTCTACACACTTAAGGTTCGGTGATGTTAGGGTTGTAGAGATATAAGTATGCAGTAAACCGAAAGTTGTTCGGAGTCCCGGATGAGATCCCGGACATCACGAGGAGTTCCGGAATGGTCCGGAGGTAAAGAATTATATATAGGAAGTGAAGTTTCGGCCATCGGGAAAGTTTCGGGGGTTACCGGTATTGTACCGGGACCACCGGAAGGGTCCCGGGGGTCCACCGGGTCGGGCCACCTATCCCGGAGGGCCCCATGGGCTGAAGTGGGAGGGGAACCAGCCCCAGGTGGGCTGGTGCGCCCCCCCTTGGGCCCCCCTGTGCCTAGGGTTGGGAAACCCTAGGGGTGGGGGCGCCTCCACTTGCCTTGGGGGGCAAGCCACCCCCCTGGCCGCCGCCCCCCCTTGGAGATGCCATCTCCTAGGGCCGGCGCCCCCCCCTAGGGGGCCTATATAAAGAGGGGGGAGGGAGGGCAGCCACACCCATGCTCTTGGCGCCTCCCTCTCCCTCTGCTACACCTCTCCCTCTCGCAGACGCTTGGCGAAGCCCTGCCGAGATCGCTGCTACATCCACCACCACGCTGTCGTGCTGCTGGATCTTCATAAACCTCTCCTTCCCCCTTGTTGGATCAAGAAGGAGGAGACGTCTCCCTGACCGTACGTGTGTTGAACGCGGAGGTGCCGTCCGTTCGGCGCTAGGATCTCCGGTGATTTGGATCACGACGAGTACGACTCCCTCAACCCCGTTCTCTTGAATGCTTCCGCTCGCGATCTACAATGTTATGTAGATGCACTCCTCTCTCTCGTTGCTACAAGAACTCATAGATTGATCTTGGTGAAAGCATAGAATTTTTTTATTTTCTGCAACGTTCCCTAACAGTGGTATCAGAGCCAGGTTTATGCATAGTTCTCTTTGCACGAGTAGAACACAAATTTTGTTGTGAGCGTAGATGTTGTCAACTTTCTTGCCACTACTAGTCTTATTTTGCTTGAGCGGTATTTAGGGAGGAAGCGGCCCGGACCGACCTTACACGTACGCTTACATGAGACAGGTTCCACCGACTGACATGCACTAGTTGCATAAGGTGGCTAGCGGGTGTCTGTCTCTCCCACTTTAGTTGGAGCGGATTCGATGAAAAGGGTCCTTATGAAGGGTAAATAGAAGTTGACAAATCATGTTGTGGCTTTCACGTAGGTAAGAAAACATTCTTGCTAGAACCCTATTGCAGCCACGTAAAACATGCAATAACAATTAGAGGACGTTTAACTTGTTTTTGCAGTATGTGATTGTGATGTGATATGGCCAAAAGTTGTGATGAATGATGAATGATATATATGTGATGTATGAGATCATGTTCTTGTAATAGGAATCACGACTTGCATGTCGATGAGTATGACAACCGGCAGGAGCCATAGGAGTTGTCTTAAGTATTATATGACCTGCGTGTCAATGATTTAACGCCATGTAATTACTTTACTTTATTTCTAAACCGTTAGCCATAGTAGTAGAAGTAATAGTTGGCGAGCAACCCCATGGAGACACGATGATGGAGATCATGATGATGGAGATCATGGTGTCATGCCGGTGACGAAGATGATCATGTAGCCCTGAAGATGGAGATCAAAGGAGCTATATGATATTGGCCCTATCATGTCACTACTATTTGATTGCATGTGATGTTTATCATGTTTTTGTATCTTGTTTACTTACAACGACGATAGTAAATAAGATGATCCCTCATAATAATTTCAAGAAAGTGTTCCCCCTAACTGTGCGTCGTTGCGAAAGTTCGTTGTTTCGAAGCACCACGTGATAATCGGGTGTGATAGATTCTAATGTTCACATACAACGGGTGTAAGACAAATTTACACATGCATAAACACTTAGGTTAACTTGATGAGCCTAGCATGTACAGACATGGCCTCGGAACACAAGAG
The DNA here is from genome assembly GCF_002162155.2 of Triticum dicoccoides. NCBI lineage: Eukaryota > Viridiplantae > Streptophyta > Magnoliopsida > Poales > Poaceae > Triticum > Triticum dicoccoides. The sequence continues at coordinate 182,793,316 of NC_041391.1, read as the reverse complement.
ACCGAAAGGTCGAACATGAGTCGTATGGAAGATACGATCAACATGGAGATGTTCACCGATGATGACTAGTCCGTCTCACGTGATGATCGGACATGGACTAGTCGACTCGGATCATGTATCACTTAGATTACTAGAGGGATGTCTAATCTGAGTGGGAGTACATTAAATAATTTTATTAGATGAACTTAATTATCATGAACTTAGTCTAAAATCTTTACAATATGTCTTGTAGATCAAATGGCCCATGTTACCCTCAACTTCAACGCATTCCTAGAGAAAACCAAGCTGAAAGATGATGGCAGCAACTATACGGACTGGGTCCGGAACCTGAGGATCATCCTCATAGCTGCCAAGAAAGATTATGTCCTAGAATCACCGCTAGGTGAAGCACCCATCCCAGAGAACCAAGACGTTATGAACGCTTGGCAGTCTCGTGCTGATGATTACTCCCTCGTTTAGTGCGGCATGCTTTACATCTTAGAACTGGGGCTCCGAAAGCGTTTTGAGCAACACGGAGCATATGAGATGTTCGAAGAGCTGAAAATGGTTTTCCAAGCTCATGCCCGGGTCGAGAGATATGAAGTCTCCAACAAGTTCTTCAGCTGTAAGATGGAGGGAAATAGTTCTGTCAGTGAGCACATACTCAAGATGTCTGGGTTGCACAACCGCTTGACTCATTTGGGAGTTAATCTCCCGGATGACGCGGTTATTGACAGAATCCTCCAATCGCTTCCACCAAGCTACAAGAGCTTTGTGATGAACTACAATATGCAGGGGATGGAAAAGACCCTTCCTGAGGTATATTCAATGTCGAAATCAGCGGAGGTAGAGATCAAGAAAGAACATCAAGTGTTGATGGTGAATAAAACCACTAAGTTCAAGAAAGGCAAGGGTAAGAAGAACTTGAAGAAGGACGGCAAGGGAGTTGTCGCGCCCGGTAAGCCAGTTGCCGGGAAGAAGTCAAAGAATGGACCCAAGCCTGAGACTGAGTGCTTTTATTGCAAGGGAAGTGGTCACTAGGAGCGGAACTGCCCCAAGTACTTAGCGGACAAGAAGGCCGGCAATACTAAAGGTATATGTGATATACATGTAATTGATGTGTACCTTACCAGTACTCGTAGTAGCTCCTGGGTATTTGATACCGGTGTGGTTGCTCATATTTGTAACTCAAAGCAGGAACTGTGGAATAAACAGAGACTGCCGAAGGACGAGGTGACGATGCGCGTCGGGAATGGTTCCAAGGTTGATGTGATCGCCGTCGGCACGCTACCTCTACATTTACCTACGAGATTAGTTTTAAACCTCAATAATTGTTATTTAGTGCCAAGTTTGAGCATGAACATTGTATCTGGATCTCGTTTAATACGAGATGGCTACTCATTTAAATCCGAGAATAATGGTTGTTCTATTTATATGAGAGATATGTTTTATGGTCATGCCCCGATGGTCAATGGTTTATTCTTAATGAATCTCAAACGTGATGTTACACATATTCATAGTGTGAATACCAAAAGATGTAAAGTTGATAACGATAGTCCCACATACTTGTGGCACTGCCGCCTTGGTCACATTGGTGTCAAGTGCATGAAGAAGCTCCATGCTGATGGACTTTTAGAGTCTCTCGATTATGAATCATTTGACACATGCGAACCATGCCTCATGGGCTAAATGACCAAGACTCCGTTCTCCGGAACAATGGAGCGAGCAACCAACTTATTGGAAATCATACATACTGATGTGTGCGGTCCAATGAGCGTTGAGGCTCGCGGAGGATATCGTTATGTTCTCACTCTCACTGATGACTTGAGTAGATATGGGTATGTCTACATGATGAAACACAAGTCTGAGACCTTTGAAAAGTTCAAAGAATTTCAGAATGAGGTAGAGAATCAACGTAACCGAAAGATAAAATTCCTACGATCAGATCGTGGTGGAGAATATTTAAGTCACGAATTTGGTACGAACTTAAGGAAATGTGGAATCTTTTCACAACTCACGCCGCCTGGAACACCTCAGCGTAACGGTGTGTCCAAACATCGTAATCACACTCTATTGGATATGGTGCGATCTATGATGTCTCTTACCGATTTACCGCTATCATTTTGGGGATACGCTCTAGAGACAGCTACATTCACTTTAAATAGGGCACCGTCTAAATCCGTTGAGACGACACCGTATGAATTATGGTTTCGAAAGAAACCTAAGCTGTCATTTCTAAAAGTATGGGGATGCGATACTTATGTCAAGAAACTTCAACCTGAAAAGCTCGAACCCAAGTCGGAAAAATGTGTCTTCATAGGATACCCTAAATAAACCATTGGGTATACATTCTACCTCAGATCCGAAGGCAAGATATTTGTTGCCAAGAATAGGTCCTTTCTGGAGAAAGAGTTTCTCTCGAGAGAAGTAAGTGGGAGGAAAGTGGAACTTGATGAAGTGCTACCTCTTGAACCAGTGAGTAGCACAGCTCAGGAAGATGTTCTTGTGGTGCCAGCACCAACTAAAGAGGAAGTTAATGATGATGATCAAGGTACTTTGGATCAAGTTACTACTGAACTTCGTAGGTCCACGAGGACACGTTCCACACCAGAGTGGTATGGCAATCCTGTCCTGGAAATCATGTTGTTAGACAACGGTGAACCTTTGAAATATGAAGAAGCGATGGCAGGCCCAGATTCCAACAAATGGCTAGAAGCCATGCAATCCGAGATAGGATCCATGTATGAAAACGAAGTATGGACTTTGACAGACTTGCCCGATGATCGACGAGCGATAGAAAACAAATGGATCTTTAAGAAGAAGACGGACGTGGATGGTAATGTGACCATCTATAAAGCTCGACTTGTCGCTAAGGGTTATCGGCAAGTTCAAGGGGTTGACTACGATGAGACATTCTCTCCCGTAGCGAAGCTAAAGTCTGTTCGAATCATGTTAGCAATTGCCGCATACTATGATTATGAGATATGGCAAATGGACGTCAAAACAGCATTCCTTAACGGTCATCTTAAGGAAGAACTATATATGATGCAGCCGGAAGGTTTTGTCGACCCTGAGAATGCTAACAAGGTATGCAAGCTCCAGCGATCCATTTATGGGCTAGTGCAAGCATCTCGGAGTTGGAATATTCGCTTTGATGAGATGATCAAAGCGTTTGGGTTTATGCAGAGTTATGGAGAAGCCTACGTTTACAAGAAAGTGAGTGGGAGCATTGTAGCATTTCTCATATTATATGTAGATGACATACTTTTGATGGGAAATAATATAGAACTCTTGGACAGCATTAAGCCCTACTTGAATAAGTGTTTTTCAATGAAGGACCTTGGAGAAGCTGCTTACATATTAGGCATCAAGATCTATAGGGATAGATTGAGGTGCCTCATAGGTCTTTCACAAAGCACATACCTTGATAAGATATTGAAGAAGTTCAATATGGATCAGTCCAAGAAAGGGTTCTTGCCTGTATTGCAAGGTGTGAGATTGAGCTCGGCTCAATGCCCGACCACGGCAGAAGATAAAGAAGAGATGAGTGTCATCCCCTATGCCTCAGCCATAGGGTCTATTATGTATGCCATGTTGTGTACCAGACCTGATGTAAACCTTGCCGTAAGTTTGGTAGGAAGGTACCAAAGTAATCCCAGCAAGGAACACTGGACAGCGGTCAAGAACATCCTAAAGTACCTGAAAAGGACTAAGGATATGTTTCTCGTTTATGAGGTGACGAAGAGCTCGTTGTGGTTACGTCGATGCTAGCTTCGACACAGATCTGGATGACTCTAAGTCACAAACCGGATACGTGTATATTTTGAATGGTGGGGCAGTAAGCTGGTGCAGTTGCAAGCAAAGCGTCGTGGCGGGATCTACATGTGAAGCAGAGTACATGGCAGCCTTGGAGGCAGCGCATGAAGCAATCTGGGTGAAGGAGTTCATCACCGACCTAGGAGTCATACCCAATGCGTCGGGGCCGATCAAACTCTTCTATAACAACACTGGAGCTATTGCACTTGCCAAGGAGCCCAGGTTTCACAAGAAGACCAGGCACATCAAGCGTCGCTTCAACTCCATTCGTGAAAATGTTCAAGATGGAGACATAGATGTTTGTAAAGTACACACGGACCTGAATGTAGCAGATCCATTGACTAAACCTCTCCCTCGGGCAAAACATGATCAACACCAAAATTCCATGGGTGTTCGATTCATCACAATGTAACTAGATGATTGACTCTAGTGCAAGTGGGAGACTGTTGGAAATATGCCCTAGAGGCAATAATAAAATGGTTATTATTATATTTCTTTGTTCATGGTAATAGTCTATTATTCATGCTATAATTGTGTTATTCGGAAATCATAATACACGTGTGAATACATAGACCACAACATGTCCATAGTGAGCCTCTAGTTGACTAGCTCGTTGATCGACAGATAGTCATGGTTTCCTGACTATGGGCATTCGATGTCATTGATAACGCGATCACATCATTAGGAGAATGGTGTGATGGACAAGACCCAATCCTAAGCATAGCTCAAAGATCGTGTAGTTTGTTTAGCTAGAGCTTTTCCAAATGTCAAGTATCATTTCCTTAGACCATGAGATTGTGCAACTCCCGGATACCGTAGGAGTGCTTTGGGTGTGCCAAACGTCACAACGTAACTGGGTGACTATAAAGGTGCACTACGGGTATCTCCGAAAGTGTCTATTGGGTTGGGACGAATCGAGACTGGGATTTGTCACTCCGTATGACGGAGAGGTATCTTTGGGCTCACTCGGTAATGCATCATCATAATGAGCTCAATGTGACCAAGTGTCTGGTCACGGGATCATGCATTACGGTACAAGTAAAGTGACTTGACGGTAACAAGATTAAATGAGGTATTGGGATACCGACGATCGAATCTCGGGCATGTAACATACCGATTGACAAAGGGAATTGTATACGGGATTGCTTGAGTCCTCGACGTTGTGGTTCATCCGATGAGATCATCGAGGAGCATGTGGGAGCCAACATGGGTATCCATATCCCGCTGTTGGTTATTGACTGGAGAGGCGTCTCGGTCATGTCTGCATGTCTCCCGAACCCGTAGGGTCTACACACTTAAGGTTCGGTGAGGCTAGGGTTGTAGAGATATAAGTATGCAGTAAACCGAAAGTTGTTCGGAGTCCCGGATGAGATCCCGGACGTCACGAGGAGTTCTGGAATGGTCCGTAGGTAAAGAATTATATATATGAAGTGAAGTTTCGGCCATCGAGAAAGTGTCGGGGGTTACCGGTATTGTACTGGGACCACCGGAAGGGTCCCGGGGGTCCACCGGGTGGGGCCACCTATCCCGGATGGCCCCATGGGCTGAAGTGGGAGGGGAACCAGCCCCTGGTGGGCTGGTGCGCCCCCTTGGGCCCCCCTGCGCCTAGGGTTGGGAAACCCTAGGGGTGGGGGCGCCTCCACTTGCCTTGGGGGGCAAGCCACCCCGCTGGCCGCCGCCCCCCCTTGGAGATCCCATCTCCTAGGGCCGGCGCCCCCCCTAGGGGGCCTATATAAAGAGGGGGGAGGGAGGGCAGCCGCACCCATGCTCTTGGCGCCTCCCTCTCCCTCTGCTACACCTCTCCCTCTCGCAGATGCTTGGCGAAGCCCTGCCGAGATCGCTGCTGCATCCACCACCACACCGTCATGCTGCTGGATCTTCATCAATCTCTCCTTCCCCCTTGCTGGATCAACAAGGAGGATACATCTCCCTGACCGTACGTGTGTTGAACGTGGAGGTGCCGTCCATTCGGCGCTAGGATCTCCAGTGATTTGGATCACGACGAGTACGACTTCCTCAACCCATTCTCTTGAACACTTCCGCTCGCGATCTACAATGGTATGTAGATGCACTCCTCTCTCTCGTTGCTAGATGAACTCATAGATTGATCTTGGTGAAAGCGTAGAAATTTTTTATTTTCTGCAACATTCCCCAACAGAAAGATCTTCGTAGAATATGTAGGAACCAATATGAGCATCTAGGTTCCGCTATTGGTTATTGACCGGAGACGTGTCTCGGTCATGTCTACATAGTCCTGAACCCATAGGGCCCGCACGCTTAATGTTCAATGACGATTGGTATTGTGGGTTTATGTGATATGATGTACTGAAGGTTGTTTGGAGTCCCGGATGTGATCACAAACATGACGAGGAGTCTCGACATGGTCGAGACATAAAGATTTATATATTGGACGACTATGTTCAGACACCAGAAGTGTTCCATAGAAGTTTCGGATAAAACCGGAGTGCCGGAGGGTTATCGAAACACACGGGGGAACTAATGGGCCTCGATGGGCCTTAGTGGAGAGAGAGAGGGTCGGCCAGGGCAGGCTGCACGCCCCTCCCCCTTAAGTCCGGATAGGACAAGGAAGGGTGGAGGGTGGCGCCCCCCTTTCCTTCCCCCTCTCCCTCTCCTTCCTTCCCCATCTCTCCCTTTAGGTGGAAACCTACTAGGACTTGGAGTCCTAGTAGGATTCCCCTCTTGGGGGCGCGCCAAGGAGGGCTGGCCGGCCTCCCCCTTGCTTCTTTATATACGGGGGCAGGGGGACACCCTAGGACACACAAGTTGATTGTTTAGCCGTGTGCGGTGCCCCCCTCCACAGATTTCCACCTCGGTCATATCGTCATAGTGCTTAGGCGAAGCCCTGCGCTGGTAACTCATCATCACCGTCACCATGCCGTCGTGCTGACGAACCTCTCCCTCGACCTCAGCTAGATCTAGAGTTCGTGGGACGTCACCAAGCTGAATGTGTGCAGATCACGGAGGTGCCGTACCTTCGGTGCTAGGATCGGTCGGATCGTGAAGATGTACGACTACATCAACCGCATTGTCATAACTCTTTCATTTTCGCTCTACGAGGGTACATAGACAACACTCTCCCTTCTTGTTGCTATGCATCACCTAGAGATAGATCTTGCGTGATCGTAGGATTTTTTTTTCAAATTACTGTGTTCCCCAACAGTGGCATCCGAGCCAGGTCTATGCGTAGATGTTATATGTACGAGTAGAACACAAAGAGTTGTGGGTGATAATAGTCCTACTGCTTACTAGCATGTCATACTTTGATTCGGCGGTATTGTTGGATGAAGCGGCTCAGACCGACATTACGCATACGCTTACGCGAGACTAGTTCTACCGATGTGCTTCGCACACAGGTGGCTGGTGAGTGTCAGTTTGTCCAACTTTAGTTGAATCGAGTGTGGCTACGCCCAGTCCTTGTTGAACGTTAAAACAGCACACTTGACGAAAAATCGTTGTGTTTTTGATGCGTAGGTAAGAACGGTTCTTGCTAGAAGCCCGTAGCAGCCACGTAAAACTTGCAACAACAAAGTAGAGGATTCCTAACTTGTTATTGTAGGGCTTGGTGTGATGTGATATGGTCAAGGCATGATGTGATATAAATTGTTGTATGATATGATCATGTTTTGTAAGAAAGTTATCAGGAACTGGCAGTAGCCATATGGTTGTCACTTTATTGTATGCAATGCAATCGCCATGTAATTGTTTTACCTTATCACTAAGCGGTAGCGATAGTCGTAGTAAAAATAGTTGGCGAGATGACAACGATGCTACAATGGAGATCAAGGTGTCGCACCGGTAACGATGGAGATCATGACGATGCTTCGGTGATGGAGATCATGAGCACAAGATGATGATGGCCATATCATGTCACATATTTTGATTGCATGTGATGTTTATCCTTTATGCATCTTATTTTTCTTAGTACGACGGTAGCATTATAAGATGATCTCTCACTAAATTTCATGGTATAAGTGTTCTCCCTGAGTATGCACCGTTGCTACAGTTCGTCGTGCTGAGACACCACGTGATGATCGGGTGTGATAAGCTCTACGTTCACATACAACGGGTGCAAGCCAGTTTTGCACACGCAGAATATTCGGGTTAAACTTGACGAGCCTAGCATATGCAAATATGGCCTCGGAACACTAAGACCGAAAGGTCGAGCGTGAATCATATAGTAGATATGATCAACATAGTGATGTTCACCACTGAAAACTACTCCATCTCACGTGATGATCGGACATGGTTTAGTTGATTTGGATCACGTGATCACTTAGATGATTAGAGGGATGTCTATCTAAGTGGGAGTTCTTAAGTAATATGATTAATTGAACTTTAATTTATCATGAACTTAGTACCTGATAGTATTTTGCATGTCTATATTGTTGTAGATCAATGGCCCATGCTACCGTTCCTTTGAATTTTAATGCATTCCTAGAGAAAGCTAAGTTGAAAGATGATGGCAGCAACTACATGGACTAGGTCCGTAACTTGAGGATTATCCTCATTGCTGCACAAAAGAATTACGTCCTGGAAGCACCGTTGGGTGCTAGGCATGCTGCAGATGGTACTGATGACGTTAAGAACGTCTATCAGAGCAAAGCTGATGACTACTCGATAGTTCAGTGTGATATGCTTTACGGCTTAGAACCGGGACTTCAATGACGTTTTGAACATCATGGAGCATATGAGATGTTCTAAGAGTTGAAGTTAACATTTCAAGCAAATGCCCGGATTGAGAGATATGAAGTCTCCAATAAGTTCTACAACTGTAAAATGGAGGAGAATAGTTCTGTCAGTGAACATATACTCAGAATGTCTGGGTACCACAACCACTTGACTCAACTGGGAGTTAATCTTCCTGATGATAGTGTCATTGACAAAGTTCTTCAATCACTGCCACCAAGCTACAAAAGCTTTGTGATGAACTATAATTTGCAAGGGATGAACAAGACTATTCTCGAGCTCTTTGCAATGCTAAAGGTTGCGGAGGTAGAAATCAAAAAGGAGCATCAAGTGTTGATGGTCAACAAGACCACTAGTTTCAAGAAAAAGGGCAAAGGGAAGAAGGGGAACTTCAAGAAGAACGGCAAAAAGGTTGCTGCTCATGAGAAGAAATCCAAGTCTGGACCTAACCTGAAACTGAGTGCTTCTATTGCAAAGGGACTGGTCACTGTAAGCGGAACTGCCCCAAGTATTTGGCGGATTATAAGGATGGCAAAGTGAAAGGTATATTTGATATACATGTTATTGATGTGTACTTAACTAATGCTCGCAGTAGCGCCTAGGTATTTGATGCTGGTTATGTTGCTCATATTTGCAACTCGAAACAGGGGCTACAGATTAAGCAAAGATTGGCTAAGGATGAGGTGACGATGCGCGTGGGAAATGGTTCCAAAGTGGATGTGATCGCGGTAGGCATGCTACCTCTACATCTACCATCGGGATTAGTTTTAGACCTGAATAATTGTTATTTGGTGCCAACGTTGAGCATGAACATTATATCTGGATCTTGTTTAATGCGAGATGGTTATCCATTTAAATCAGAGAATAATGGTTGTTCTATTTATATGAGTAATATCTTTTATGGTCATGCACCCCTGCTGAGTGGTCTATTTTTTTTGAATCTCGATAGTAGCGATACACATATTCATAGTGTTGAAGCCAAAAGATATAAGTTTAATAATGATAGTGCAACTTATTTGTGGCACTACCGTTTGGGTCATATCGGTATAAAGCATATGAAGAAACTCAATGCTGATGGACTTTTGGAATCACTTGATTATGAATCACTTGGTGCTTGCGAACCGTGCCTTATGGGCAAGATGACTAAAACTCCATTCTCCGGAACAATGGAACGAGCTACTGACTTATTGGAAATAATACATACTGATGTATGCGGTCCAATGAGTGTTGAGGCTCGTGGCGGGTATCCTCATTTTCTTACCTTCACATATGATTTGAGCAGACATGGTTATATCTACTTGATGAAACATAAGTCTGAAACATTTGAAAAGTTCAAAGAATTTCATAGTGAAGTGGAAAATCATCGTAACAAGAAAATAAAGTTTCTATGATCTGATCGTGGAGGAGAATATTTGAGTTACGAGTTTGGTCTTCATCTGAAATAACATGGGATAGTTTCACAATTAACGCCACCTGGAACACCACATCGAAATGGTGTGTCCGAACGTCATAACCGTACTTTATTGGATAGGGTGCGATCTATGATGTCTCTTACTAATTTACCGCTATCGTTTTGGGGTTATGCTTTAGAGATGGCTGCATTCACTTTAAATAGGGCACCATCAAAATTCGTTGAGTTGACGCCTTATGAACTATGGTTTGGCAAGAAACAAAAGTTGTCATTTCTTAAATTTTGGGGCTGCGATGCTTATGTGAAAAAGCTTCAACCTGATAAGCTCGAACGCGAATCGGAGAAGTGTGTCTTCATAGGATACCCAAAGGAAACTGTTGGGTATACCTTCTATCACAGATCCGAAGGCAAAATCTTTGTTTCTAAGAATGGATCCTTTCTAGAGAAGGAGTTTCTCTCGAAAGAAGTGAGTGGGAGGAAAGTAGAACTTGATGAGGTAGTTGTACCTTCTGCCTTATTGGAAAGTAGTTCATCACAGAAATCAGTTCCCATGATTCCTACACCAATTAGTGAGGAAGCTAATGATGATGATCATGAAGCTTCAGATCAAGTTACTACCAAACCTCGTAGGTCTTCCAGAGTAAGATCCTCACCAGAGTGGTACGGTAATTCTGTTTTGGAAGTCATGTTACTAGACCATGATGAATCTACGAACTATGAGGAAGCGATGATGAGCCTAGATTCTGCGAAATGGCTTGAGGCCGTGAAATCTGAGATGGGATCCATGCATGAGAACAAAGTGTGGACTTTGGTGGATTTGCCCGATGATCGGCAAGCCATAGAAAATAAATGGATCTTTAAGAAGAAGACCGACGCAGTCGGTAATGTTACTATTTACAAAGCTTGACTTGTTGCGAAAGGTTTTCGACAAGTTCAATGAGTTGACTATGATGAGACTTTCTCACCTGTAGTGATGCTTAAGTCTGTCCGAATCATGTTAGCAATTGCTGCATTTTATGATTATGAAATTTGGCAAATGGATGTCAAAACTGCATTCCTGAATGGATTTCTAGAAGAAGAGTTGTATATGATGCAGATAGAAGGTTTTGTCGATCCAAAGGGTGCTAACAAAGTGTGCAAGCTCCAGCGATCCATTTATGGACTGGTGCAAGCCTCTCGGAGTTGGAATAAACGCTTTGATAGTGTGATCAAAGCATATAGTTTTATACAGACTTTTGAAGAAGCATGTATTTACAAGAAAGTGAGTGTTTGAAGAAGTTCAAAATGGATCAGTCAAAGAAAGGTTTCTTGCCTGTGTTACTAGGTGTGAAGTTGAGTCAGACTCAATGCCCGACGACTGTAGAAGATAGAGAGAAAATGAAAGGCATTCCATATGCTTCAGCCATAGGTTCTATCATGTATGTAATGTTGTGTATCAGACCTGATGTATGATTTGCTATAAGCATAGCAGGGAGGTACCAAAGTAATCCTGGAGTGGAGCACTAGACAGCGGTCAAGAACATCCTAAAATACCTGAAAAGGATTAAGGATATATTTCTCGTTTATGGAGGTGAAAAAGAGCTCGTTTTAAAAGGTTACGTCGATGCAAGATTTGACACTGATCCGGATGACTCTAAGTCACAAACCGGATACATATTTTTATTGAATGGAGGAGCTGTCAGTTGGTGCAGTTCCAAGCAACGCGTCATGGCGGGATCTACGTGTGAAGCAGAGTAAATTGCTACTTTGGAAGCTGCAAATGAAGGAGTTTGGATGAAGGAGTTCATATCTGACCTAGGTGTCATACCTAGTGCATCGGGTCCAATGAAAATCTTTTGTGACAATACTAGTGCAATTGCCTTGGCAAAGGAATCAAGATTTCACAAGAGAACCAAGCACATCAAGAGACGCTTCAATTCCATCTATCATCAAGTGTCGGAAGGGGACATAGAGATTTGAAAGATACACATGGATCTGAATGTTGCAGACCCATTGACTAAGCCTCTTCCACGAGCAAAACATGATCAACACCAAAGCCCCATGGGTGTTACAATCAGTACTATGTAATCTAGATTAATGACTCTAGTGCAAGTGGGAGACTGAAGGAAATATGCCCTAGAGGCAATAATAAAGTTATTATTTATTTCCTTAATTCATGATAAATGTTTATCATTCATGCTAGAATTGTATTAACCGGAAACTTAGTACATGTGTGAATACATAGACAAAACATATAGTCCCTAGTATGCCTCTACTTGACTAGCTCATTAATCAAAGATGGTTATGTTTCCTAACCATAGACATGTGTTATCGTTTGATGAACAGGATCACGTCATTAGGAGAATGATGTGATGGACATGACCCATCTGTTAGCTTAGCATTATGATCATGTTAGTTTCATTGCTACTGCTTTCTTCATGACTTATACAAGTTCCTCGGACTATGAGATTATGCAACTCCCGAATACCATAGGAACACTTTGTGTGCTATCAAAAGTCACAACGTAAATGGGTGATTTAAAAGGTGCTCTACAGGTGTCTCCCAAGGTGTTTGTTGGGTTGGGATAGATTGATATTAGGATTTGTCACTCCGTGTTTCAGAGAAGTATCTCTGGGCCCACTCGGTAATACTCACACTATAAGCCTTGCGAGCATTGTGACTAATGAGTTAGTTGCGGGGTGAAGTATTATGAAATGAGTAAAGAGACTTGCCAGTAACTAGATTGAACTAGGTATGATGATACCGACAATCGAATCTTGGGCAAGTAACATACCGATGACAAAGGGAACAACGTATGTTGTTATGCGGTTTGACCAATAAAGATCTTCATAGAATATGTAGGAACCAATATGAGCATCCAGGTTCTGCTACTAGTTATTGACCGGAGACGTGTCTCGGTCATGTCAACAAAGTTCTCGAACTCGTAGGGTCTGGATGATTAACGTTCGCTGACGATTGGTATTATGGGTTTATGTGATATGATGTACCGAAGGTTGTTCGGAGTCCCGGATGTGATCACGGACATGACGAGGAGTCTCGAAATGGTCGAGACATAAATATTGATATATTGGACGACTATGTTCGGACAACGGAAGTGTTTCGGAGAAGTTTCGGATAAAACCGGAGTGCCGGAGGGTTATCGGAACCCCCGGGGGAACTAATGGGCCTCGATGGGCCTTAGTGGAGAGAGGGGGGGCAGGGCAGGGCGCGCCCCCCTCCCCCTTGAGTCCGAATAGGACAAGGAAGGGGGAGGGGATGGCTCCCCCCTTTTCTTCCCCCTCTCCCTCTCCTTCCTTCCCCCTCTCTCCCTTTAGGTGGAAACCTACTAGGACTTGGAGTCCTAGTAGGATTCCCCTCTTGGGGGTGCGCCAAGGAGGGTTGGCCATCCTCCCCCTTGCTCCTTTATATACGAGGTCATGTGGGCACCCTAGGACACACAAGTTGATTATTTAGACTTGTGTAGTGCCCCCCTCCATAGATTTCCACCTCGGTCATATTGTCGTAGTGCTTAGGCGAAGCCCTGCGCCGGTAACTTCATCATCACCGTCACCACGCCGTCGTGCAGACGAAACTCTCCCTCGACCTCATCTGGATCTAGAGTTCGCGGGATGTCACCAAGCTGAATGTGTGCAGATCACGAAGGTATCGTACCTTAGCTACTAGGATCGGTCGGATCATGAAGACGTACGACTACATCAACCATGTTGTCATAACGCTTTCGCTTTCAGTCTATGAGGGTACATAGACAACACTCTCCCCTCTCGTTGTCATGCATCACCTAGAGATAGATCTTGCATGATCGTAGGATTTTTTTTTGAAATTACTGCATTCCCCAACAGATACGTCTTCGTCGTATCTATAATTTCTATTGTTTCTTGCCAATATTATACAAGTTTAACATACTTTTGAACTTTTTATATGATGTTTTGGACTAACTTACTTATCTAGTGCCCAGTGCCAGTTTCTGTTTGTTGCCTGTTTTTTTATGGCAAAAAATCCATACCAAACGAAGTCCAAACGTGATACAACTCCATGGAGAATTTATTTGGAATATTTGTGATTTTTGGGAGTTCGAATCACCGCAAACGGAGGCCCGTGGTGGGCACAACCCACCAGGGCACGCCAGAGGAGCCAGGCGTGGAGTGGTGAGTTGTGCCCACCTCGTAGGTTGGGTGGAGCTGTACTTCGAGCGCAAGGAAGCTTATATCTGGAAAAAAATCATGTAAAAAGATCAGCACAATCAGAGTTACAGATCTCCGGGAATATAAGAAACGGTTTTCGGCCAGATGTGGGAAACGCGAAACAGAAGAGGACAGAGAGACAGATCCAATCTCGGAGGGGCTCTCGCTCCTCCACAGCCATGGAGGCCATGCACCAGAGGGGGAACCCTCCTCCCATCTAGGGGGAGGCCAAGGAAGAAGAAGAAGGAGGGGGACTCTCTCCCCCTCTGTCCGGGTGGCGCCGGAACGTCGCCAGGGCTAGGATCGTGACGACAATCTACATCAACAATCTTGCTACCGTCAACACCAAATCTCTCCCCCTCTATGCAGTGGTGTAACACCCCTTCTCTCCGATGTAATCTCTACTTAAACATGGTGCTCAACTCCATATATTATTTCCCAATGATCTATGGTTATCCTATGATGTTTGAGTAGATCCGTTTTGTCCTATGGGTTAATCGTGATCTTGGTTGGTATGATTGTATATTTTATTTATGGTGTTGTCCTATGGTGCTGTCTCATCCCTAGCTTCTGGCGCTGCCTAGTGTTTGCATCTTGTTGCAGCATGTTTAAATTTTATTTAAGTTGAATTGGGGATGACAGAACCCCCAGCACCCCCCCCCCTTAAACCAACTAGTGTTTACTAAAATCATTCTCAATGAACCTGAAATGCCTTCTAAAATGTTCATCATCTTTGCCTTGGTCTTAAACCTCTGACAAAAATGGTGCACAATTTTCTAGGTCATCATAAGGTCACTGAATTAAATCATAAGTATTTGAATTTGGACATTTAAATTCTATAAAATATTTTAAATGTCCAAATATTCCTAAACTGAAATGTTCCATGTTGGATATATACTATACAGTGGGCATGTGCAGTTTAGGGATTTTTGAAAGGGTCTAGGTATTTTTAGAAAAGCCCTAAAGTTACAAAAAAATAGAAAAATGAAAATAAAAGAGAGAGAAAGGAACCTACCTAACTTACCTGTGAAGCCCACCTGGTGGCCCAACAGGACCGGCCCAGCGCGGCCCAGCCCACCCTTTTCCTGTCGTCTTCCTCCCCTCGCACCGAAGCAGCTCGGTGGCGAGCGTCGGGACGCGCCCGACCACCTCCAGCCTGCCTGCTCGCTCTGGACGGCTCTAGACGATGCCACGCGACCCCCCCGACCCTTCTCTCACTCTCTCGCTCCTCCCCCCCCCTCCTCTGTTTCTAGCACGCAGCAACCGAGCAGAGCTCGTCGCCGCCGTCCACTGCCACCACGGCCACTGGCCCCCCCTCGCCTTGCCGATGCATCCAGAAGAACCGCCGTCCTCTCCTGAATCTTATACCCCAACCAGTTCGACCGTGGGAGCCCTGCAGCGTCGTCCTCAAGCTCATCTTCAACCCCCGGCCGCCGGCAACCTCATCGTCGATTCGCCGCCGGCCGTGCTTCCCCGAGCTTGCCGATCGCCTCGTCCAAACCGCAGTGAGCTTCTACGCCGTCTCCCCCTCTTCTTTGCGTCGTTTGTGCCCTCTAACCGCCTCCTCCACTGGAGCCGAGACGCTCCGCCGCAAGAGCTTGTCGCCAGCGTTGCTCCGGTGACCATTTGGTCGCGCCAATGTGCCAATCACGTCCGCCGCACTGCATAGTGCCTCTCCCATGCTTTAGTCTGCGCGTTTGCTCGCTGCAGCCACGCCCCCGTGCACAGCCGAACTCCGGCCGTCGCTGTCGAGCTCGCCGGCGTCGTTTCCGGCGTCCCCGTGTCCAACCACTTGCACCACTGGATGCGGCAGCTCCCCAGCTACGCGTAGCGCATCTCCGCCGTCGATTTGGTCAACGGAGGACCAAATCTGAAGCCCTCCGCCGCGTCTGGACTCGCCGGCGGCTAAACGCCGGCGACCGCTCACCGTTGACCGGTGTGAGTTGACCCCACTGCCCGGTTTGACTCGCCCCTCTCTCTCACTGACTTGCGGGCCCCGCCCGACTTATTACCGTAGTTAGCACTAATTAACTAGTTAGGTTAGTTACTGCAGTCACTGACTAGTGGGCCCTGCCCAGTTAGTTAGGGCTAACTAACTTAGTTAGTTGACTGGGTCACTGACCAGTGGGTCCCACTGGTCAGGTTTGACCTGAACCCGCCTGTTGACCTGCTGAGATCAGCATGAACTAATGCTGAAGTAATAATACATCTTCTGGATTTAATTTAATTCAGGAAATTCCAGAAAATATCCAAAACTTCTAAAATTCATAGAAATTCAACCGTAGCTCCAAATCAAATAAATTATATATGAAAAATTATCAGAAAAATCCAATCTATCCATCTGTATCGTTTTCATGCATGTTAGAACAACTTATAGTTGCTGTTTAGCACAAATCATATTAAAGGCATTTAAATATCCACATATGGAGTTTGAATTTGAATCTTGGATTCAAACTAACTTCATTTAATCTGGTTTTAGTTGCATTAGCTCAAACCACAGCATATTGCCATGTCACACTCATGCATTATATTGTTGCATTGCATTGATTGTGTTCCTTCTCTATTGCCGGTGTTTGTCCCCTCCCGCTAGACGTGGTTTCGACGATGAGTTCGATGACACCGATGAAGAGCTATATTATCTTCAGAAGTGCCAGGCAAGCAAAACCCCCTTGTTCATTCCGATAAAATCCCACTCTCTCGCTCCTGCTCTCTTTTACTGCATTAGGACAACAACGATTCAACTGTTACATGCTGTGGTAGTTGAACCCCTTTCCTCTGCATGACCTGTCATTGCCACAGTAAATAGATGAAACCCACTAGCATGAGTAGGAGTTGTTTGAGCCCTGATGTGCCTACTCATTCATGCTTGTTTGTCATGCTTGCTACTGCTTAGAGTTGAGTCAGGTCTGATTCATCGGGGATGAATCGGAGGTGTGTAAACATGTCCTACTGTGTGTGAGCTAAGTGTGTGAACACGATTTGGTAAAGGTAGCGGTGAGAGGCCATGTAGGAGTACATGGTGGGTTGTCTCATTGCAGCCGTCCTCAGGAACTGAGTTCTGTGTTTGTGATCCATGATCAGTTACTACCACACATTGGGCTCCGGGTGCTCCAAGCTCTCTCAACTTATTAATCAACTTGATCTCTGTCCAGGAGTTGCAACTAGTTTCTGGTGTTTGTAGGTAGTGTAAGTAGTCTACCAAGTGGCACCCGGTATAGGTGGGCTTGGGACAGACGAGGCACAGTGGCACGGTGTACCAAGTGGCACCCGGATGGTGGGCTTGGGAACCCTGCTCACATCATTTGGGGCTGTGAGCGACACCCCGGCCGGATCTCCTTGCGGATGGAACCCTAATAGGCGATAAACCTGGACGAGAGACTTGTGTGATTAGTCAGGTCGTGGTCGACACCCTTGCTGGGCTTCCGCTTGAAGGTTGCCGAGTACATGTCGTGTAAACGGCGGTAAGTGGTGAGAGCGTGTGTGAAGAAGTACACCCCTGCAGGGTTAATATGATCTATTCGAATAGCCGTGTCCACGGAAAAGGACTTCTGGGTTGCCTGTACAGTTCATAGATAACTTGAAGTGGATACTCTAAAATACGCAAGATAAGCGTGAGTGCTATGGATGGCGTTCTCGTAGGGAGACGGGAGCAGATCCATAGTGGTGTATTGTTATGGTGAATATGTGGACTCGTGTGCGCCACCTCAAAAGAGTTACTTGCAGTGGTAGTTTAGGTTAGCCACCGAGTCAAAGCTGGCTTGCTGCAGTTAAACCCTGCCACCCCTTTGTTGATAATGATGCATATGTAGTTAGTTCTGATGTAAGTCTTGTTGGGTACATTTGTACTCACGTTGCTTAATTTATGTTTTTGAAGAGAGAGTTCAGTCTCGCTAGTAGTACCGCGTGGACTTCGACGTTTAGCTTGTTACCTCAGCTACGATCTTATGCCCTCGGCAGGATCTGATAGACAGTCAGGCTTCTCAGCCTTTTCCTTTTGTAGGTGTCTGTACTCAGACATGTTAAGCTTCCGCTTGTGCTTGACTTGTATGCTCTGATTGTTGGGTCGTGAGACCCATGTTTGTAATATCTCGCTCCTCGGAGCCTAATGAATAAATACTTGAGTTGTAGAGTCATGTTGTGATGCCATGTTGTATTTGCACATATCGAGCATATTGTGTGTATGTTATTGAAATGCTTGGTATGTGTGGGATCTGACTATCTAGTTGTTTATCCTTAGTATCCCCTCTTACCGGGAAATGTCTCCTAGTGTTTCCACCGAGCCATGGTAGCTTGCTACTGCTCCGGAAAACTTAGGCTGGCCGGCATGTGTCCTTCGTTCCTGTGTCTGTCCCTTCGGGGAAATGTCACGCGATGAATAACGGAGTCCTGTTAGCCCGCTACAGCCCGGTTCACCGGAGTCCTGTTAGCCCAGTGCTACATCCTGGATTCGCTCGCTGATGACCAACACGTTCGATGCTGGGTCCTGGATGCCTGTCCCTGTAAGTCTGTGCCACTTTGGGTTTACGACTAGCCATGTCAGCCCGGGCTCCTTATCATATGGATGCTAGCGACACTGTCATATACGTGTGCCAAAAGGCGCAAACAGTCCCGGGCAAAGGTAAGGCAACACCCGTGGAATACCGTGCGTGAGGCTGCAAAGTGATATGAGGTGTTACATGCTAGATCGATGTGGCATTGAGTCGGGGTCCTGACAGCTTTGGTATCAGAGCTTGACTGCCTGTAGGATTACCAAGCCAAACTGGTCGAAGTTGAGTCTAGAAATTCTTTAGTTATATAAGGGAATTGATTGTGGGATGGAACGTAAGGCTCTTTTTACTCCTTTACCCTATGCCCTTCTAATCCGAGTCATCTTATCCTTCCTACGGGGTTAAGGAACTAGGCTATCTCTTCTTTCCATCAAGATCACGTGTTACTAATTCGTAGACTTATAGATTGTTGGATTTAAGCCTCGATTCAGTCCCTACTACTTCCGTATGATAATTTTTGATCTCGAAACCTTGATATTGTGCTTCTGAGTGGTTATGCCACCATATTGGCAGCATGTCTCAAATCTTTTCAAGCATTTACAGCCGTTATGTTGTCCGAGTCATCCCAAAACAGTCTGATGCATTTGCAAATCCCTTCCTCCCGTTCCCGATGTGCCTTTGGTTAGATTAATCACACAAATCAATGAGTTGAGGTACTCTAGTGCCTTGACATATATGTTGGAGCTAGTATTATGACCCTAGGTGTCTTAGGGGATCATCTAGTAATCTAGCCATGATTTGTGTTCCCAGTGTGATGATTCTGGCCATCATTCTCGAAAGCATCCCGTGATGCCACTTAGTAGTAGGTATTCTACTCCAGGGTTTTGAACCCGAGATTCACCCTACTGGCTTCATGTTGATAGTTTTTGCTCGTTCCTTTAGGTTATTAGCAACCCTTGCAATAGTCCTCAAAGTTCGTGGTATTTCCTTCTTCCAAATACTATGAACCACTTTATGGCAGAAGTTTGTTGGATCAAAAGATCATAACAGGAGTGCTCTCGATGAGTTCTTTATTTTATATTGCGACTCTGCCAGTTCTACCTTTCTGCATGGATTATCTGGAAGAAACATGTTGAACTTGTTCGACATGCTAATCTATGCATCCACAACTCAGAAAGATATATGTTCTTTTGAGTTGTCCCTCTTTAGTTGTTTTCTGGCCCTTGTCTATCAATTGATAGTCAGGAATGATTATGCATATCAATGCCTATTACTCTTGTGGTCCGTCAAGCCATTCTATCCCAGAATGACTAGGAGAAATGAACTCCAGTACCTCATCCATATCTAGGATTGGGTCAAAGTAGTCATACTCCGCAGATCAAATACTAATCCAGTTTTTGTTCTGTTCCACCTTGGAGTATTACCATCTTTATATCAAGGATATCATGGGAATTGCACACCATCCTATGAACTCTTGATACAGTGATACTCTCTCCATCATTATTCATTTCTCGGTTTCCGTGTTGTTGCAACTGGAATGCCGACAAGTGAATCGTGATGTGTGAAATCAATACTACTAGCAACCTTGTTGCTTGGTAGTTAAAGGACAATAATTTCATTCTTAGCGTGTTGGTTCTTGAATCATCATTCTAAGACTGAATGTGCTACCTAGTCCTTATTTTCGGTGCACCCTTCGATCAATGAGTTAGGATTATTCCAAATCCCTCGCTCTTTGATCATATCGTCTTGCCCTGAAAAGAAAGATTGTTCTCGAGCTTAGTAACATATCGGTGGTTTGTGATTTTCCGAATATCTTCTCGGAAGTATTACCAGGTTGTCACCTGACCGCTATGTTGAGATCATGATCATGTTGGTTTTCGTCCAAACCACCCATTCTCCAAGAATATGTGTTGGATACCCCTGAGCTAGTTGTTTAAGCCGAACAACAACTTGGAGAGTTGGAACATAAAAGCTTGTCCAACTTAGTTCATTTTAAGGGATATCTTGTATGTGTGTTGAAGAAAGTTGACATTTTCATCGACTGACCCTCATGATCAGTTAATGGACCTATCATTTTATCCAACCTTTGATTTGAGTATGGGCTATCATCAAATCAGACCAGAGCCAACGATATTCGTAATGTTGTCTCACTCGTGGTTGATCCCTCGAGCATACACCATTATATCTTTTGGGTCTGACCAATGCTATCACTTGTTCACATAATTATGGAACTCCATCCTCATGGAAACCTGGATGAATTGTTGTTGATCCCATCGACAACATCCTTATCTCCTCCATGATTCTGTTGGACATTAAGCTAGTGTTGGAAACTTTGTAAACAATGCCTTCAAGTTCCGTCCCTGAGGTATATGTTTGGATGAGTGCAGTGACTTCCTCTAATTCACGTGTATCTGATGTAAGTTGCCGCCGTGAATTCGAGAAAGTTTGTTTTTGCATCCTTTGGAATCATCCCAAGTCATTCATGCATGTGCGAAGTACTCTATGGTTTGATAGGTTGGCCGCCTCCATTCTATATGTGTTTCCTAGCACACCAAGCCACTGATTGATTTGTTCAAAGAGAAGAAGTTCCTTCATAAGAGCTAATCCGGACTTATGTAAGGACTCCGGTATCCTCGTTGATGGTTCCCAACCAGAACTCGGTAGTGCTTTATTGTAAGACTACCATGTGATCATGTCTGTCGGGGACAGCGTGTTCACATGTGTGTAGCAGAACCAGCTCATGTTTTGGAGCTTGCTATCGTAGCTCATTTCCCAAGAATCTCGCAACGTCATCTTGTCAAATTGTGTTGCAAACTCTCATTTTTCTTCCTAGACTCGATGAGTCTGGAATATCCTGACACCAACCAGATCTGAATCTCAGGCAGATATGATGGTTGGAACATTTCCCAAGAACTATAATATTGATCCCTCGATAACTGGTAAAGTGGATGTCGTGGCCAGCACACCCAGCCAGAAGACCTATTATTGTAGTATCTTGATTGAAGAAGTTGGCCACCTCCCCATGAGGATTTGGTATGACTTAATCCACAAGTTGTTCCTTATGGATTTTTGCGTTCCCGAAGTCCGACCTTACTTGATGTTCTAGATATCAAACCATATGAATGGGATACACTAGCACATCAAGGAGAACATTAGAAGCGGAGTGCTACATGTCCCTCGGTCGATCATCCAGATTTCATCCCCTTGGCCTCGCTAAGGTGAAATCTGAGAAGGTGTTGTCTTCCTTTGCATCTGCATCGTCCATCGCTATTCATCATGGTAGTATGTTGTGTTGCTAGGATGTTTGTCACTGATATTGGTAAAACCTTGATGAATATGGAGATGCTCAAGTTCTTGAGAGCACGCACAAGCGCTAGGTGTTATCATCGGCACTAACTGGGCTTGCTCTCAGTTCCTCGGTTATGCTATAACTTTTCAAACAGTGGACTCACTCTCTACTGTTGAGCTTCTCCCCAGTGACTAAAATCATCCCTTGTGTTGTTTTCAACAAGGTAATCCACATCATCCATTCTAATCCGGGTATGTCATTCTACCGACCCCCTCCAAATGATCGCCTGAGAATTGCCTTAGGCTGGTATAAAGAATCTCAATGATCTCTAAATCAAAGGTAATTCTTTTGCCACTTAAGGGGATATTTCTACAAGTCACCTTCTCTAAGGTGCCCCGTTATGGAATCATGGAAATTATCTCATCGCTATCTTGAAAACCATTCACCATCACCTCAAGTGTGGAATTGTTGTCTACCTAGTGAACCTTTGTCATCTGTTTCACTCCATCCCTTCGGGCGTATGTTTCGTGTCTCAACTCGAGAGAGGTTGCTATGTCTCATCCCATGAGTTGATCCTGAGTTGTTCGGTCTTCAAGAAGATCGATTCCTCTAGAGTTTTCCTTTCCTCTTCTTATCATGTCAGTTGGCGTTCTCAAAGGAAGACAACAAGACAATGATGGTGATCGAATCAACACTTTTATGAAGTGCACCCTGGATCGTGAAGATTATACTAGTTTGCATTTCCCCTTCATCTTACCCTACGCCTGAATCTCGGGACGAGATTTTTGCTTAGTGGGGGTGAGTTGTCACATCCCTAGCTTCTGGTGCTGCCTAGTGTTTGCATCTTGTTGCATCATGTTTAAATTTTATTTAAGTTGAATTGGGGATGACAGAACCCCCAGCACCCCCCCCTTAAACCAACTAGGGTTTACTAAAATCATTCTCAATGAACCTGAAATGCCTTCTAAAATGTTCATCATCTTTGCCTTGGTCTTAAACCTCTGACAAAAATGATGCACAATTTTCTAGGTCATCCTAAGGTCACTGAATTAAATCATAAGTATTTGAATTTGGACATTTAAATTCTATAAAATATTTTAAATGTCCAAATATTCATAAACTGAAATGTTCCATGTTGGATATATACTATACAGTGGGCATGTGCAGTTTAGGGATTTTAGAAAAGCCCTAAAGTTACAGAAAAATAGAAAAATGAAAATAAAAGAGAGAGAAAGGAACCTACCTAACTTACATGTGAAGCCCACCTGGTGGCCCAACAGGACCGGCCCAGCACGGCCCAGCCCACCCTTTTCCTGTCGTCTTCCTCCCCTCGCACCGAAGCAGCTCGGTGGCGAGCACCGGCACGCGCCCGGCCACCTCCAGCCTGCCTGCTCTCTCTGGACGGCTCTAGACGATGCCACGCGACCCCCCCCCCTCCCCGACCCGTCTCTCACTCTCCTCGCTCCTCTCCCCCACCTCTGTTTCTCGCACGCAGCCACCGAGCGGAGCTCGTCGCCGCCGTCCACTGCCACCACGGCCACCGGCCCCCCCTCGCCTTGCCGATGCATCCAGAAGAACCGACGTCCTCTGCTGAATCATATACCCCAACCAGTTCGACCGCGGGAGCCCTGCAGCGTCGTCCACAAGCTCATCTTCAACCCCCGGCCGCTGGCAACCTCATCGTCGATTCGCCGCCGTCTGTGCTTCCCCGAGCTCGCCGACCGCCTCGTCCAAACCGCAGTGAGCTTCTACGCCGTCTCCCCCTCTTATTTGCGTCGTTTGTGCCCTCTAACCGCCTCCTCCACCGGAGCCGAGACGCTCCGCCGCAAGAGCTTGTCGTCGGTGTTGCTCCGGTGACCATTTGGTCGCGCCAATGTGCCAATCACGTCCGCCGCACCGCGTAGTGCCTCACCCATGCTTTAGTCCGCGCGTTTGCTCGCTGCAGCCACGCCCCCGTGCACAGCTGAACTCCGGCCGCCACTGTCGAGCTCGCCGGCGTCGTTTCCGGCGTCCCGTGTCCAACCGCTTGCACCACTAGATGCGGCAGCTCCCCAGCTACACGTAGCGCATCTCCGCCGTCGATTTGGTCAACGGAGGACCAAATCCGAAGCCCTTCGCCGCGTCTGGACTCGCCGGCGGCTAAACTGCGGCGACCGTTGACCGGCGTGGGTTGACCCCACTGCCCGGTTTGACTCGCCCCTCTCTCTCACTGACTTGCGGGCCCCACCCGACTAATTACCCTAGTTAGCACTAATTAACTAGTTAGGTTAGTTACTGCAGTCACTGACTAGTGGGCCCTGCCCACTTAGTTAGGGCTAACTAACTTAGTTAGTTGACTGGGTCACTGACCAGTGGGTCCCACTGGTCAGGTTTGACCTGAACACGCCTGTTGACCTGCTGAGGTCAGCATGAACTAATGCTGACGTAATAATACATCTTCTGGACTTAATTTAATTCAGGAAATTCCAGAAAATATCCAAAACTTCTAAAATTCATAGAAATTCAACCGTAGCTCCAAATCAAATAAATTATATATGAAAAATTATCAGAAAAATCCAATCTATCCATCTGTATCATTTTCATGCATGTTAGAACCACTTATAGTTGCTGTTTAGCACAAATCATATTAAAGGCATTTAAATATCCACATATCGAGTTTGAATTTGAATCTTGGATTCAAACCAACTTCATTTAATCTGGTTTTAGTTGCATTAGCTCAAACCACAGCATATTTCCATGTCACACTCATGCATCATATTGTTGCATTGCATTGATTGTGTTCCTTCTCTATTGCCGGTGTTTGTCCCCTCCCGCTAGACGTGGTTTCGACGATGAGTTCGATGACACCGATGAAGAGCTATATTATCTTCAGAAGTGCCAGGCAAGCAAAACCCCCTTGTTCATTCCAATAAAATCCCACTCTCTCGCTCCTGCTCTCTTTTACTGCATTAGGACAACAATGATTCAACTGTTACATGCTGCGGTAGTTGAACCCTTCCTCTGCATGACCTGTCATTGCCACAGTAAATAGATGAAACCCACTAGCATGAGTAGGAGCTGTTTGAGCCCTGATGTGCCTACTCATTCATGCTTGTTTGTCATGCCTGCTACTGCTTAGAGTTGAGTCAGGTCTGATTCATCGGGCATGAATCGGAGGTGTGTAAACATGTCCTACTGTGTGTGAGCTAAGTGTGTGAACACGATTTGGTAAAGGTAGCGGTGAGAGGCCATGTAGGAGTACATGGTGGGTTGTCTCATTGCAGCCGTCCTCAGGAACTGAGTTCTGTGTTTGTGATCCATGATCAGTTACTACCACACATTGGGCTCCGGGCGCTCCAAGCTCTCTCAACTTATTAATCAACTTGATCTCTGTCCAAGAGTTGCAACTAGTTTCTGGTGTTTGTAGGTAGTGTTAGTAGTCTACCAAGTGGCACCCTGTACAGGTGGGCTTGGGACAGACTAGGCACAGTGGCACGGTGTACCAAGTGGCACCCGGATGGTGGGCTTGGGAACCCTGCTCACATCATTTGGGGCTGTGAGCGACACCCCGGCCGGATCTCCTTGCGGATGGAACCCGAATAGGCGATAAACCTGGACAAGAGACTTGTGTGATTAGTCAGGTCATGGCCGACACCCTCGCTGGGCTTCCGCTTGAAGGTTGCCGAGTACATGTCGTGTAAACGGCGGTAAGTGGTGAGAGCGTGTGTGAAGAAGTACACCCCTGCAGGGTTAATATGATCTATTCGAATAGCCGTGTTCGCGGAAAAGGACTTCTGGGTTGCCTGTACAGTTCATAGATAACTTGAAGTGGATACTCTAAAATACGCAAGATAAGCGTGAGTTCTATGGATGGCGTTCTCGTAGGGAGACGGGAGCGGATCCATAGTGGTGTATTGTTATGGTGAATATGTGGACTCGTGTGCGCCACCTCAAAAGAGTTACTTGCAGTGGTAGTTTAGGTTAGCCACCGAGTCAAAGCTGGCTTGCTGCAGTTAAACCCCACCACCCCTTTGTTGATAATGATGCATATGTAGTTAGTTCTGATGTAAGTCTTGCTGGGTACATTTGTACTCACGTTGCTTAATTTATGTTTTTGCAGAGAGACTTCAGTCTCGCTAGTAGTACTGCGTGGACTTCGACGTTTAGCTTGTCACCTCAGCTACGATCTTGTGCCCTCGTCAGGATCTGATAGACAGTCAGGCTTCTCAGCCTTTTCCTTTTGTAGGTGTCTGTACTCAGACATGTTAAGCTTCCGCTTGTGCTTGACTTGTATGCTCTGATTGTTGGGTCGTGAGACCCATGTTTGTAATATCTCGCTCCTCGGAGCCTAATGAATAAATACTTGAGTTGTAGAGTCATGTTGTGATGCCATGTTGTATTTGCACATATCGAGCATATTGTGTGTATGTTATTGAAATGCTTGGTATGTGTGGGATCTGACTATCTAGTTGTTTATCCTTAGTAGCCCCTCTTACCGGGAAATGTCTCCTAGTGTTTCCACCGAGCCATGGTAGCTTGCTACTGCTCCGGAAAACTTAGGCTGGCCGGCATGTGTCCTTCTTCGTTCCTGTGTCTGTCCCTTCGGGGAAATGTCACGCGATGAAGAACGGAGTCCTGTTAGCCCGCTACAGCCCGGTTCACCGAAGTCCTGTTAGCCCAGTGCTACAACCTGGATTCGCTCGCTGATGACCGACACGTTCGATGCTGGGTCATGGATGCCTGTCCCTGTAATTAAGTGCCACTTTGGGTTTACGACTAGCCATGTCAGCCCGGGCTCCTTATCATATGGATGCTAGCGACAATGTCATATACGTGTGCCAAAAGACGCAAACGGTCCCGGGCAAAGGTAAGGCGACACCCGTGGAATACCGTGCGTGAGGCCGCAAAGTGATATGAGGTGTTACATGCTAGATCGATGTGGCATTGAGTCGGGGTCCTGACAGCTTTGGTATCAGAGCTTGACTGCCTGTAGGATTACCAAGCCAAACTGGTCGAAGTTGAGTCTAGAAATTCTTTAGTTATATAAGGGAATTGATTGTGGGATGGAACGTAAGGCTCTTTTTACTCCTTTACCCTATGCCCTTCTAATCCGAGTCATCTTATCGTCCCTACGGGGTTAATGAACTAGGCTATCTCTTCTTTCCATCAGGATCACGTGTTACTAATTCATAGACTTATAGATTGTTGGATTTAAGCCTCGATTCAGTCCCTACTACTTCCGTATGATAATTTTTGATCTCGAAACCTTGATATTGTGCTTCTGAGTGGTTATGCCACCATATTGGCAGCATGTCTCAAATCTTTTCAAGCATTTACAGCCGTTATGTTGTCCGAGTCATCCCAGGTTTCTAAACAGTCTGATGCATTTGCAAATCCCTTCCTCCCGTTCCCGATGTGCCTTTGGTTAGATTAATCACACAAATCAATGAGTTGAGGTACTTTATTGCCTTGACATATATGTTGGAGCTAGTATTATGACCCTAGGTGTCTTAGGGGATCATCTAGTAATCTAGCCATGATTTGTGTTCCCAGTGTGATGATTCTGGCCATCATTCTCGAAAGCATCCCGTGATGCCACTTAGTAGTAGGTATTCTACTCCTAGGTTTTGAACCCGAGATTCACCCTACTTGCTTCATGTTGATAGTTTTTGCTCGTTCCTTTAGGTTATTAGCAACCCTTGCAATAGTCCTCGAAGTTCGTGGTATTTCCTTCTTCCAAATACTATGAACCACTTTATGGCAGAAGTTTGTTGGATCAAAAGATCATAACAGGAGTGCTCTCGATGAGTTCTTAATTTTATATTGCGACTCTGCCAGTTCTACCTTTCTGCATGGATTATCCGGAAGAAACATGTTGAACTTGTTCGACATGCTAATCTATGCATCCACAACTCAGAAAGATATATGTTCTTTTGAGTTGTCCCTCTTTAGTTGTTTTCTGGCCCTTGTCTATCAATTGATAGTCAGGAATGATTATGCATATCAATGCCTATTACTCTTGTGGTCCGTCAAGCCATTCTATCCCAGAATGACTAGGAGAAATGAACTCCAGTACCTCATCCATATCTAGGATTGGGTCAAAGTAGTCATACTCCGCAGATCAAATACTAATCCAGTTTTTGTTCTGTTCCACCTTGGAGTATTACCATCTTTATATCAAGGATATCATGGGAATTGCACACCATCCTATGAACTCTTGATACAGTGATACTCTCTCCATCATTATTCATTTCTTGGTTTTCGTGTTATTGCAATTGGAATGCCGACAAGTGAATCGTGATGTGTGAAATCAATACTACTAGCAACCTTGTTGCTTGGTAGTTAAAGGACAATAATTTCATTCTTAGCGTGCTGGTTCTTGAATCATCATTCTAAGACTGAATGTGCTACCTAGTCCTTATTTTCGGTGCACCCTTCGATCAATGAGTTAGGATTATTCCAAATCCCTCGCTCTTTGATCATATCGTCTTGCCCTCAAAAGAAAGATTGTTCTCGAGCTTAGTAACATATCGGTGGTTTGTGATTTTCCGAATATCTTCTCGGAAGTATTACCAGGTTGTCACCTGACCGCTATGTTGAGATCGTGATCATGTTGGTTTTCCTCCAAACCACCCATTCTCCAAGAATATGTGTTGGATACCCCTGAGCTAGTTGTTTAAGCCGAACAACAACTTGGAGAGTTGGAACATAAAAGCTTGTCCAACTTAGTTCATTTTAAGGGATATCTTGTATGTGTGTTGAAGAAAGTTGATATTTTCATCGACTGACCCTCATGATCAGTTAATGGACCTATCATTTTATCCAACCTTTGATTTGAGTATGGGCTATCATCAAATTAGACCAGAGCCAACAATATTCGTAATGTTGTCTCACTCGTGGTTGATCCCTCGAGCATACACCATTATATCTTTTGGGTCTGACCAATGCTATCACTTGTTCACATAATTATGGAACTCCATCCTCATGGAAACCTGGATGAATTGTTGTTGATCCCATCGACAACATCCTTATCTCCTCCATGATTCTGTTGGACATTAAGCTAGTGTTGGAAACTTTGTAAACAATGCCTTCAAGTTCCGTCCCTGAGGTATATGTTTGGATGAGTGCAGTGACTTCCTCTAATTCACGTGTATCTGATGTAAGTTGCCGCCGTGAATTCAAGAAAGTTTGTTTTTGCGTCCTTTGGAATCATCCCAAGTCATTCACGCATGTGCGAAGTACTCTATGGTTTGATAGGTTGGCCGCCTTCATTCTATATGTGTTTCCTAGCACACCAAGCCACTGATTGATTTGTTCAAAGAGAAGAAGTTCCTTCATAAGAGCTAATCCGGACTTATGTAAGGACTCCGATATCCTCGTTGATGGTTCCCAACCAGAACTCGGTAGTGCTTTATTGTAAGACTACCATGTGATCATGTCTGTCGGGGACAGCGTGTTCACATGTGTGTAGCAGAACCAGCTCATGTTTTGGAGCTTGCTATCGTAGCTCATTTCCCAAGAATCTCGCAACGTCATCTCGTCGAATTGTGTTGCAAACTCTCATTTTTCTTCCTAGACTCGATGAGTCTGGAATATCCTGACACCAACCAGATCTGAATCTCAGGCGGATATGATGGTTGGAACATTTCCCAAGAACTATAATATTGATCCCTCGATAACTGGTAAAGTGGATGTCGTGGCCAGCACACCCAGCCAGAAGACCTATTATTGTAGTATCTTGATTGAAGAAGTTGGCCACCTCCCCAGGAGGATGTGGTATGACTTAATCCACAAGTTGTTCCTTATGGATTTTTGTGTTCCCGAAGTCCGACCTTACTTGATGTTCTAGATATCAAACCATATGAATGGGATACACTAGCACATCAAGGAGAACATTAGAAGCGGAGTGCTACATGTCCCTCGGTCGATCATCCAGATTTCGTCCCCTTGGCCTCGCTAAGGTGAAATCTGAGAAGGTGTTGTCCTCCTTTGCATCTGCATCATCCATCGCTATTCATCATGGTAGTATGTTGTGTTGCTAGGATCTTTGTCACTGATATTGGTAAAACCTTGATGAATATGGAGATGCTCAAGTTCTTGAGAGCACGCACAAGCGCTAGGTGTTATCATCGGCACTAACTGGGCTTGCTCTCAGTTCCTCGGTTATGCTATAACTTTTCAAACAGTGGACTCACTCTCTACTGTTGAGCTTCTCCCCAGTGACTAAAATCATCCCTTGTGTTGTTTTTAACAAGGTAATCCACATCATCCATTCTAATCCGGGTATGTCATTCTACCGACCCCCTCCAAATGATCGCCTGAGAATTGCCTTAGGCTGGTATAAAGAATCTCAATGATCTCTAAATCAAAGGTAATTCTTTTGCCACTTAAGGGGATATTTCTACAAGTCACCTTCTCTAAGGTGCCCCGTTATGGAATCATGGAAATTATCTCATCGCTATCTTGAAAACCATTCACCATCACCTCAAGTGTGGAATTGTTGTCTACCTAGTGAACCTGTGTCATCTGTTTCACTCCATCCCTTCGGGCGTATGTTTCGTGTCTCAACTCGAGAGAGGTTGCTATGTCTCATCCCATGAGTTGATCCTGAGTTGTTCGGTCTTCAAGAAGATCGATTCCTCTAGAGTTTTCCTTTCCTCTTCTTATCATGTCAGTTGGCGTTCTCAAAGCAAGACGACAAGACAATGATGGTGATTGAATCAACACTTTTATGAAGTGCACCCTGGATCGTGAAGATTATACTAGTTTGCATTTCCCCTTCATCTTACCCTACGCCTGAATCTCGGGATGAGATTTTTGCTTAGTGGGGGTGAGTTGTCACATCCCTAGCTTTTGGTGCTGCCTAGTGTTTGCATCTTGTTGCATCATGTTTAAATTTTATTTAAGTTGAATTGGGGATGACAGAACCCCCAGCACCCCCCCTTAAACCAACTAGGGTTTACTAAAATCATTCTCAATGAACCTGAAATGCCTTCTAAAATGTTCATCATCTTTGCCTTGGTCTTAAACCTCTGACAAAAATGGTGCACAATTTTCTAGGTCATCCTAAGGTCACTGAATTAAATCATAAGTATTTGAATTTGGACATTTAAATTCTATAAAATATTTTAAATGTCCAAATATTCCTAAACTGAAATGTTCCATGTTGGATATATACTATACAGTGGGCATGTGCAGTTTAGGGATTTTTAGAAAAGCCCTAAAGTTACAAAAAAATAGAAAAATGAAAATAAAAGAGAGAGAAAGGAACCTACCTAACTTACATGTGAAGCCCACCTGGTGGCCCAACAGGACCGGCCCAGCGCGGCCCAGCCCACCCTTTTCCTGTCGTCTTCCTCCCCTCGCACCGAAGCAGCTCGGTGGCGAGCGCCGGCACGCGCCCGGCCACCTCCAGCCTGCCTGCTCGCTCTGGACGGCTCTAGACGATGCCACGTGACCCCCCCCCCTCCCCGACCCTTCTCTCACTCTCCTCGCTCCTCTCCCCCTCCTCTGTTTCTCGCATGCAGCCACCGAGCGGAGCTCGTCGCCTCCGTCCACTGCCACCACGGCCACCGGCCCCCCCTCGCCTTGCCGATGCATCCAGAAGAACTGCCGTCCTCTCCTGAATCATATACCCCAACCAGTTCGACCGCGGGAGCCCTGCGGCATCGTCCACAAGCTCATCTTCAACCCCCGGCCGCCGGCAACCTCATCATCGATTCACCGCCGTCCGTGCTTCCCCGAGCTCGCCAACCGCCTCGTCCAAACCGCAGTGAGCTTCTACGCCGTCTCCCTCTTATTTGCATCGTTTGTGCCCTCTAACCGCCTCCTCCACCGGAGCCGAGACGCTCCGCCGCAAGAGCTTGTCGCCGGCGCTGCTCCGGTGACCATTTGGTCGCGCCAATGTGCCAATCACGTCTGCCGCACCGCGTAGTGCCTCGCCCATGCTTTAGTCCGCGCGTTTGCTCGCTGCAGCCACGCCCCCGTGCACAGCCGAACTCCGGCCGCCGCTGTCGAGCTCGCCGGCATCGTTTCCGGCGTCCCCGTGTCCAACCGCTTGCACCACTGGATGCGGCAGCTCCCCAGCTACACGTAGCGCATCTCCGCCGTCGATTTGGTCAACGGAGGACCAAATCCGAAGCCCTCCGCCGCGTCTGGACTCGCCGGCGGCTAAACGCCGGCGACCGCTGACCGTTGACCGGCGTGGGTTGACCCCACTGCCCGGTTTGACTCGCCCCTCTCTCTCACTGACTTGCGGGCCCCGCCCGACTAATTACCCTAGTTAGCACTAATTAACTAGTTAGGTTAGTTACTGCAGTCACTGACTAGTGGGCCCTGCCCACTTAGTTAGGGCTAACTAACTTAGTTAGTTGACTGGGTCATTGACCAGTGGGTCCCACTGGTCAGGTTTGACCTGAACACGCCTGTTGACCTGCTGAGGTCAGCATGAACTAATGCTGACATAATAATACATCTTCTGGATTTAATTTAATTCAGGAAATTCCAGAAAATATCCAAAACTTCTAAAATTCATAGAAATTCAACCGTAGCTCCAAATCAAATAAATTATATATGAAAAATTATTAGAAAAATCCAATCTATCCATCTGTATCGTTTTCATGCATGTTAGAACAACTTATAGTTGCTGTTTAGCACAAATCATATTAAAGGCATTTAAATATCCACATATGGAGTTTGAATTTGAATCTTGGATTCAAACCAACTTCATTTAATCTGGTTTTAGTTGCATTAGCTCAAACCACAGCATATTTCCATGTCACACTCATGCATCATATTGTTGCATTGCATTGATTGTGTTCCTTCTCTATTGCCGGTGTTTGTCCCCTCCCGCTAGACGTGCTTTCGACGATGAGTTCGATGACACCGATGAAGAGCTATATTATCTTCAGAAGTGCCAGGCAAGCAAAACCCCCTTGTTCATTCCGATAAAATCCCACTCTCTCGCTCCTGCTCTCTTTTACTGCATTAGGACAACAATGATTCAACTGTTACATGCTGCGGTAGTTGAACCCCTTTCCTCTGCATGACCTGTCATTGCCACAGTAAATAGATGAAACCCACTAGCATGAGTAGGAGTTGTTTGAGCCCTGATGTGCCTACTCATTCATGCTTGTTTGTCATGCCTGCTACTGCTTAGAGTTGAGTCAGGTCTGATTCATCGGGGATGAATCGGAGGTGTGTAAACATGTCCTACTGTGTGTGAGCTAAGTGTGTGAACACGATTTGGTAAAGGTAGCGGTGAGAGGCCATGTAGGAGTACATGGTGGGTTGTGTCATTGCAGCCGTCCTCAGGAACTGAGTTCTGTGTTTGTGATCCATGATCAGTTACTACCACACATTGGGCTCCGGGCGCTCCAAGCTCTCTCAACTTATTAATCAACTTGATCTCTGTCCAGGAGTTGCAACTAGTTTTTGGTGTTTGTAGGTAGTGTTAGTAGTCTACCAAGTGGCACCCGGTACAGGTGGGCTTGGGACAGACTAGGCACAGTGGCACGGTGTACCAAGTGGCACCCGGATGGTGGGCTTGGGAACCCTGCTCACATCATTTGGGGCTGTGAGCAACACCCCGGCCGGATCTCCTTGCGGATGGAACCCGAATAGGCGATAAACCTGGACAAGAGACTTGTCTGATTAGTCAGGTCATGGCCGACACCCTCGCTGGGCTTCCGCTTGAAGGTTGCCGAGTACATGTCGTGTAAACGGCGGTAAGTGGTGAGAGCGTGTGTGAAGAAGTACACCCCTGCAGGGTTAATATGATCTATTCGAATAGCCGTGTCCGCGGAAAAGGACTTCTGGGTTGCCTGTACAGTTCATAGATAACTTGAAGTGGATACTCTAAAATACGCAAGATAAGCGTGAGTGCTATGGATGGCGTTCTCGTAGGGAGACGGGAGCGGATCCATAGTGGTGTATTTTTATGGTGAATATATGGACTCGTGTGCGCCACCTCAAAAGAGTTACTTGCAGTGGTAGTTTAGGTTAGCCACCGAGTCAAAGCTGGCTTGCTGCAGTTAAACCCCACCACCCCTTTGTTGATAATGATGCATATGTAGTTAGTTCTGATGTAAGTCTTGCTGGGTAAATTTGTACTCATGTTGCTTAATTTATGTTTTTGTAGAGAGACTTTAGTCTCGCTAGTAGTACCGCGTGGACTTCGACGTTTAGCTTGTTACCTCAGCTACAATCTTGTGCCCTCAGCAGGATCTGATAGACAGTCAGGCTTCTCAGCCTTTTCCTTTTGTAGGTGTCTGTACTCAGACATGTTAAGCTTCCGCTTGTGCTTGACTTGTATGCTCTGACTGTTGGGTCGTGAGACCCATGTTTGTAATATCTCGCTCCTCGGAGCCTAATGAATAAATACTTGAGTTGTAGAGTCATGTTGTGATGCCATGTTGTATTTGCACATATCGAGCATATTGTGTGTATGTTATTGAAATGCTTGGTATGTGTGGGATCTGACTATCTAGTTGTTTATCCTTAGTAGCCCCTCTTACCGGCAAATGTCTCCTAGTGTTTCCACCGAGCCCTGGTAGCTTGCTACTGCTCCGGAACACTTAGGCTATCCGGCATGTGTCCTTCTTCGTTCCTGTGTCTGTCCCTTCGGGGAAATGTCACACGATGAATACCGGAGTCATGTTAGCCCGCTACAGCCCGGTTCACTGGAGTCCTGTTAGCCCAGTGCTACAGCCTTGATTCGCTCGCTGATGACTGAC
Source organism: Triticum dicoccoides (assembly GCF_002162155.2). Lineage (NCBI taxonomy): Eukaryota > Viridiplantae > Streptophyta > Magnoliopsida > Poales > Poaceae > Triticum > Triticum dicoccoides. The sequence goes on along the minus strand of NC_041391.1, from coordinate 182,758,733 downwards.
ACGTTCGATGCTGGGTCATGGATGCCTGTCCCTGTAAGTCTGTGCCACTTTGGGTTTACGACTAGCCATGTCAGCCCGGGCTCCTTATCATATGGATGCTAGCGACAATGTCATATACGTGTGCCAAAAGGCGCAAACGGTCCCGGGCAAAGGTAAGGCGACACCCGTGGAATACCGTGCGTGAGGCTGCAAAGTGATATGAGGTGTTACATGCTAGATCGATGTGGCATTGAGTCGTGGTCCTGACAGGTGCCCTCCGTCTCACGCAAATGTGAGGGCCCCCCGCTATAGGGTGTTGCAATATGTTCATTGTTCGCTTACGGTGGGTTGCGAGAGTAACATAAACTTAAACCCGAGTAGGTGGGGTATGACGTATGGGAGTAAAGAGGACTTGATACTTAATGCTATGGTTGGGGTTCATGACCTTAATGATCTCTAGTAGTTGCGGATGGTTGCTAGAGTTACAATCATAAGTGCATATGATCTAAGTAGAGAAAGTATGTTAGCTCATGCCTCTCTCTCATATAAAATTATAAGAATGATTACCGGTACCTGTTATCGATTGCCTAGGGACAAATGACTTTCTTGTTGACAAAAGCTATCCACTTTTATTGCCTCACAGTTTATTCTTAGTTTTATTCTCGCAAAGTACTCGTAGTTTTATTCTCGCAAAATAGTTTCATACTTGTTTTAGGTAAAGCAAACATCAAGCGTGCGTAGAGTTGTATCGGTGGTTGATAGAACTTGAGGGAATATTTGTTCTACCTTTAGCTCCTCGTTGGGTTCGACACTCTTACTTATCAAAAGAGGCTACAATTGATCCCCTATACTTGTGGGTTATCACTTTGTATTTCTCTCTGATCAATTGATTTGGTTTGGCCAACTAGATTGATTTATCTTGCAATGGGAGAGCAACTTTGTGATGGGATCAATCTTGCGGTGTCCTCACCCAGTGACGGAAGGGGTAGCGAGGCATGTATTTGTATTGTTGCCATTAAAGATAAAAAGATGGAGTTTATATCGTATTGCTTGAGTTTATCCCTCTACATCATTTCATCTTGCTTAAGGCGTTACTCCGTTCTTGTTAACTTAATACACTAGATGCATGCTGGATAGCGGTCGATGCGTGGAGTAATAGTAGTAGATGCAAAATCGTTTTGGTCTACTTATCACGAACATGATGCCTATATTCATGATCAATGCCTTAGATATCATCATAACTATACTCTTTTGTATCAATTGCTCAACAGTAATTTATTCACCCATCGTATGCGTTCTTTCAAGAGAGAAGCCTCTAGTGAAACCTATGCCCCCCAGTTCTATTTACCATCATATATTTTCAGATCTATAAAACCAAAAATACTTGATGAACTTTATTTATATTTACTTTATTTTGCACTTTTACTTATCTTTATTACCTATCTCTATTAGTTCTCACTTTTTCTAATAATTGTGAAGGGATTGACAACCCCTTTTTCGTGTTGTGTGAATTGTTTGTTTGTTTGTGCAGGTGCATCTATTGGGGACTTGCGTGTGCCTCCTACTGGATTGATACCTTTGTTCTTCACTGAGGGAAATACTTATCTCTACTTTGCTACATCACCCTTTCCTCTTCAAGGAAAAAATCAACGCAAGCTCAAGAAGTAGCAATTATCATGTGATGTTCCCTTTGCTTCGCGATACTTTACAAAACCCGGTGTGCATCGATATCCTGTTGAGTCATCACCATGCTCACTGTACCATTGCTCCCGTTACCGGTTTTGTTCTTGTTTCTTGTTGATGTGTTCAGGCATCCCCATGATGTAGTCACCTGTGTCTGGCTAGATAATGATGGATGCCTTTACACCGAGAGGCCCCTAAGAATATCTCCATCATCAAAGGACCAAATCGTACTCTCGAGTTGTCCGGTCACTTGTCAAACTTTCTGGTGAGCCTACAAGTTGTTGTTATGATCACCTTGTTACAGATGACGTTTGAGCAAGCCCAAAGCCCACCGTCTGATAGGATGTGACTGAGACACTCTCATGGTCCGAGGAACTAAAACACATGCTAACACTCTGTGATATAACGGATGATTTCAGATGATATGATCACATAGTATAACAGACAAGTATTGGGTCGATTCAATATGATCGTTCTTCTAACGTCATACCCTCAATGTTTCTTTAGGACTATCGTTACACTTAACGATATAATAAGATCCGGAAAATGTGTTCACCAACAACTCTTGAGCTGGTCTTAGAGGCGATATCGGGAACCTATTGTTTACCGTTTATCATTTCACACGTGCGTATGAGTTTTCCACTAAATCGCATATTCTGGGTTCATAACAGTTATAGCATGAAATATAAAATTCTTAATTATGGATAATAGAAATATAATTATACAATATTATTGCCTCTAGGGCATATTTCCAACAACTACGACGTCGATGTGGAGATCAAAGATGGTGCGGTGGTGGAGGGGCACCTAGGATCAGCGTGAGGTTAGGAGGAAGAGGAGAGGTTGGCATGAAAAATGGGCCTATCTGCCGAGCGACCTATTTATTTTTTCGCGAGCGCTAGCGGCGATTGATCGGATGGGTTAGTTGGGTTGCCAGAAAAGGCTCAATTCACTAGAGGCCTCATTTTTTTCCTGGAGCAGCACACCCTATGATAGTTGGGCCAGGAATTTGATGGTGCGGTGGAGATCAATAGAACATCTTATCTGACGGCCAGAAACACTTCAATCAATAAAATGGATGGCCAGAAATCAAGGGGGTGCGAGAGGGTTGGGTTTAGATTCAGTTTTACTGTCTTAAATACGGATGTAAATATTTATGAAAGTTCAATTAAATTTGAATTTGCACTGCACATCAGGGAACAGGCCATGAGTCCCTGTGTTTCATAGTTCTGCCTTTGTAATGCCTTTTGCATTTTCCTTAATAGGCATACATCAGACCCCTTGGTCGAGTGGTGTTTCCCTGTGTGTTAGGTCAGCATGTCAACGAGAGTGCCCCAATGCGGGCCGGGCGGAAGCGTCGTTGACCATGACGTCTCCCGTGTATCGCTGTGATGGGTGACATCACCTAATAGGGATAGATTGTGAAAATGTTTCAACCCAGGTTGTAAGGGTTAATTCATGCTTATAGGAAGATCAAAATAGTGGTTTTGGCGCAATCCGTCATACGTATAGCATGAGTCTACGGACTTGCAAAAATGCAAGGGTTGTCACTCCCTCCGTTGCGGGGGCATATTTGTGACATTTGGTATAAAAGCAAGGGGTTTTCAAAAAATCCAGGCTCTAGCCCCTCCCGCCGCCACGCCACGCTTGAAGGAAATATGCCCTAGAGGCAATAATAAAGTTATTATTTATTTCCTCATATCATGATAAATGTTTATTATTCATGCTAGAATTGTATTAACCGGAAACATGATACATGTGTGAATACATAGACAAACATATAGTCACTAGTATGCCTCTACTTGACTAGATCATTAATCAAAGATGGTTATGTTTCCTAACCATATACATGTGTTGTCATTTGATTAAAGGGATCACATCATTAGAAGAATGATGTGATTGACATGACCCACTTTGTTAGCCTAGCATTTGATCGTTTAGTATGCTGCTATTGCTTTCTTCATGACTTATACATGTTCCTGTAACTATGAGAAATATGCAACTCCCGTTTACCGGAGGAACACTTTGGGTACTACCAAACGTCACAACGTAACTAGGTGATTATAAAGGAGTACTACAAGTGTCTCCAAAGGTACATGTTGAGTTGGCAAATTTCGAGATTAGGTTTTGTCACTCCGATTGTCGGAGAGGTATCTCTAGGCCCTCTCGGTAATGCACATCAACGGAACGAGTAAAGATACTTGACGGTAACGATATTGAACTGGGTATTGGATACCGACGATCAAATCTCGGGCAAGTAACATACCGATGACAAAGGGAACAACGTATGGTGTTATGCGGTTTGACCGATAAAGATCTTCATAGAATATGTAGGAACCAGTATGGGCATCCAGGTCCCGCTATTGGTTATTGACCGAGAATGGTTATAGGTCATGTCTACATAGTTCTCGAACCCGTAGGGTCCGCACGCTTAACGTTACGATGACAATTTTATTATGAGTTTATAAGTTTTGATGTACCGAAGTTTGTTTGGAGTCCCGGATGTGAGCACGGACATGACGAGGAGTCTCGAAATGGTCGAGACATAAAGATTGATATATTGGACGACTATATTTGGACACCGGAAGTGTTCCGGGTGATTTCGGAGTAAACCGGAGTGCTGGAGGGTTACCGGAACCCCCCC